>NC_068939.1:117894675-118238009 GCF_016801865.2 Culex pipiens pallens
AGGGCCTCAATTACGCACTTTGAACAACCTAATGCGATCTGCTCTGCTGCCAGACTAGAACGTGTTCTTACGCTATTGGGGAGTTTCTCGGAAAATCATCCACGCAGCAACTTCTTCCTCCTACGCCCCGTCCCCCTTCCTCTTCCGAACCACGTTTAACATTTCATTCAAGTACACGCACCACGCCTCAAGTTTCAAAGGTGTAATCCAATACACCTTGCTTCCCTCGGATACTCTCATTGAGTTGGGTTCGAGCATGGCTGGTTAGCAGCGCAGGCAGATTTTAATAAACTCATAAACCACTGATCCAAGACCAACACCATCATCGAGCAGCTTCTTCTTCAGCTGATGCCTCTTCTGGGAGCTGGATATGTTACCCACAACCAGCAGTCTGGTTAGCTGATCAGGCGAAGAAAAGGTGGTGTCTGGCGCATGAAATCTTAAACGGTTTGAGTCAGCCGATCATACCTGGCACGAGCCACTTTGCGCACTCCCCATTTACCCCATATGGTATTGCATATGGTCGGACCTACACAACAGGTACAGCGCGGAGAAAAGAACATCAGACAAGCAAAGGCTGATGATGTTTGATGCTCGCGCAAAAGTTTTGTGCGGATGTTGAGTACAGGAAATGGGATATGTGAACATAGTTTGGTCTCCGGTTGGTTGGTTATGGTTGTTCCCTGAAGGTTATCTACAACCCGAAGTCCTCTGACAGCTTTAACAGATACCATGCAAATAAAAGTCAGAAGAAGACACCGGACATCGAATGAGACCTTGTTCCCTGACAAACTTCAATTAGTTCAATTTGATGATCTCGTGGATCCTAAATATTCTCAAAAAATGGCGCATAAATCCCGATTAAATCAAACAGGGTTGTGAGCGATTTCGATTTCAAACTAGTCAATACACTGATCTCTTTTGATCAAAATTATGACCTCTCTGCAATAACTTTACATAACATGGGATTTTAAAAGTATGGAAAAGATGAAAGGTCCTATAGGAAAATGTAAACATTGAGTTTATCCCCCTCACACCTTATGTAAATGTCCATCGCAGTAAGCGGGATGCACTCAATGATCACATTTGCTTATTGGACCTTACCAAAAAAAAGTCCAGAATTCTTCTACAATGGATAGGATCGTAAATTAGGGTGTCCCAAAAAAACGATGCTGCAGAAAGCCTTCGGGCTCATTCGGATTTCGAAAGGTTTTTGCCTCAGGAACAAACGGCCTGTTTTCATAGAAAATATGATGTTTATTTTAAAAAATTACACTTTTTCAGACACAAAAGATGTACCCATTCCCAACAACAAAGCCAGAGCAAAAGAACAGCTGTTCATTACGAAACCAAAACAAAGCAACTTAGCACTGTAAAGATGTACAAAAACTGCTGGCATAATTTATTTTTTAGTGTAAAATTTAACCGAAATTTACGTTTACAAGGTAGTGTAAGTTTGACGTGATTTTTCTAAATTTATTTGCAAAATAAACTACTAAAGTTGGGATCATTAAGAACACATCTGGCCGATGACCTTATTTCAAGTTTTATTTTTATCACATGAAACTTTTAACTTAACTGTGTACATTGACTTTTACTCCAGTAATTCGAAATTGAAATGCTATCAAAGACAAACTTATGGGAAATTTGACGAGATTCCGGTGAAAATATTTATGAGACTGAAAAATGAAGAAATGGCAAAAAACCAAAAGAAATTGACAAAAATAAAAAAAATTCAACATTTTTATTTTTAAAACCGCTGTATCTTCACAAGGATTGGATATATAAATTGTCCGAAGAATCAATTCCCACTTTCGGTTTTTTTTTTTAATTTTGACGGTTAGATTACCTTAAAAAAAACACAGTTTTAGTAAATGATTTTTGATTTTTTTTCTAGAAGAGACATACCATCCAGTATTTTTCGTGAGTCTTGTTGTAACATCTTAGGCTATTTCCTAAAAATATTTAGCGAAAAAATCGTGATATCACCTTAAAATTTAACTTTTGAACTTAACCCTGTACTCCCTAATTTTTTCTTTCGAAAATTTTTATTTTTCCCGTGTTCAGGAGGTCATTTTGAACAACTTTTGTTCTACGAAAAACTTTACTTCTCTTGTTTTTTGTTTTTCTTGTTTAATTTTTAGTATTTTAATTTGCATTTATCTTGTTTAGTTTATGTTTGTTTTAAGTAGTATTTGGCCTATTCTACCACCTCCTATCATTACATTTTGGCTATCTAATTTTTTCATGTTTATACATTCACTTTTTCAATTATTTGCCTGTTTTCACATTTTCTGCTATAAAATGGCACCATTATCATTTAAGTTGTAAAAAAATGCGTAGAGGCATAGTCTGGGACACTAGAAAAATTACTGCATACTTCGTTTGACTTAAAATATAGGCAATGTTAGTAAAAAACACAGCCACATTTGACCCCTAAAAAAGTTAAATTTTTAAAAACATTGGCAAAGTCACATAAAACAAGTAAAACTTCCAACTCATTAATTTTCTAAAATTTTACGAGTTCTTCTTTCCAATGCTTTTTAAAGATCGAAAATGGGTTGAAAAATTGATTTTTGGCGATTTTTTTAAATCGGAGCCCGTCTAAAGGCGGGGTTTGGTTGTAGAGGGTTAAAAATTGAAAATATCTTATAGAAGTGGCGTGTGTTTTTTATTCAGTGTTTTTTTTTTTTCTTCAGAAATCCCGTCCAATTTTCTACAAGTTTATCTTTTAACACTTTTTGATACGATGCAACGACTTAGAGATACAGTATTTTTTTAAATTACGGAATACAATATTTAAATAACTTACGCCCTTCTCAAACGTCATTTTCGAGTGCAATTGGCTCCATATATACAAAAATGGCTTATATAAGCCTAGGATGACATGTCTACAAAGTTTCATTGAAATGGGAGAAGGTCGGGTACGAAAGTACCAGATAAATCCAACCTGATTTGAGCTGGATTTGCTCTATAAATAAAACAATATTTTTGTTTTTACTGTGCGAAGTTTGTGCGCGATAATTATCTCAAGAGGGCTGCCTTTAGCATTCCCTTTGTTTTTTACTACATAGTTTTTATTACAGTGGCACTCAAAATCAATAATTTTTATTGACTTGACTTTGTGACGTAAGCGTAAGAAGACAAGCACACACCAAAAAAGTAGTAAACTACGTGTATAAGGCATGGGTGTAAAATAAATTTTGCATTATTTTATCAAATTTTATGTAATATTACACCCTGTAATATGCAGCCCATCAGTATGGGAAACCTACTTGACCGAAATATAAAGCTCATATTTGCATTTATCCTTTGCGTTCTTCATCGGTTTGATGGCTGAGCGGGCTAAGGTGCCTGTTCCTGTTACTGTTGGTGGTGGGTTTGAATCCCGTCGGTTGCAACTTTATTTTTGTGTTTACAAAAATTGTACATGCCTTGTGTAATATTAAGTGTCCCTTTTACGAAGATGATGTGAATGCTATTGCATGCGATTTTACCATCTGATTTTTTGCTGAGCAAAAATCTATCGAGATCAGGGTGTGCCCGAAGGGTTCCGCAACATCGCGTTTTATGTGACCCCATCAACGTAAATACGTAACTTGACTTAACATTTTAAATATTTCAAAATGAAAAGTCATTCTACATATTCGGAATACTTAAGAGATATATATTTTGTCTACACAGTTATAAAATTCATGGTAATATTGATTAAGATCTGTTAATGAGTACATCTTTTATGTCAGCAAAAAATTAAAATTTTACCGTTAAAAATGTGTAAATGAACCACTATTACAGTGTTTTGTCAATTTTCAGTCTTAATTGAGGTAACATTACATATAAGAATTGATTTTACACCTTCAAATTTTAAACAATTTTTTACTGTGTACCTTTGTTGTTTTTAATGTTCTTATCGGTCATATCCGATTTACATCACATCGCATCGTACTCATCTTCAAAGGATTTTTGAATTCTTGAATTGGATAAATGTTTGCGAACGCCTTACCTAATAAGTTGTATCAGACAAATATTCACGTGAGAACTCAATTCAAAAGCCGGTAGAGCTCCGTTTTTTCCACTGCACGCAAAACTCCATGCAGCTCTGCGGGTTTTTCGCTTCGATATATGTGGCGCAAGGGTGCTGCTCTGGCGCATTTATTTCCAACACTTTCGATTTTGTTTTTATTTAAAGTCTCAATGTAGGGCGAACCCCGGCAGTTGTATGAATCAATTGGTGCTCGGTCGGCGCATGAAGCACATCTGCTTTTTTATGAGGTGTTATTTTATCTCATGTAGATTGGCTTTTATTGGATTTCGATTTCGATATGCAGCATTACAATATTTAATTTCGTATTGCACGAAAAAAGAAGAAGGAACCAAGTGTGGACAGTGTTTGATAAATTCTCGGCATAATTGAATGCTTATTGGAACTAAACAATATATCAAAAAGGTAATCTCTTTGGCCAATTAACTGTTTACATTTCAATTGACTTCCATAGCGTAAAACCGTGTTGAGGGGCGCATCATCACCAGCGGTGTCCATTTCCCTAGATTGAAATTTTATACAAGGCTGCTAACTGGCTGAATGACTGGCAATCAATGGACTGTGAATGGACTGTATTACTGAAAGGCAGTGCAGTCCAAAAGCACACGCGTTCCGATTTCCGTTCCTGCGCGCCGTGGACCATGAAAACCGCACCACCACCTCACCTTATTGCAAATCGGGATATCAATCAACCGATCAAAGTGATTTGGAAAATGCTAATTATGAGAGGGGGAGTTCGATGGCACTGTGCGGCTCCATTAGAGGAGGTGCTTTTTTGCTGTTGAAAACAAATAAACATGTTCAAGGACGTTGACACATTTCTGGTAAAGAATGGGTGATTAAGTTGATGACTTTTGTGTACACCCAAATCAAAGTCTTGTGTCATATAATGTGATTCCAAAAGCGCAACACTTGTTGACAACAATTCTGTCACTCAGTGCGCACACAACGCTCACCAATACAGCTTCATCTGGCACAGAAATGAAATGGAAAGCTCATCACAACAACAATCTTCGCGATCTAAAAGAGAGACATTAAAAGTGGTAAATTCCCTCTCAAATGGTGACAAATGAGTTTCCATTGTATCTCATTACAAAACTGGATGATTTTCCTTTTCCTCACAATACGATCCCCCAAGTCCGATGCGCTTCCAATTTAATTGCAATTACTTGGCACTGCGCTGTCCGATGCCATCACGTAACTCTTCTGCCACGGATCAAACTAACGACCTCTCGCGCCGGCCTTTTGGAAACACAAACCCCTCCTCTCCTTAACAAAACAAAAACTCAACCAAATTGAATCAACCATTTGAAATTTGAACCGAATTGCTGCGGCGCGATCGTAACGCTCAATTATGTTCCATTTTTTTTCTTCTGCTACACTTCTTCACTTTTGAGTTAACTCAGGAGTGAAATATAAGCATTATTGCCAAAAAAAAACTTTCGCTGGCCGGCTGTGCGGAGCCAATCACTGGTGAAAGTACCCACGCGGAAGAGTATGAGATTGTGTGTGTGCGTGTGTCATTATCAAAAATCCACCGCAGGCCAAAGCACAGTGCGGCGGAGGTGGCGGTTTTTCGCGGTCATCTGCATCTGGATCGTGGCCCGGCCACGAACGATATCGGCAAAGCGGTGACTTGCTTCATTTGCTTAACCTCAAAGTCCGTGCTTGATATTTTACATTATTATATTGTTATGCTAAAAAAAAGCAATGTATTTTAAATTAGAGTCATTCTCCGCCAAAAAGACGTGTTTTTCTATAATTTGCAGCCTGAAATGGTAATGATATGGGCATTTTATGTCAAATTAACTTTAATGTAAAATTGGATGCCAGATTTGATGGTGTATCAAAATATCGAAGAAAACGTTTTATGCATCGAAAAAATATAAACATAATTTTAAACATCCGCAATTTTTTGTTATTGAACTATAAAAATCCTGTCATTTTTAAAGAGAAATTTAATGTACTTTTCTAATCTGCAATCAAGGGTCCTGATTTTCGGTTCAAAAATCAGAAATCACTCACTCCTCGCTGGACGAATCTTTGCCGACGCGTGCAACCATTCGTAAGCGAACACGACTCGCTAGCTGCCAGCGACTAACAAATACTTTGTGAATATCTTGAATATCGAGTCACAAACGAAAATGCTCAGAGAGGAGAGAATTTAACAAAGTACCAGCGTGGCGCTCATTTGGCCTGCACTGCCTTAGTCTGCTGTCAATTTGAATTTAGTAAAGTATAGTAAATCTTTCCCTGTTCCTGAGGGGAACACCCGTGAAGAGTATCGGGGCCGGCATTTACAAAACGGATTGTGTGAGCAACAAAACTACAAATATTTTTGATAACATTGTTTCAAGTAGTATAATAAATGATCAAACACTCTCTGAACCATTCGCTGTACGAGCCGCTTCGAGCGAGAGGAAGAGCAAAAGAGAGAGAGAGTATTCAATAACGATTGGTGTGGAAGTGACAACGGTAACAATACATCAGAACAGTTTCGCGTCGCGTTCGATTTCTGCTCACGAGTAAATGAGTCTATTTTGAGCAGTTAGGACTCTTTTCTGCAATGGACTGTATTAGAAGTATTGAACATATGTTGAAAAGTATTCAAAGTATTTGAAATAATTAAAGAATTTGAAGTATTTACACTATTTGAAGTACCGTAACCCCGACTTTGATAGGATTTTAATTTGCTTTCAATTTATTTTTTTCCAACAGGTAAGGTTTTTCTCAAGATTATTATTTTTAAAACATGCACTGCGGTAGACCTCACAAAATCTATGAACTATTTTAGAAAAACAAATGTTCAGTTGTGTTTAGAAAAATAGTTACGTTAAAAATTCTTAGTTTAAATTCCGGGGTGACTTTGATAGTCATATTTTTTCTTGTTAAAATCCTATTTAAGATGTTCAAACTTTATTTGTACGATCATTGTACCATCACTAAAGAAGCTGATATAGTTTTTAAGAACAAAAATCAATGTTTCTGTTTAGTTAACTAAGTTTTAAGACTTTTTAACAAAATACATATAAATTTTAGGTAAAATTGTTAAAAAGCCGGAATTTTGCTTGAAATTTGTTAAAACTAGTTTTGTTTATAAAATTATCGAATTATATTGCATTTTGTACTGAATTCGATGCAGAATTCACAAGTTTTATAATTTTACATTAAATTTGTTCAACTGAAATTGCCTATAAATTTGGAGATTTTTTTTTAATTGTGTTTCAAAAACACATATAATTTATGATTCACAAACTTATGTAACTTTCTCTTAGTAGAAAATTGTCCAAAGAATCCGAAAATGCATTCCGTTTTCCGATTCAAAATCATGTTCATTGAGAAAATCATGACACTTTGAGAAGTATAAAATATTAACTAACTTTTTAAACTTTTCAAAATTCTATGAAAAGTTCTTCTTGAGGTACTTTGAACACTTCCCTACCACGGTCAGTATGATTCTAAACCATTCCTTACGTATTTTAATTGTACTCTTCATTTTGCGCAAAAATCGCAAACCTATCAAAGTCACACCGGTTACGGTATTTAAAGTGATTATTTACAATATTTAAAAAAATTAAAGTATGTATGGTGTTTAAAGTATTTAAAGTATTCAAAGTGTTCAACTTGTGAGGGGACACCGAACTCGATTTGGTCTCCATCCGCATTGACATTTTCTCATCTATGATTTTTCCTTTTTTTAGTAGTTAGAATCAAAGCCGGAGATTAGGGAGGGAATATCAGGGCAGTGGAGAGTATGCTGTAATGGCGGAGGCTGGATGTGGATAGTGGAAGACCAGAACTACGCCACAAGGGGAATATGGTTTAGTAATTGTGCAATTCTTAAGGATTGTCTAATTACTACATCTATTGACCTCTGTCAGTTTCCAGCTTTCTGCCGCGCCCTTTGAGTCCCCCAACATTGTAAGAGCCCTGTGTTCAGCTTTGTCAAAACTTTTTCGTGATTTTACAAAAAAAAAATTATAAAGATTTGTGCCGTTTTTGTAACTATTTTATTATTTGAAATCTTTTTGTCATTCTTTGATTAAATTTTCCAAAAGATTATTTCAAATCTAAAAAAAAAATCTAAATCTAAATTATTCGCTCTACAGCATTGCCTTGGCGTTCTCGATTGCGAGATTCCTACTCGAAACTAGGTGTCCGAAGGATTGATTGTTGAGGCAATTGCAAACCTCTTTTTACACCTAAGCTTCCATCCACCCCGGGATTCGAACTGACGACCTTTGGACTGTGAGTCCAACTGCCTACCAGCGACTCCACCGAGACAGAACCCAGGGAGACGACTCCTACACCTGGACTGAGCTAACGACCTAACCTCTAGGTTAGACCGGGGCCAACATTTTCTTCCCCGTCCGAAGGAAGGCGTGATCAGACCACCTGGACCTTCTGGGATCGATCCCAGGCCGATCAAATGTAAACATCTCAAAAATCCAATCTGACTTATTTTGCTATCACTTCAAATCAGCAAAAGAAACAAAACTTTTCCGTGAAAGTGGCAGCTACTCCTGCGCTGCTGACCAGATCGATCGTGGAGAGAAGCACAATTTTCTCCGCCGATAGTCTAGTGCAGATAACAGCATCCGCCGGGCCATAATGGTGTTTTCGTTTTCGCTTTTTGGGATAAATTTGTTTGCCATAAAGTATAAGAGTTTGTTGTTGTTGTTTTTCGCACCGTTTTTCCAAACCAACTTTTTTTCCTTTGGCCAACGCGGGCGCAATATGATCGCATTTCTAAAATTAAACTCCCTACCATACACAAACACACACACGTGAAAATCATCGAATCGACGCGTTAAAGTTATATGCGCCTGGCGGAATATGGCCGTTCCGTGGCCACATGTTGCACCACCATCAGCCAAAGCAGCCAGCTAGCCAAATGCGGAAGGTTACCGTCCGTCCATCCATCCGGCCATAATTATAGTCCTCATCAATGGTGCTGATTGCGCGGACAATTTTGCACAGCCAGGCCGAAAATTGCATCACAACTGCAGTGCAACGAATCGTAAAACTTAGAGAAAAAATTATTATGAAGGTGCATTGAGGGTTAATTTGCTAACGCAAAGTTCAGTGGCAAAGTGTGTGCTGTATTAGGATGTAACAAAAATGACTTTTTGGCGGGCATTCAAGGGTTTGTTCCGGTGGGCATACTAAGCCCAAATCCAAAATATGAGCTTGATTGGACGTAACAGGAGCTGGCGCTCCGCCCTTCAATTTTAAATGGGATTTAACCCGTAAAAAAAGATTTTTTCAAAAATGTCACTTTTTGAGGCATTTTGGCCACTGAAGCGTTTATTTTCAACATTATTGGCGTGTAGGACAGATGCTTGCGCATCTTTTGGTATATATAACATTGAAATTTGGAGCACCCTGGAGCTCGGTACAGACCTTCAAAGTTTGGCAATTTTTCCAAAAATCGGTCCCGGCAAAAAAGATATGCGTCGCGCCTCGCGACGCCCTAGACGCCATTTGATTTTGCCGGGACCGATTTTTGGAAAAATTGCCAAACTTTGAAGGTCTGTACCGAGCTCCAGGGTGCTCCAAATTTCAATGTTATATATACCAAAAGATGCGCAAGGATCTGGCCTACACGCCAATGATGTTGAAAATAAACGCTTCAGTGGCCAAAATGCCTCATAAAGTGCCATTTTTGAAAAAAATCTTTTTTACGGGTTAAATCCCATTTAAAATTGAAGGGCGGAGCGCCAGCTCCTGTTACGTCCAATCAAGCTCATATTTTGGATTTGGGCTTAGTATGCCCACCGGAACAAACCCTTGAATGCCCGCCAAAAAGTCATTTTTGTTACATCCTAGTGCTGTATTGTGTTCAAAATGCGCGAATCGAAACATGGCCTCATCCCAAAAAAACGTTGGTTCTAATTTTAGAGACCCCGTCGAGCGCGTAGATAAATTCCCATAAATTAGTGTAAACCCTAGTTTGCAAGACGCCTGCAAGAAGACTGCAGCAAGATCGCCTCTTTCCCTGTATACAACAAAAGTAGAACGTTAAAATGGAGCAAAACGAAACGCAAGTAAAAAGTCGGCTAAATAAAACGCAATCAAGATCGTGACATTCGACCAAAGGAATGCATAACCGAGAGTCCATCTGATCGTGGCAGCCAGCATCAGCGACAACAACGACGACGATGAGGAGAGAGAATTAGGAGCCAGTGAGATCAACAATACTTAATCATGGAGGGAAATTCAAGACGAAGTAGGTTCCCATTGGAGGATTGAATTAGTTTAAATGTAACCATAAGACAAATTCATAAAATCTAAACAACAGTTCTGGAGCATCTTTTAAATGTGGCGGTACGACATTGCTCTAACGGCCTTTCGTTCCATTCAGAGGCGTGTAATGAAAGGCCGTAAGAGCAACGTCGTACCGCCCACAACACATTTTCAGAATTTTTAGTGCTAGATATCTTTTCATTTTTTACATAATCTAAAAACCGCAAAAATAAGCGAAGGAAAAATAAAGGAAATTGATCATCATTCTAAAATGCTCTGTATTGAATTTAATTTAACGAATTTCTGCACCAAAATGAATCAGCATGTGCACAGTAAAAAAATGTGTAAATTTTTAAGCTGTAATTTCGGAAGGTTGAATATTACCTCTTTTATGATGTAATTTTACCTCAATTTAGACTGAAAAAGGGCCATTACAACAGAAAAGTGGTAAAATTACACATTTTCAGAGGTAAAATTACACATTTCTCCTGACCTAAAAGATGTACACCTTCCCAGATGTCATATTACCATGATTTTTTTTTTTTTTTTTTTTGCTGTGTGTCGGTTGTTGCCTTCCTGAAGGCACAGGAGGAATTTTTGATCTAAGTCAATTGTGCTTCAAAATTTATAAAATTTTGTGACACAGTAATTGACGTCCTAGTTCCTAGTTGGCAATCATTGATTAATACCGACTTCCAAAACTTCACAAGGAATGGAATAATCGTTTCCAAAAAGTATCACTAGCATGTGGGCACTATTCTTAACAACTTGTAGAAGGAATTTTGTCAAAATAGTGATAGCGACGCAAAATCTTTAAGTTTGAACGAAAAATCATGGCAATGATGGAAGTCGTTGGAAGACTAGTTGACCTTTTTGAAAAAATAATAATAATAATAATAAATAATATAAAGTATATTTTCTAATTATCCTGAAAACAAATTACAGCTACTTCAAATACATCAAATCAAAAAAAAAATACATCAAATCAGTAAAAAATGAAAATTTCACAAATAACATCAGGTGAATACATTTTCATTCAAATATTTGTTATTTGTTTTAGAGCAAATTTTCACAACAAAAAACGAAGTTGACTTTATAGCTGTCGGCTACCATTGCTAGTACCAACCACTAGTGTCTTCCTTTTTATCTACAAGGACTTCGCCGCCCTGGGCTCCTAAGTGTATGAAAGTATGGCACGGAGCGACGGCGCCGAATACCCATATTTACACAAAGAATTTTAGAGCGCCCGCCGCGGGATTCGAACCGGTGACCTCTGGATAGTGCCTCTGGCCTATTACTAACCATTTATGAACATTAGGGTGCCCAGAATATGGGACTTTTTCTCAAAACCTCGCTCCACAAGCTGATTATTTGTTCCTTGGGCCATGGTGAAGTTTGTATGGGAAAAATCGAAAAAAAATGTATGGAAAACTCAATTTTCTTACGGTTTGGTCTGCACAGTGCGCTTCCTTCATCTAAATAATCCCAAAAGTGAGATTCTCATTGGAAATTTAATGCTCTACAACTTTGTAGAACATACCAAAGCTGTAAAACTCGATCCTGAAAAGTTATTAGCGATTTAAAAAAGTAATTTTTGTACGAAAACCATTTTTTCACCAACTTTAGGCTCGAGTATCAATGGGTTAAACTCAACCAATTTCGCTCAAAATTGCACAGATGCTTAAAATAACCCAAAAAACCGTTTTTTGCTTGGGCACCCTAATGAACATACAAAGTTTCTCGACTTCAACTTAGTTATCCAATTTTCACGCATTTGTTAAAGAGGATAACAATATTAACAGCTGCTTATTTTTTTTTATTGAAAATAAAACACCATTAAGATTAAACTAATAAAAATATGTTTGGCAACTTTTACACCATTTGATTTGCTATAAAATCTCCTTAATATTTTTTTAATTAATTGATTTTAATTGAATTTTCGCACAATATTATAAATTACAGAGCAGATTCGATAATTTTAATGGAACTGCTTTCGAAGCGAATCCGAACTCGCTAATTGGAAAGAGTGACAGCTTTCAAAAGCATGAAACTTGCTCGGAAATCTTCAAACAATGGGATTGAAATGTCAACATAAGTTTAACTATTGGTTTTGATGAATTCGTTCGAACTAGCGAGCATTCGAATTAGCGGACATTCGATGTAGTGAAATATGAATTCACGAATCCGCTCTGTAATGCAGAACAACGGTGTCAGGTGTCATTGAGGAGAAAAAAATAATATTCATTGTTTCATTATCTCGAATGATGAAATAGTCTTTTTTTTTTGCAATTCCTCTGTGAAACTGTCAACTTTTCTGGTCCTTCTGGAAAAAAAAACAAAACGGCCTACTTTTCCCTATTAAAAATAACAGAATGTAAAATTAATACCTTTCAATACCAGTGCTGAAAAGTTCTACTTTTCAGCATTGAAATGGGTGCTGAAAAATTAGATTAGATTAGATTAGATTAGATTGAAATGGGTGCTGAAAAATTAAACTTTTCAACACTAGCATCGAAAAGTACACAGCAAAAAATCCGATGGTAAAATCGCATGCAAAAGCATGCACATCACCTTCGTCAAAATAAACACTTAATATTACACACTGCATGTACATTTTTTGCAAACACAAAAAAAAAGTTGCAACCGACGGGATTCAAACCCAGCACCAACAGTAAGGACTGGCGCCTTAGCCCACTCGGCCATCAGACCGATGTAAAGCTGCAAGGATAAACGCATATATGAGCTTGACATTTCGGTCAAGTAGGTTTCTCATACTGATGGGCTACACATTTCAGGGTGTAAAATCACATAAAATTGCATAAAATAATGCAATATTTATTTTACACCCAGGCCTTTTACACGCAGCTGGATTACTACTTTTTTAGCTGTGTAACATTTTTCAATATTTTTTGTTTTGAACGGTGAATCTACTAAACACATGAATGTTTGACATAAAATTCCATTCAAGAAGCGTTTTTCGGAATTGCAAAAAATGTTGTAAGCAACTCCTTGCAAAACTTCTTTTTGCAACTTGTTGTATACTTACTAATCTTCAAAAATACAGCAGCAAAAAATCCAATGGTAAAATCGCATGCAAAAGCATGCACATCACCTTCGTCAAAATAAACACTTATTTTTACACACTGCATGTACATTTTTTGCAAACACAAAAAAAAGTTGCTACCGACGGGATTCAAACCCAGCACCATCAGTAAGGATTGGCGCCTTAGCCCACTCGGTCATCAGACCTATGAAAAGCTGTATGGATAAACGCATATATCAGCTTGACATTTCGGTCAAGTAGGTTTCCCATGCTGATGGGCTACATATTTCAGGGTGTAAACCACATAAAATTGCATATAATAATGTAATATTTATTTTACACCCAAGCCTTTAACACGCAGCTGGATTACTACTTTTTTATCTGCAGATGTGTAACAGTACTGAAAAGGACTTTGGGCATCCATTCAAGTAACACTTTTTGATCCTGTGTTGGAATTTGACACGTATCTTGACGGCAAATAACATTCATGGAAACAAACATTTCTCTGTAAAAATCCAATTCAAATGGAATTGCAAAAATGTTGATTTCAACACGATTTTTTAGCACTCGTCGTATTTATCCAACTCGGTAAACCTCGTTGGATAAAAAATCCTCATTTTTCAACTTGTTGCACTAACAACTATTTTGTAATTCAAAGTTATAAACAAAAATATGTGAAGAGAAGTGATTTATTTTTCAACAAATCAAGCTAAGTGCTTATTTATAATCTATTTCACTGACCAAAACATTTCTACAATTATTTTACGATGTATTTTAAAAGTTTGCCATCGTACAATATTTTTCAATACAGCAATTTAACAATTTAAATTTTCAGGTTTAATTTGTTTGTCCCCTTATATTTTTTTTTTTGGAACATAAACTTGACATATATTTTGCTATTGCGTTTTTTTTTTAACAATTTACATTAATCAGTCCTATTTTGTCCGAGGGGTTTAGTCTTGACTATCGCTCTATGACCCTGTGCCGCTCAATGGGCCAGCTGATTTTCTTTCTTTGTAAGACGCCTGGAACTGTTGGCATTATAGTAAGCCACGATTTTAAAAGATACAATAAAGATCATTACTTGTCTTAACCTACTACAATACAGACGTATTTCTAATAGGTTATGGGCCCAGACAGGCACCATAGCGACCGTCGTTAGAAAATCAACAAGTGGAAAATTTTCACCGGAAACTTCAAGAAGTTCTGAAGATGGTTCTGGATGGATCAAGCGAAAGTGGTTCTGGTACTGGTTCCAGCGTAGCTGTTCCAAGCGTTTCCAGTTCAAGCTCCATACCCGTTGGAGAGAGGCTACGTGGACGAGAAAATTATCGATCGTGGGCCTTGGCGATGAAATGGACGTTGATACGGGAAGGAACGTGGAAAGCGGCCGTTGACGTAAAAGAAGGAACTGCAGTAGATCCAGCACTGTCGGAGCGAGCTCTAACGACGATCTGCCTCGGGATTACGCCTGCCAACTACAGTCACGTACAGGACGTTGAGACGGCACGTGAAGCCTGGACGAAGTTGAAGAATGCGTTTTCGGACAGCGGATTGACCCGGAGGATGGGGTTGCTGCGAAAGCTGACTTCGTTGCGGCTGATAGAGTGCAGGACCGTCGAGGAATACGTGAACGAGATAATGTCGACGAAGTACCAGTTGGACCAGATCAACTTCAAGGTCGATGACGACTGGTTGGCAAGTATTCTACTCATGGGGCTGCCGGAGAGTTACGGACCAATGTTGATGGGGTTGGAAGCATCAGGAGCGAAATTGACAGCAGACTTGATCAAGACGAAGATCCTGCAGGACGTGAAGAAAGATGATTACGTGACGTCATCAGGAACCGAAGGAGCTTTTGTGAGTCACCAGAGAAGGCCGGCGAAGGACAAAACGAAGGTGAAGTGCTTCAAGTGCAAGCAAATGGGCCATTTTGCTTCAGAATGCCAGTCAACGGGACCAGTAGAAAGCTCGAACTCGGGGCACCTGAAGACGACGGGCAACTCAGCATTCAGCGTCGGTGCGAGGGCACCAGAAAGCGCGGGTTCGTGGATCGAGGAGCGGCGAATGTTTTGACGAGAACGGTGTCCAGCTCGAAATTGATTGAAGCTAGAAGATATTTGGGAGTTAATAAAATCTAGCTTAAGGGGGGATGTTGGCATTATAGTAAGCCACGATTTTAAAAGATACAATAAAGATCATTACTTGTCTTAACCTACTACAATACAGACGTATTTCTAATAGGAACCAATCAAGTTGGGTGAAAAATACGAAGTAAAAAAAACGTGAGCATTCTACAAAAGAAAATGAAAGCAACTTCAGCTGCATTTGGAGAGTAGCATTTCCTGCTTGATTAATTCGTGGAAATCATCTGTGCTGACAACCGTGACGAATAATTGTCCGGCCGTTCACTGAGGTTATCCTGGTTATCTCTAATCCAAATCTAATCAGCTTTATTTTATTACCAGCGATAAACCATTGTTGAGATAATTGTAAATTTGAAGCAATCAGTAGTCTTGATTAAGGCCAAATATAAAGAATTCCAATTCAGATAAGCTGATCCAACTGCAATGAAAAAAAAACAATTTTCCAATATTAAAAACTAACTTCAATTGAGTCACAAATTCAGAACCATTCCACACAGAGTACAATTTTCTCTCACCTAATTGCGAAAATTATTGGGCGGCATTTTATACTCATTTTGCCAAATTTGTTATGCAAGGTAAGGCATCACTTTTGCTTTTCAAAGTCATGGATGGACGGACAGTCTAGACACAGAGCACGTGAGAAATTAAAATAAAAAAACTTTACCTCATTTGAGTGCAGTCGAAAGTTTCTTTCTTCACAGTTCTAGACTTCTAGGACCAGCGCTCCCTCATTCATTCGGAACAACAACACGTTGTTGACGCATAGAAGAACATTCGAAAGGGGGTTTCAAGAGGGGGGTGTAATGGAATCTATTTTTTGCAATATACCGAAACGGCAAACAACCAACGACGACCACGACGAAGCTCCACCAGGGCAAAAATCAATGGCCTCGGCTGTTTTTCACTCTTTTTTGCAGAGCAACGTCGTTTATCGTCGTGATCGTGCTATCTTGTCGCAAGCCAGCTACACTCAACCCCCGGTGGTTGGTCACTTTTTCGTTTAACACTTTTTTAGTTTGTACCCCGTTGGTTGATAAAAGTCAAACTAAAAAGTGACGAACTGTCACTTTTTACACGGTGCTCACGCACATTATCAAACCAAACTTTTGGTAGTGTGTGTGAACTCCGTGTAAAAGGGGTGTCAAACTAAAAAGTGACCCTGTTCGTTTGACAACAGTTGGTGTCAACCATCGGGGTTGAGTGTATTGACGTTTCGAGAAAAATGCGTTCAATTGTAAGGCCTGTAAAAATTGTATCGAGTATGACAAAATGGCACCTTTTTTGATTTGTGAAATCGAATGTTGTAAATTAAAATAAAAAACAAAAGTTGAAGCATTTAAAGCTGTACAAAAAAGCGTGCTCAACTAAGTTAAATCCAAAATGCACTTGTGGCAACCTAGCACGATCAAGACAATATGCAAATCGGAACATATGCCGTTTGAGTTCCCGAGAAAGAAAGAGAACAGTGCAATAAACGCGACGTACACCTTGTTTCTGTATTTATGAAGAAGGGCTTTGCGTGTTTACGAAATTGGTTTTCAAAGCCACGGATTGCCGTTTTTGAAGTCGGCTCGGGGCCTCACTTGGCCGGAAGTTGAATACAACTTGCCCAGACAGGACCGGCTTCCGTGCGGCTATAAATTTCCCTTTCACTTTCCGGATGGAGGAAAAAGTTCTTTCGATCAGGCTTGTATTCTTATGCGAAAATGCAGTTTGTTATGAGAACCTGTGCGAACTGAGTGACAAAAACCGCGCAAATCTGCGTGAAAATCGCATTTTATTATGCCTATAATTTCCACTGACATGAGGTGTGCCGTGTGGGGCCACACTTTGGTAAGCTCTTAATCACCAGTATTTTATGGCTTAATCCATTATCACTTCCTCTGTTTACCTCCGTTTGCTTTTGTGTAGCTCTCACCTTTTACATCATATTGGAAGCAGCTTTATGTTTCCGAAATATTGATACTCGAGAATTGTAACGTTAGATTTTGGATAATTTTATGTAGAAAAACTTATTTTTTATATCATCAAAGCTTATGACGACTTTATGTAAAAAAATAGTTTTTCCAAAAATTGCATGCAACATGTACATCCCACATGTACATGTTACATCAAATTCGAGTTCTGCGACCCCTTTTATTCAGATTTCAATATTTGATTGTCTATTAAATTGCCAAATGCATTTTTTAAATATTTTATCAGCGCCATTTTGGCCGCCATCTTGGATTTAAAAATTATAAATCACTTTAGCGTAGTTTAGGGTTCAATCAATATTAAGACAAAGAATTGATCCGCCCTTTCAATGTTCTGTCTATTTTTTTATTTTTTTTCGCTGCTCACAACTTTTGGTAAGGTTACCAGATCTTCAACCTTTTGAGACGGGCTGCAAAATGGATGCAACTACAACGTTTTCTTCCAAATATCTGAGTTCCGGCATCAAAAAGTATATAAATAACACTTAAGTGCTTATAACTTTTGATAGGGTGTTCAGATCTTCAATCTTTTGGATTCGTTGGAATGGTTTTTATAAATACCTTTCTTAAATGGTAAATATGGGACTCGAAGACGAATCGAATGAGACCAACACAGGAAGACAAACATATTTTTTTTTAAAGGAGAGCAATTCTCTACGAAATCGGTCTTTATTCTCTAATTTTAATTCTTGTGTTTTTTAATCCGGCTGAAACTTTTTTGGTGCCTTCGGTATGCCCAAAGAAGCCATTTTGCATCATTAGTTTGTCCATATAATTTTCCATACAAATTTGGCAGCTGCCGATACAAAAATGATACATGAAAGTTCAAAAATCTGTATCTTTTGAAGGAATTTTTTGATCGATTTGATGTCTTCGGAAAAGTTGTAGGAATGGGTACGGACTACACTGAAAAAAAATGATACACAGTAAAAACATTTTTGGTGATTTTCTATTTAACTTTTTGTCACTAAAACTTGATTTGCAAAAAAAGACTATTTTTCTGATATGTTTTAGGGGACATTAAATGCCAACTTTTCAGAAATTTCCAGAATGGGCAAAAAATCTTTGACCGAGTTATAAATTTTTGAATCAATACTGATTTTTCAAAAAATCGCAAATATTGGTCGCAAAAATTTGTAATCAAAAAGTACTTCAGTGAAATTTTTATAAAGTGCACCGTTTTCAAGTTATAGTCATTTTTAGGTAGCTTTTTTGAAAATA
Organism: Culex pipiens pallens; assembly: GCF_016801865.2. Taxonomy (NCBI): domain Eukaryota; kingdom Metazoa; phylum Arthropoda; class Insecta; order Diptera; family Culicidae; genus Culex; species Culex pipiens. The sequence goes on from NC_068939.1 coordinate 117,913,348, forward strand.
GTCGCTGTAATTCATTTTTTTATTAGTGCCCATGTTTGCCCACTTTTGGAAAAAAAATTTGAAAAGCTGAGAAAATTCACAATATTTTGCTTTCTTGAACTTTGTTGATACGACCATTACTTGCTGATATATTGCAATGCAAAGGTTTAAAAACATGAAAATTGATGTTTTCTATGTCTCACTCAAACAACCCATTATTTCCTAATGTCGATATCTCGGCAACTAATGGTCCGATTTTCAGTGTTAAAATATGAAACATACGTGAAATTTTCCTTTCTTTTCGAAAACAATATTTTCATTTTTTTTAAATCAAGACTAACATTTCAAAAGGGCCAATCATTCAATATGACAAATTAAAAATATTTTGTTTGCATATCAGGTTTTAGTGATAAAATTGAAATTAAAAATCACCAAAAACAAGTGTGTATTATTTTTTTTCAGTGTAGTCCTTATCAAAATCTACAACTTTTCCGAAGACACCAAATCGATCAAAAATTCCTTCAAAAGATACCGATTTTTGAATTTTCATATATCATTTTTGTATGGACAGCTGCCAAATTTGTATGGAAAATTATATGGATAAACTAATGATGCAAAATGACTTCTTTGGGCATACCGAAGGTACCAAAAAAGTTTCAGCCGGATTAAAAATGCTAAAAAAAATCGAATGACCGAAATCTCAGAGAATTGCTCAGGATCAGAATTTTCTGTATTTTTGCTTCTCAGACATTGAAGATTGGTTCAATTGTTACTGAGATTTAGCCTCTGAGAAAAAAATAGAAAAACATTTACTCAATGACAACAAAAAAGCGTCTGTTAAATAAACAATTCTCGAGTTCTTTTTTTTTTTTTTTTTTTTTTTTTTTGAAAGGGTCCTATAAACAAAATTTTCACTTTTTGCTTTTTGGGTGTTTTTGAATACCCCTGACTTAAGGCGGTTCTAAAACACCCAAAAAGCAAAAAAAAATGTTTATAGGACCTTTTCAAATAACTCTAGAATTGTGAAATTTTCTAATCTTTCCGATAAACATATTTCCATAATTTTTAAATCAAATCTCACTTTTAAAAAGGTCCAAATTAAATGGTTTAGTTATTTTATTCTGATCTTTTCGAAAAAAAAAGTATTTTTAAAGATATTCAAGTTAAGTCATCACTTGTACAAGTGTAAAAAGTCAAAAATTGAACTATTTTTATATGGCAGCATGAAAATTGTGTACAACATCAATATTTCTGTCGATGGATTTTTTTCTATAAAAATTTTGTTTAATGTTTCAAACATCATCAGAAATATTTTTATAACATAATTCTGACCGCCATAATTCCCAAAAAAAAAATAAAAAAAAATGTTTGTTTCGTGCATTTTTTTGACTACTTTTACTGCATTTAGCAGAAAATACAATTCAAAATCTAATTATCTTAAATAGAAAAAAAGGTTTGGATTTTTTTAAATTCAATTCAATTTAGTTTTATTGGTTAATAGTCAAGATACAAATAGTTCAGCTGTGTGTTGCATCATAATCCATTTTGAAACAATTATTTCTTTAACTAAGGCATAAGAGCAAGAAAAAAACTTACTAAAATTGCAATGGATTTGTGATAGAAGTAGAGAAAGCTTATAACTAAATAGAAATATAATTTGAGGTAAATTAGACTCCTTTTCGCATATAAATCAATTTCGAATCTACAAAAAAAAAATCAGAAATGTTAGCCTCCCTCACCAATCAAAGTCGTATATATATCGACTAAGAATCAAAATTTTATTAAATTTCGTGCGTTTGTCCACATGCTGTATGGAAGTCAATCAAAATTTGCACTGGAACTTCCTTAACTGATTTTGATCGTTTAAAGTTATTATAAGTTAATCAAGTGTAACCTGTACACTTTTTTTAAACCGAAACTAAGATGTTTTGATGAAAATATAATCAAAAAAACATCCCAATCTCGGGTGAGGTTTCAAAAAGCCGTAAGAGCCACCGTGACCTCCGACACTAATATTTCATTTATTTCTAGTTTGGGGCACTTGAAAGACGTGTAGATGAACAATCTCAAGCATTTGGTTTAAAATTGGTTTTTCGTAAGTAGGTCGAATAGCGATGCAAAAAAGACTTTGTTTACCACTGGCTCTTACGTCTTTTTGAAAACTAATCCGAGCAATGAGTAATTCTAGAGTTTTTTTATTAGGTCCTATAAACATATGAAAGACAAAAGTTTATTGGTCCTTAAAAAAAAAACTCTGGAATTGAGTTTAAAGACCTAGCAACCCGATGAAGTGTTTATACCTACTATGTTTCACTAAGTGAATCAACATTATACACATTTAGCGAATTCTATATTTTTTCTCCAAACACCCTTTCTTCCACCCTCATAACTCACCCGAATCTTTGGCGCGCTGAATCACCGAGTCCAGGTCGCGGATGTACTTTTTGTTGGTCAGATTGGCGCCGACGTCGACCACGATCAGGTTCTCGTAGCAGTGCTTCATTTCATCGTTCAGATCCGAAGACATCATCTTGCTGTGCTCTTCTCTGTTGTGTACTCCCAAAAAGCTTCAATCTGCTCGATCTACCCTTTCGCTAGTACCTTGTACTAGTGGCCCCTCGCCGCGTAATGATGACCGGCGCGCTAAAATATTGGCCAAATTGCGCGTCTCACACACACACCACGACGCAAGCTGTTTACTTCGCGAATTTTCAACTCTTCTTCAATGACCGCGTCCGGAACTTCGTTATTTTTTCGATATTTTTGCTTTCTTTCGGTTCACAGTCGTCAGTGCTCACTTATACACGCGTCGTCGGGCTGGAGATTGTCACGGAGGACGTCGTCGCGAAGTTCTGAACTGCAACGTGCACGTGCGTAATCCGTGGATTCGACGATTTCGAAGGTGTTGCTGTTTTTTCGACCGTTCAAGGGCACACCTGCAAGGTGGATCTGCGCGGAGGCGGGTCGCACGACCAACTGAAGCTCGAAGCCGTAATAGCTGGGTTACGGCGGCCGACTCGCGGGGATTAGCTACTGGACCACATCGGGTAATTGCTAATTAAACCTTGCGATTTTCTAGCCAATCCAAGACCAAGAAGGTGACGGTGACTCGGTGCGGTTGTGTGTGAGTACCAATACCAGTGCAGCAGTATCGATGCGCGGTGGTAGAACTCGAGCAGTGGTGAATCCGATCCAAGGAAAGAAGCTGCAGATCTACAGCACAGAAGAACCTCTCGCAGATGTTGCACAAAATTCGAATTTGGATCGGTGCCAAGCGCTGGAATCGATCGTGGCAGGCCGAGCAAGATCGGGAAGCGCTGCAGAGAACCGTCCTGGATGAAATCGTTAATCTACGGGCTCGATCTAGCACACAGATATTGGAGACGGGACTCCGGCGTCACACTCGCACTCGCGTCGACCAGACTGGCCACTCGTAACGTCCGCGAACCGAGACTCGGATGGTGCTGTTGTTCTCTAATATGATTTATTAGTACGCACGGGCACAGAAAACTAGACGAGGACTACTAACAACACTACACAGCTATAAAACTACTAGTCAACGGGAGGGTCGTCGTCGCGCGGTCGGGTGTCGTCTCGGAGTGTCTGTGAGTCGTGTGTGAGTGTCAGTCTTCAAGCGGGTGGCGTGGTGTGGTCTGGTGTGTCGAAATTCAACTGACGGACTGCCGTCCCAAGTGGAAGTGAGCTTGGCTCTAGGCCCCTCCGACGACGAAGATCGGGACGACAACTACTCGCACACAGAGCGGCTCGCGTAAGCATAACTTAGAGAGAGAGAACTAAACGAGAGAGAATCCGAGTTGTTGCAAACGTGTGCAGTATTTACCTGAATCTCGCTCTAAAAAGTGGAAAGAGGAACGTCAAAAAGTGTGTGGTTGTGCTCTGTTTTGGTGTCTACCCCACCGACTAGACCGGGTAGATATCAGCAACCATCGACTATGTATAAGTGCAAGCATAAAATATGCTTGAACGCGCGAAGCGCCTACAGTTATGTGACCGCACGTGTGTGAGGTTGGTCTCTTGAAATGGTCGTTGACGTTGGCGCGCTCTGAAATATGTACCAGATAGGATAGCAGCTATAGCGTATCAACTAGAACAACCTCCTAGTAGATGATGATTATGGGGTCACGCGCGTAGTAAAAGTGAACGACTTGGAACTATTCTAGAATGTTTATTTCTGCGGTCGAAGAAAAGGGGTGTGTCGTGTCTTTTAAAGGATTTAAGGTGACATGAAAGCATGAAATAATCTTTAATAGGGTGAGGAACAGTCCGATCCGGGTTCGATTTTGATGAAAATCTTCTTTCGATTTTGCAGTAGATGGTATTCAAGTCTTACTCAATAAAAAATTCTATGCCTTATTCTCTATTCTCTCTCGGATTTTCCTTAAAATCTGACTTTTTTTAATCTTACAATACACAGTGGTCCAGATCGCAAAATTAAGTGGAAAATGGATTTTCCGAAAAATGGTGAAGTTATGGAGCTTTGGTCTCTTCAGAAGAGTTGTTGCATATGGAAAAGGGCAACTTTTGGTTTGGTTCAAAATTAGGGTGGTTCACGATTAGGGTGATTTTCGAAATCTAACTTCTCATGGATATTTTTAGGATTCTTTTTTTGTCTTTTAGAAACTTGTTGGGCTCTCAAATCCAAGCAACTTTGTCGGAGACACCAAAATTTTATCTCGCAATCTACGCCTTCTATGACCAAATTAAGAGAAAGCTTCTGAGCAAACCTTAAAAAATCAGTTTTTTGAGAGTAGCAATTCAGGGTTAAGTATTAGAGAAAAGTGATGTTCGGGGCACTTATAGCGCTCTGAAAATCGAACATTTTTATTTTTTGACAAGTCAATTAGGTTTTACACCGTGACGTCATTTGACAGCTCGTGTGCACTGTCGACGAATTTCCCCGAACAAAATCGACGACCGCATCAAACTGAGCTAAGTCCATGCAAACAGTGCACTCCTTTCTAACCTCCAAATCGAGTCGGCGTAAAACCTAATTTGGACTTAAGGGTGCAGGCCAAGGGTGGATGATACTGATGATACTCGTCGGTCGACGCCCAGGCGAGGAACATCCCGGAAGGAGCCCAACTACATCCGTAGTGCTGTTTGGCTCTGGTTCCTTGCAAGTGTCCTATTTTCTTACCTCCACGTTGGCTTGGTTTAGTCATCATGATGACAAGGTGTAACCTAGCTGGTGGCCTGTGGAAACGGCTCGTAAACCTTTGACCAGCGAGGGTCAGAGCCGAGACAGCTAGGAGAAAGGGGCGCGTCAAAGTGGGAAAGGGAAGTCATTTGTGATTGTAGACGGTATTGTTTTGATACGCAGTATGTTGAGTCAACTGCAGTGGATGTACCTGAAACATCGCACAACGGGGTTTCTCCTCTTTCCATTTGATTTGATGGTTTTTGGTTTTGATTTTATTAACTCTTGATTCTCTTAACTCTCAAAGTTTTTCCTTTCTATTTTACCAACTAATACTGCTGTAACAAACTGTCAGTTTTCCAGTTATTTCAGTTAGTAAGCAATGTCAATTCTATTTATCATTTGCCTTTTCTTTATTTATACTACATAAATTACTATCTTTCTTTTACTATTGATTCTTTACATAGCATATTTCCTTCACTGTCCATTGTTTTCAATCTTCACCATTTTCTTCAAACAAGTGAGGTTTGAGCCCTTACTCAATTTATGGAATGGTTAAAGGATTAACCCAAATATTACTATTGTACTTTTGGTAAACTTTTATAACATGCTTAGGACCAAAAATTGTAACAAAAAACTAATTTAATCCACCTATGTGGTTGGCGCCTTCCTCACTTTTTACCAACATTTGGTGATACGATGGGTTTGGACACCAATTCCATCTATTTCTCAATAAAAAAATACACAAATGTCACTTAAGCGGTCATAACTTGAGACTGAGCGTTGCCAGATCTTCAAACCTAACCAACGATGGGTCGGATGATGGATCCGGACATAGTTTACAAACATTTAAGTGAGATCCGGCTTCAAAAAAGTACATAAATATCACTTAAATGGTCATAACTTGAGACAGGGTTGCCAGATCTTCAATGTTTTGGACTCATTGGAAAGGTCTTTCAATTACCTAACCAACGATGAGTCGGATGATGGATCCGGACATCGTTTACATACATTTAAGTGAGATCCGGCTTCAAAAAAGTACATAAATATCACTTAAGTGGCCATATCTCGAGACAGGGTTGCCAGATCTTCAATGTTTTGGACTCATTGGAAATGTCTTTTTATTAACTAACTAACGATGGGTCGGATGATGGATCCGGACATAGTTTACATACATTTAAGTGAGATGCGGCTTCAAAAAAGTACATAAATATCACTTATGTGGTCATATCTCGAGACAGGGTTGCCAGATCTTCAATGTTTTGGACTCATTGGAAAGGTCTTTTAATAACCTAACCAACGATGGGTCAGATAAAGGATCCGGACATTGTTTACATACATTTAAATGAGATCCGGCTACAAAAAAGTACATAAATATCACTTAAGTGGTTATAACTCGAGACAGGGTTGCCAGATCTTCAATGTTATGGACTCGTTGGAAAGGTCTCTCGATTACCTAACCAACGGTGGGTCGGATGATGGATCCGGACATTGTTTACATACATTTAAGTGAGATCAAGCTACAAAAAAAGTACATAAATATCACTTAAGTGGTTATAACTCGAGACAGGGTTGCCAGATTACCAATGTTTTGGACTTGTTGAAAAGGTCTTTCAATTACCTAACGAACGATGTATAACATGATGATGTTTGGTTCAGTTTACTGCCATTTATTCAACATCCAAAAAAATGCGAAAACACATTTTTATACATAACTTTTGAACTACTTATCGAAACTTCAAACAATTCAATAGCACCGTATGGGACCCTAAACCAAGTCGAATGCGACTGGTTTGGTCAAAATCGGTTCAGCCAGTGCTGAGAAAACTGCGTGACATTATTGGTCACATACACACACACATACACACACACATACACACACATACACACACATACACACAGACATTTGTTCAGTTTTCGATTCTGAGTCGATATGTATACATCAAGGTGGGTTTTCGAGCTTTAAATAAAAAGTTCAATTTTAGAGCAGGATTATAGCCTTACCTCAGTGAGGAAGGCAAAACCGCGACAAAAGAAATAGCAACATATAAACACGACTCAACACTAGGAAAGATTTCAGGAGAAAACAATACACAGTAAAATAACAACTAGTTTTTGAATTCAAACTAAAAATAAAACAGTTTTTGCTTAAATGAAAGTTGATAGGCACACTTTAAATGGTTAGGCGCTTATACTTACATCAAACCCTACTTAATGTACCACCCCCGGCCGAGTTAAAATGCGTAACCGGAAAAGAAGGTGTGCATGCCTGGCACGAACACTCAAAGCGTGTTCTAGCGTGTTGCTCGTACTGACTCAGAGCAAGGGTGAGATGTAGGTGTAAGGGCAGTGCGTTTTCGTCGGGAACCTGGTGCATAAGATCGACCAACGCCCGTTCTTGCTCTGAAATTTGCGAATTGCGAATATTAGTTGTTGAACGATCCTCGGACCGTCTGGGATCGAACACAGTCCAACTGGGGTGAGAGGCAACCACGCTTACCACTTCACCGTCGGAGTCATAAAAACTCTTTTTTTATAAAAAAAATACTAGATTCTGCCTGTTAATGTATTTTTTTTTGACATAGGACTATGTCTTTACTTACTATACTGGGGGGCCAGTTCAAAATTTCGATCCCGAGCGTCACATTTAGCGAACGTTATTTCAAACGATAATATCTTCATCCAGACACATTGAAATTACATAATTTTTGGACCATTCGATTCGGAAAACATTCAGCAATTTTCTATAAAATTTTCCGAATTGCCGCAATAGTATAACTATTCAAACAATTGAATTTTTAAAATGCTTAGAATTTGCAAACAACGCGAACGATTTTGAGGGGAAAATCACCGCAGCAGCGGTGGTCGTCGACGATCGTGAAAAGAGGGGAAGTAGAGGCGAAGTAGAAGTATAAAACTACGTGCTACCCTCTCCACTCCACTTAGTTGCCACTGAGCTGCCTAACAAGTAAGGTCGGCCCGGTCGGCTCATAACTTTCAAAACCTCAGACGAGACAACAGCTACCAGCAGGAACAGCGCGCAGCAGCAGGGAGAGCGGAAGAACAACGCGAAAACCGAAGGAAAACTCTTCCCGATTTGAGAGCTGATCAGGACCAGGACCACATCTGCCGGATTGCCCGTGTTTGCCGGGTAAAATTGACGTGGCCACGAGCAAACTTCGATCTGGAGGGCCGCGACGGAGTGTGTGTTTATGTGCACACGTCGCGGCCTTGAAATTTGTTGTTTTGTTTCGTGCGCCGCATTGAGCTACCCGGTGAAATTTAAACAACCAGATCTGCAAAAAAAATGGCCCTTTTCAGGGCCACAAATTCATCACGAAGAGTGAAACATTGGAATTCGACCCGGAAAAGCATAATTTTTTTGCCATCATCGATTTTTAGTTTGGCTTGGCCACTCTTGCGCCAGATTACACACACACACGCTCTCTCTACATTCCCCCTCCTTCCCTTCTCCCTCACAGCGTACACACTCCCCGTTTGATGATGGTACACGCTGATTTGGTTCGATGCGTCGAGCTTCCCTTCCGCGGACGTTTGATTGATGTACCTAAAATGGTCTCGAACTCGAACAAAATTCAACCAACCCCGAGACCATTAACAACGGTAGAACAAGAGGCTCCCAAGAAACTAACAGCGGCTTGCCCAAATATGATTAGACAATCCGCGGGGAACACAGCCACGGTGCAGTCGAGGTGCCCTGTAAGATTCCCGCAACAAGCCATCGATTGATTCTGCGCAAAGGAATTCAACTTCATGCCCCCCTTCAAGCGCGTTTCCGTGATCAGCGCCCTGGAAAAGATCCTTAAGGTCATGTTTCCAGCCCTGGACAAGCTCACACCTGAGCGACCTCTACAGCAATCGCCCGCTTCTTGGGAAAATTTGTCGACGATGACTGCATCAGCCCGACCTGCATCTCGCAAAATTCCATCGCAACGCTACCAGCCGTCCAGCGCGAACGATTCGGTTCGACAAAGCAGCCGGCGATGACAAAGCTCAGCTGGTGGACGAGAAATCTGTAACGCCCAGGGAATCGATCGGCTGACCATGTCCCTGACCGATAACAACAACATCAAGGATTGCTGCTCTTTCAGGCGATTAAACCGGACGATTAAATGAGCGCAACCCGAACCACGTCCTCCGGCCGGATGTACTCCGCGATGCTGTCGATGTGGTAGCCAGCGTGCATGATCTGTTCTTCCTCCGGAGGGTAGACAGGTTTAACAGCCGCAGGTTTTGCAAAAGATTACAGTTCTTCCAGAGCCGTTCTTCGTTCTTCGTCGCCAGAGCCTATCCCTGAAAACAGCCTGATGAAGGCCACGTTCAGATTAGTTTTCACGTTTTGATAGTGCAGATTTTCAGAACATAAAAATTTTTGATGTATTTTTTCCAGAAATAAATAAAAACATCAGTTTTATTCACAGAATAAATATAATAAGTGCAGAAAATAAAATTTCTGCAGTTCCAATGCAAGATTTGACCACCTCAACCAGCTTGGCCTTGTTCAACGGAACGCTAGCGTTCTCCTGCAACAGCTTAATCATATCCTCCAACGCTTCCACTGGTAGTCCCTGCGGTCGGATCAATCAGCAGCTGTTGGAGTTGCTCCGCCGTGATAAATATCTCTCCGGCTAACAAAATCACCCTCTTGTCCCCTCCCTCCCTGGGTGCCGCAGAATTTCATTTCCGTCGTTGGTCATCGATCCTAAAAATCCAAGAGAAGAATAAACTGACTGTTTCAAGATTTGTTATGTTGAAGAAACTTACAAACATGTCCAGCGAGGTCGTTTGCTTCTGGATGATGAGCGAGCTGTCCGTGACAAGGCTTGGGCAGTCGTGTGACAGACCGTAGCCTTAGCCCTTGACCTGCCGAAACAGCGCCAGCGGGGAGATTTAGTTCTCGTGCCAGATGATGAGGAGGTACGGTTGTATTCTACTGGTGTAGGTGCGGTTTCATCCCAGTCCAGACCGAACCTGCTGGTGGCGGTTCGATCCACGCTCCAACGCTTCCACTGGTAGGCCCTGAGGTCGGATCAATCATCAGCTATAGGAGTTGCTCCGCCGTGATAAACATCTCTCCGGCTAACAAAATCAACCTCCTCCTTGTCCTGGATGCGGGCAATTTAAAGCATAATTTCCACTGCCGGATGTTCGACCGTAATCTCTCGCAGAATTTCATTTCCGTCGTTGGACAACACTATTCCACCAGCCAGATCAAACTAGCACCTCGAACCACTCGCAGGACGGCGACCCGATCCTAAAAATCCAAGAGAAAAATAAGCTGATTGTTTCAAAATTTGTTATTTTGAAGAAACTTACAAACATGTCCAGCGAGGTCGTTTGCTTCTGGATGATGAGCGAGCTGAGCTGTCGTCACAGATGATGAGGAGGTACGGCTGCATCGAGGGGGACGTCACTTCCGCGCTAACCGAGCGATAAAGCTTCCTTTTCAAACCTTTGCAGCGTTCACTTCACCTTTCCGCTTTAACTTGCTTTAACGCGCGTTAACCGCGATAACTTGCTTTTTGGCTTACCTTTTCTTGCGTTCTCGCATCACACTGCTCGATTTTTTTTGACAGCGAGAACTGTCAAGAGCAAATGACAGTTCTCGTTGTCAAATCAGTCGAGCAGTTTGTTTTGCTGAATTTTTCTCCGTCACCCGGACGGATGGGGGTAAAAAAACGGTGGCACCCGGAGTGGAGGAAGCAAGATTCTTGCCGCGTTGTGCTGGTCAAAAGGGACACTAGCGGCCAGCTCTAGCGAGTTGGTAGCTTCCGGATGGACACTCATGAAAACGGGAGTGTTCCGGGTTGCACGATGGGACCGGCGTTGGGTGCAAAGGGTCTGCCAACGATGCTGTACGATTATGAACCTGCTGAGGGCAAAACTGGGGGCGGCAAAGTCACACGAAAGGTGTTGAGGCCACTGATGCTGTGGGTTCTGGTCGATTCTTACGGTGCAAAAAAAATCCGTCTGAGCTGGATTAGTAGTAGCAATATCCGAACACGGGTCGGATGTCCTGTCAAAGCACCAACACAACCAAGCAGATACACCAGAAGATCCACGGTAGAGGAAGCGTCTGCATCGAGCTGCCGGAAGTGGTTTTACGTACGCTGGGATTGTCTTTACAGAGAAGAAAATTGTAACAAGCCGCGGATTGGTTTTCGTTACCATTTTTTATTATTTCAAAATGGCTTTACATTCAATAAAGTATTCAAAACTATTCTAGTAGTCGTCCCCTTTGCCCCCCAAGCGGCGGGCAGAAGCGGCGGCTTTTAACCGCAGCATTTAGACCTGCAAAGCTAATAAGCGTTGGAATAAAAAGTCCTCCGAAACTCCACCTAGAACTTTATTACTCTTTTTCTCGCCAAATGAGTCAAACTTTGGTGCATTTTCCTCTTCTGAATTGACCTGTCCACTCCAACGGCACCGGTTTCCCTTATAGGTTACAGCAGAACTCGCCGATGTTGTGGTCCAGACAAGCCATACGCTAAGCCGCTCGTCGACGTCATTTGTTGGGAGCTAGTTTGCTTAAACACCCGGAAAAAACACCAAACGGCACCGTCCACTGTGCCATCGGTCTCGTTGGACACTGCTCCCTACAGCCGCCGCCTTAAACTCCCGGTTCTCCTCTCGCAGCTCATTGTTGGACTTAGTTAGAAAATACACTTTCCGGGGAGTCGCACCAAAATGCCCAGATGTGGTGCCTTCCATCGATTGATTGCTAAGATCTGAAAAAAACATCAAATTAAAACTCAAACTCACCCGCTGAAAAGAAAACTTACACTTGAACTTTTTCTCCCCCAAGTTGCAGCTTGCCGGTCCAGTTGTGTTTGTCTCGTTGTAGCAAAACGCCGGCGCCGGTCATCCCATCGGAGTAAAGTTTTCCGACCTTTAACCAAAAAAAATCGCGACCTGCTTTGTTTTTGTTTTCTTTCTGCGGAAACTGCTTGAAAACTTATCAAAACAAATACCGAGTTGCCAAACTTGATCGAAAAACTGCTCGAGCTATGACAGCAGGGATGCAAGATCGTTTTCGCTTTGTTCAAAAGTCGAGCAGACGCTGGCCGCTTTAACTCGCTTTAACGCGCGTTAACTTGCGATAACTTGCTTTTAGGTGGCGTTATGTGAAAACTCGGCACGATGAGTAGCGTTGATGCTTTTCGAGCTCGTTTTTGTGCGTTTTAGTGTGTTATCGCGGAGTGACGTCCCCCTCGGGCTGCATCCTTGTGGCGTAGGCGCGATTTCATCCCAGTCCAGACCGAACCTGCTGGTGGCGGTTTTCTTCGGAGCGAGGTCCAACGAGCACAGCTTGATCAGTTGCGCCGAGAACTGCGGTTAGACAAACTATTTTGACCAACCTGGCTTCGGATAACCTGCTGCTGCCGGTTCCGGATAATCCCCGCCATCCGACTCGTCACGTACTCTGGCATGTTTATCACCGTAACCGGGTTGATATTCCATGGCGGCTCAGCAGCAGCAGCTCCTCCGAAGAAACTGCGAACGAAAACTTCCTCCTCCCCTCGACCTCTGCCGCCACCCCAGGTCGTGCAGGAGAAAATGTAAACAAATTTTGGGTTTGACAGCTCGAAACAGCTCATGATGTGCGAGAAGGCAGGGATGCCAAATGCACAGATTTGTATATAGTTTACAGACATTTGAGGTTGCGCCAGAATTTTTTTTTGGGTGCATAAACATTTTAATGTTTCTATTGTATGATTTTTTAAATGCAAATATTATTATTAACTTATTGTATAGTGCCAGGATAATTGCAAACGCTTTTGGTATGATTTTCAGCTTGATTTTGAATGTTCGACATGTGCACAGACTTTTATACGAAGCCTGTCCAGACAGACAGTTCTGAATAACAAAATGGCATCCCTGAAGATTTTGTAAACAAAATTTGATGCTACACGCTAATTGGGTTCGAAGCATTGGCCTTCCCCTCTTGGGATGTAAGATTCAAGTACCTAATCGCACATCATTTTGTGCTTCCAAACCCTACTGAACGTTGGCTTGGCAAGATGTCGAGGCATTTGAAGAAGGTGTACGATGCGGCTTTTCGGAAGCGGAAGAGAGAGCAGAGAGAGGAGGAGAGGCAGCTGGCGGATGAGCCTGCCGCGGTGCCAGTGGACAACGCTGAGCGCAGGGGGCGGAAGCGAGCTGCTGAAGGAGGTGGAGAGCACGGGGAGGATGATTCTGGTGCTGGACCGTCGGTGTCTAACATCGGAAAGCGGAGGAGGCAGGGACGAGAGGGAGGCAACCCGGGCGGGTCAAATGCGTCCGGCAGCACATCTGCCGAACGTATGAGACGGCTCCGGGAGAGGAGGAAGCGGACTGGACAAAATACGTTCGGTCGGAGCGACCAAGGAGGCGAGACCACGGATGATTGTTTCGTTGCTGGAAGGCGACGGCGTGGTGGACGGGGACTCGCGGACAATTTGGTAGCGGAAAATCCCGTGCACGGTAAGTTCTGACGTGATCAATGTTTGATGAAGTTAGAACCAGTTGGCTTGCGTTTAATATTTGCTTATAATTTTTGGGGTTATTCTATATCAACAAAATTTAACGAATGGTTTTACTAGCATTTGCGTTCATTCTTAAAATTGAAACTTAAGTTTTCAGCGTAAGGAAAAAAATCAAATACACTAGAGTTCCGTTTTACGCTGCCCCCGTAAATGATCCCTTGTTCAACGCACCCTGATTTAAACTCAAAACCATTTGTGCCAGAACTCAAAAACAAGAAACCTCCAAACTTAAACTACAAAATAACGCTTCCCAATTTGCGCACTCTCCTCGTTTATGTCCTCAAATAAAATAACGCAAATGGGGGTTTTAGTTTTAGTGCAGTACGAACCGACAACTTGAGAGGCATACCAATTTTGTGAACAGATTTTAGCACCTTTTAGGGGGAATTCTGAGAGTGCAATTATAATGAATAATGCAAAGTTTATGCGATTTTTCATTTAAATTTTCAAATTCTCACAGTAACTATATATGTAACTTTTTAGGGATTTCTCCGCCCATGGAGGCAGACGCAATAAGCCTCCATGATCCGGTGGTGCAGATTGATGAAGAAGGTGAGACGTTAAACACATTGTGTTATTGTGAAAAATTTACTAAACATGCAAAATAACTTTTTAGAAATGCCATCAAATTCTGCACCAAGTCAGTCGGATAGCATTTCAGATGGGGCAAGCCAGGGTAGGTCTTTAAATTTATGCGAAGTTTTCGAGGTTTGGGTCAACTCTATCGTGTTTCACAGAGCCAGGTCCTCGCAATGCAAGCAGACCGAACTACGACAGGGCCACTCTTGAGTTCCGTAAGCTTTTCGTTGAGAACTCGTTTGGTGCTGTGTGCAGCGTTTGCGACAGACTTTGGTTCAAGAACGACTTGAAGCCCATCACTGAAGCTGGAGGAAATGTACTGGTACAAGCCGGCGACTTTGATTCAACCGAAGGTTTCATGGTGTGCCAAACCTGCAACAGCAGCTTGAATCGTGGAAAGGTCCCAACCCTGTCCAAAAGCAACGGATTTGTTTACCCGCCGATACCACCGGGTCTTCCCAAACTGGATATGATCAGCAAGCGGCTGATTTCTCCCCGTTTCATCTTTCTGGTGATTCGTCGTCTGTGTCATGCTTTGGGCAACTATGGTATCATTGGGCAGGTGATCAATGTGCCGGTAGACGTTGAGGAGATGGTTCGGGTTCTTCCTCGCGATCTTGATAATGACTGTGCGATTAATGTGAGCTTCAAGAAGCACACTGCACACAAATCGAGCCATTACTCGGGGTGGGTTTGCAAGGGGACTGTTTATGCTTGGCTCAAGTATCTCGTAACTACTCCGTTGTATAAACGTGAGGGCATTACTTTTGACGAAGAACGATTGAATGCGTTCGGAGCAGATCCACAGGAGGGTCCCTCGCGGGCGGAAGAAGCAATGCCACTGGATATCATCGAAGATGAAGCCGAGCTGTTGGCTAGCATGCAACAAACTGCGATGTGGAACGAAGACATGTACCTGGAGCTTTGCCCTACCATGAACCGAATGCCCTCGAGTATTTTGTACGATGAGAATGCCGAGGAGTTGAGTAATCCCGACATATACTATGGGTTCCCGACAACGATCAAGCTAGGCGTACAAGCTACTGTGTTCAACAAGGCGAGCAGTGAAGCTAGGCGAGCTGACAGGCGGGGTGCTCGTCCAGATCACATTCTGGCCATGGCCATGAAGGTGTTATACTGCCGTATGATTGAAGGGCTCAAATGCCACTTCAAATCTGTGGGAACAGATAACGTCACACGTGCCCAGCTCAGCGATCCAGAGTTCCAGAGGAATATGATGGAGATTGGCTTGGCTTTCTTCAAAGGGATACCGAACTCTGTGCAGTACTGGCAAGGACGCAAACAGGACCTCTTCGCCATGATTCGACAGTTGGGTAAACCAACAATGTTTCTCACCTTGAGCGCCAGTGAAACTCAATGGGAAGAACTGTTGAAGGTGCTGCACAAATTGTCCAGTGACTACGATGACCTTGAATTGGCCGACCCGCTGTCGGAGTTAAGCGCGTTTCAAAAGGCAAAGTTGGTCGTTGAAGATCCTGTGACGTGTGTTGCATACATCGACAAGCTTGTTGACGTCATAATGCGCATCTTGAAGTCCAAACGGTTCAGTCCATTTGGTAAATACTACGTTGTGGATTACTTCAAGCGGATCGAGTTTCAACAACGTGGTAGCGCGCATGCCCACATCATGCTCTGGTGTGCAAACGATCCTCGTGAGGACGTTTCCGAGGACATGCCCGCCACCATTGAAATGATTAACACTCTCTGCTCCATCGATGCCTTCCGTTGGTTGGGACCACTGCTTGGCAAGAAGCAAGAGCACGCTCACACACGTACATGTTACAAACACAACGATAAACGTTGTCGTTTCAACATTCCGTACTGGCCGATGAACGAGGATCGGGTATTGGTGCCCCTTCCGGCTGATGACAGTCGTCGTTCTGCACTGAAGAAACGTGCTCTCGAGTTTCGTGAGATTCTGGAAACGAAGACTTTCGAAACTCTCGAAGACTTTCTGGCCGATTGTGAGTGTACCGAGGAATACTACCTCGAAGTGATTCGTGCATGGCTACAGCGACCAGCGTTCTTCTTCAAGCGTCCGATGAATCAGCTCTACATGAATCCATTCAACGTTTGGATTGGCGGTGTACTTCGCTCCAACAGTGATCTGCAGTTCATCATGGACGAGTACTCGTGCGCCTCTTATTTGGTTGATTACGTCAACAAGACAAATCGAGGCATCAGCGCGTTTCACCGAGAGCTTCTCGAGCTGCAGGAGCAGTATCCCGACTACGACTATCAAGGCTTGCTGAAGAAGTTGGGCGTGAGAGTACTCAACAGTGTTGAGATGTGCTCACAGGAAGCAGCGTGGATCTTGCTCCGGTTACCAATGTCCGAAGCAAGCCGGAAAATCGAATTTGTGCCGACAATGTGGCCAAATGAGAGAACCCGATGCCGGAAGCGATACCAGCAGATGGACAACGAGGGACTCGACGACGACTCAACGGACGTGTGGACCAGAAACATCGTCCAGAAGTATGAGGACCGCGATGGATTGGAGGATGTGTGCCTGGCTGATTTCGTCGCATGGTATGCACCGATGAAAAGCACCAAAAACAGCTACAAGCTGCGAGGCACTGCCAAAATCCTGCGATGGCGAGGATACCCGATGAGCGAAATGGTCGAGTACAAGCGAGAGGCAGTGCTCCTGTTTTTGCCGTTCCGGAATGAACGAGTCGACCTGCTGGACCAGAACAAATTCCTCCAATTGTACGATTCGCATGAGACAGAGCTCATCGCGAAACGTAAGGAATACGATTGTGAGTTGAATTTGGAGCAGACCGTTGAGGAATACCTCCGAATAATCGCACAGGAAGGCGACGGCGAGCAAGAGAGAGCCGCCACGGAGAAGCACAACGAGTACGTGAGGAGCATCGACATGCAGCCAAACAACGATGACATCGAAAACCTGCCGACTTCTGCACTGCGAGCGATTGTGAAACAACGTTCGAATGTCATGCCAAAAGCTGACTACTGTGCCTGGATGCGGCAGGCTAACGAGAAGCAGCGCATGTTGATCCTCCACATCATCCATCGACTGACGAGCTTTGATCCTGAAATGCCAGCGATGCAGATCTTCCTGACTGGACCAGCGGGTAGTGGTAAAACGTTCACACTGCGTCTGATGATGGAAACCTATAACCGGTACAGCCAAGGTCACAACTCTCGCAACAACGCGTATATTGCATGTGCGTCGACAGGCAAAGCCGCCGTTAACATTGACGGTGTTACGGTCCATCGTGCCTACCGCATTGCAATATCGCGCCAGAGTGACTCAAAGCTTAGCCCTGAATGGCTGCAGACGTACCGAAATGAATTCCGAAACGTGAAGCTCCACATTGTAGATGAAGTTAGTATGCTTAGCGCAGGTAACTTCAGAACAATGCACATACGTTTGCAGGATATTCATTTGGACCACCTTCACCCATTCGCTAACCAGAACGTTACGTTTACCGGAGATTTACATCAGCTGAATCCAGTCAATGCTTTACCAATCTATAAGGCTCCGAGAAATTCGATTGGTGGATCTTGGCTGTGGGATTACATCCGACTGTACGAGTTGGATCAGGTCATGCGTCAGACCGATGTGGTGTTCTCCACCATCCTCACCGCGATTGGCGAAGGCAAGAAACTGACGGATGAACAGAAGACGTTGATCGAGAGTCGGTTCAAGTCAGTGGAGGACTGCCAACGGGAAGCTCCCAACGCCGTTTGGCTGTTCCATCAAAACGTTGATGTCGATCGATTCAACAGAGAAGCGTTGAGTGGGCTCGAGGGTCTGGACTGTCTTGCCGACGATATGATCACAGGTCACAGCACATCCGCTCAGGCAACCAGTGCACGAACGAAATTACATAAAATGAGCACAGCCCAAACGAGTGGGCTGCCATATATGGTTCGTTTTTGCATTGGAAAGCCCTACATGATCACTACCAACATCGATGGCGATGATAATCTGGTAAACGGAGCAATCGGCGAGCTGAAGTATGTGGAGATGCGGGAAAACGACGCCGGCGAAGAAGTGATCTACAGACTCTGGTTGCAATTCGATACGGAGAAAATCGGAACCATTGCAAGATCTAAGGCGCAGGCAGTCGTTAACGCCCGACCCCATCTCCTGCAGCAGGATTGGACCCCCATCACGAAGCAGCACGTGAACATCGCTCTTGGAGGTACGATCAAATGCAAGCGGATTCAATTTCCGATTGCGAGTGCCTGTTCCATGACAATCCACAAGTCACAAGGTGGAACTTTCTCCAAGGTCGTTTACCAGTACAGTCGCTCGCAGGAGCAAAGGCTGGTGTACGTTGCTTTGTCACGGGTTACTTCGCTGGAAGGACTCTACTTGACCTACGCGGACAATCCCTCCCTAGATCCGTCTAAGGAAAAGCCTGTGTTCCACCACGCCAAGGCAAACAACTCTCCAGCGATGCGTGAGTTGCGGGACGAATACAAGCGCTTGAGGAATAACCGTTATCGAACGATCGGAGACGATTTTTCTGAGGTGTTGGCGAGTAGTGGACCAGCATGCACCCTGATGACAATCAACGTCCAAAGCTTGAGCGCTCATCACCAGGATATATCGATCGATTCCATACTGACCAGTGTAGACTACTTGGCCCTAAGCGAGACGTGGTTGGATGATAACTCCTCGGTCGAGATTGAAGGCTACACTTGTGTTGTCCAGTCCAAAAGGGATGACGCAAGATCTGGCGGTGTGGCAATTTATCGAAAGACGACGACCAAAACCAGCATGGCAGTCCCGTATACTCCCGAATTGGTGAGTCAAGATCGAGACGAACTTTTCGGTGTGGCAGATAAATACGGTGACGTTTGCGCTGCTACAGTGGATGTGATGGGCACTGAGGTACTGCTGTTCTCGGTGTACATCATCCCAGGAACCACACTGAAGCAGAAAGGTTGGTTTTTGGCACGGAAGTTGCTCCAGACTGCCCGCACTGGTTTGCCAATGGTAGTAACCGGTGATTTTAATGTCGACGTTTCCAAACGAGAAAATGTCGAATTCATTAAGTTTATGGGCGAGCACTTCCAACTATCCTTAGCTAACGACGTGAGACAGACGACCACAAATCGTGGAACGGTCCTTGATCTCACATTTACCAGAGGCATACATGTGGCGAGCAATTCGCGGTATGTATGCTATTTTGACGAAGAACTTCGTCTTAGGGCTCTATACAGGGTAGCAATCCAAAATTTCGCGGAGCGAAATGTAACGAAAAGAAATTAAACGCGACTGCAAGATTTGCAACAATAATATCTCAACTCCTGTTCAACACACGTAAAAGTGGTACCCACCAAACGAAAGGGGAGATTTCAAGCTTTCTTACTATACCTAATTAATGTCCATGAAATTTAGTTGAAGCACTTAAAAACTGAGTTTAAATTAATAAAACTGCTTCCACACAGCAAGCAAGCATGCACACAACACACACACGTGCACACTCTCTCTATTGACTCCGCCCCCAAAGCCTTGCCTGCGTTTGGCCTTGACACAATTTGGCGATTCTTTCCTTTTGTGCTGCTGCTTCGCCAAACGCCAAAACGATTTGATATAAAAGGAGGTGCCGATCCAAAATCAAGGCAAATCAATTTTGGACGCCGACCTGGAAGGAGCTACTGCTGCTGCTGATGCGGGACCGAGGAGGAAACCAGCCACGAGGAATCCACGGACGACGTTGCCATGGAGATTTTGCGGGACGGAACCAAGGAAGGACGCGCGGGGTGACGGATTTCACAGCTCGAGGCGCCCGGTTGAGGAAGCGGCCAGATTCCGTGCATCGTGTTACCATGGAGATTTTGCGGGACGGAACCAAGGAAGGACGCGAGGGGTGACGGAATCCACAGCTACTCAGAAAGCTGCTCTCTCTTTGACAAATTTGACATTTCGGCAGTAGTACCAACCACTTGAAGTGGCCGGAGTCCCCGGGGATGTTCCGAAAAGGGGACATTTGCGGAAACATAAGAGTTGGGGCAATATGGGTATCAAACTTTAGGATCAAACTTTAGGGTTTTTGATACTGGACATGAAATTTGACATTTTGTCAGCAGTGGCCACCACCTGGAGTGGCCGGAGGCCCCGGGGATGTTCCGATAGGGGGACATTTGCGGAACTGAAAGAGTTGGGGCAATATGGGTATCAAACTTTAGGGATTTTGATACTGGTCATGAAATTTGACATTTTGTCAGCAGTGGCCACCACCTGGAGTGGCCGGAGGCCCCGGGGATGTTCCGATAAGGGGACATTTGCGGAACCGTAAAAGTTGGGGCAATATGGGTATCAAACTTTAGGGTTTTTGATACTGGACATGAAATTTGACATTTTGGCAGTAGTGGCCACCACCTGGAGTGGCCGGAGGTCCCGGGGATGTTCCGATAAGGGGACATATGCGGAACTGAAAGAGTTGGGGCAATATGGGTATCAAACTTTAGGGTTTTAGATACTGGTCATGAAATTTGACATTTTGTCAGCAGTGGCCACCACCTGGAGTGGCCGGAGGCCCCGGGGATGTTCCAATAGGGGGACATTTGCAGAACCATAAAAGTTGGGGCAATATGGGTATCAAACTCTAGGGATTTTGATACTGGACATGAAATTTGACATTTTGGCAGTAGTGGCCACTACCTGGAGTGGCCGGAGGCCCCGGGGATGTTCCGATAAGGGAACATTTGCGGAACCATAAAAGTTGGGGCAATATGAGTATCAAACTCTAGGGATTTTGATACTGGACATGAAATTTGACATTTTGGCAGTAGTGGCCACCACCTGGAGTGGCCGGAGGCCCCGGAGATGTTCCGATAAGGGGACATTTGCGGAACTGAAAGAGTTGGGGCAATATGGGTATCAAACTTTAGGGATTTTGATACTGGACATGAAATTTGACATTTTGGCAGTAGTGGCCACAACCTGGAGTGGCCGGAGGCCCCGGGGATGTTCCAATAGGGGGACATTTGCGGAACCATAAAAGTTGGGGCAATATGGGTATCAAACTCTAGGGATTTTGATACTGGACATGAAATTTGACATTTTGGCAGTAGTGGCCACCACCTGGAGTGGCCGGAGGCCCCGGGGATGTTCCGATAAGGGGACATTTGCGGAACTGAAAGAGTTGGGGCAATATGGGTATCAAACTTTAGGGTTTTTGATACTGGACATGAAATTTGACATTTTGGCAGTAGTGGCCACTACCTGGAGTGGCCGGAGGCCCCGAGGATGTTCCGATAAGGGGACATTTGCGGAACCATAAGATTTGGGGCAATATGGGTATCAAACTTTAGGGTTTTTGATACTGGTCATGAAATTTGACATTTTGTCAGCAGTGGTCACTATCTGGAGTGGCCGGAGGCCCCGGGGATGTTCCGATAAGGGAACATTTGCGGAACTGAAAGAGTTGGGGCAATATGGGTATCAAACTTTAGGGTTTTTGATACTGGACATAAAATTTGACATTTTGGCAGTAGTGGCCACTACCTGGAGTGGCCGGAGGCCCCGAGGATGTTCCGATAAGGGGACATTTGCGGAACCATAAGATTTGGGGCAATATGGGTATCAAGCTCTAGGGTTTGTGTGTTGTGTCTTTAACACATGGTTCAGAATGACTCTTTGTAATAAATTTTATAGTTTGCAAAATATTTCTTGAAAATTGTTCAATGCCGGAAGTTTAACAGAAAATTGATGAAATGATTTCATATCAACTGGCCCGAAAATTTTGCCATCACGATTAGCTAAAGAAGCGTTTGAAAGTTTTAATTGTTATCAATGTGTGTGTGTGTGTGTGTGTGTGGTCCAATCCAATACCCGCTAACCGGTAGCGAAATTATGGGAAAGTATAATTTGTATCAGACTTTGTATATGCCGAATGCTGATACAACTTATCTCAGTCCCGGGTATTAGGTGGTGATAGCCCTCGCGCTGCTTCCAACGACCCATTTCAGAATGGCAGAGATCCTAGCGGCCCAATTCCGAGGTCGTTGGGCATTGTCCGGCCCCGCCTTAACATAGAAGCAAGCACCAGACGGATCCTTGATCTATCTTAAGACTCCCAATCCCTTCAGGCAAATCAGGGATCAGAGCGTATTTAATATGAGGAGAATATACAACATGTTTCATAACCTTCAGATGGCCGACTGGTTAGAGTCCCAGACCATCAATCCAAAGGTGTGAGTTCGAATCCCACCTAATTCAAGTTTCGTTTTTGTTCGTATTCAATGTTACAATTCCTGATTCCAAATTTCAAGGGAACCAACCGGGATTTGATCCCTGAACCTTCTGCTTGTGAGGCAGAAGCCGTAACCATTCAGCCACGGAGCCGGTTGAAAGTTTTAATTGTTATCAAACGTCAAAATACCATGAGACCATCCTTGAGCAAAAATAAATAGATCTTACGAAATAACTATTTCGTGATTGATTTTGTGGCCAAGAAACGCAAATATTAAAAACTCTAAAAATTTCATTTACTTTTGTGTTCGAAGTTCTTCGTCATGATGGTTATGCCTGTAGGATTACCACTGCACCTTTTTCCTACCACAGATCCATGCTGTCTGTACTACGAACTGAAGAACCCGAGCCATCTCAGTTGCATTGATCCATAAACGTTCAAAGCCGGACACGACGATATTATCATCGGATTTTACAAGAAGAAATTGAAATGTAAATTACCAGTTACACCTACACTAACACAAACTCACAAATGAACTGTAAACTCATTAATTTAAGTATACCAGAAAACTTTTGTAAACACTAACTAAACACACTGACCCTTCCCCCCCCCCAAACATTAACATCACTACATCAGGAACCAAATGAAATGTAAATATTACTTTAAGAAGCAGAACAATATTGTACTACACACTAAAACCTACCCAACAACCGCCCCTTCCCCTCTTCCACCCACTCCTTCTATTTCTCGCTTTATTCATATATTGAACTTATTTAATGATTCATTCAACCATCATCAATTGTTTATTAACAGGAAACCATCCCCCCGCCCTCTTGGAACACCGCTGATGGACCCAGCCAGGATCAAGCCTAATCTCATTTCTTTATTCCAGGGCAAAAATTAAACGGTCCTTTTCAGGACCACCAAAACATTCACGAAAGAGTTATTCTGCAATCTTCCAATCAAGCAAAATAAAATAATCTGGTTTTACATTTCACTATCAATCCGAAAACATCAGCAATCTTAATAAAAATTTAAGGCCCTGTACTGTCCTATGTCTTTCGGTTATGTCTCTGACATACCATCTTGAACTTTTTTTTTTGAATACTTTTATTCAATCTTGTTTGTTTTTATTTCTTGATTTCCATCGTTTCCCACTGCATTTTTAATGTTTTTCCATATTTCTCCTTCCAGTCCCCAAAGAGCACCTCCTCGAGCTAGAATCCCTCTTTGGCCGCGCCCTGCTCAACCGCACCCTCGAACTGGTCTACGGCAAGAAGCCCATCAAGCTTTACCGCACACCGGACTGCGTCGGCCAGCTGTACGAAGTGCCGGGTTCCGAATTTGCCGTCGTGTACAAGATCTTCCCCGGTATCAACTACTGCACCTGTAAGTCGTACCGCTTCTGGGTGCTTCAACAACGCCACCAAGCACTGTGCAAGCACCTTTTGGCGAGCCGGCTGGCCCCACTCGTGGACCGGGTCATCACGGAGGAGATCACCCAGCAGGCGTACCTGGAGGTGAAGGCTGCGCTCATCAGGGAACGATTAAAGCCTAGTGAGGGTCGGGTGGACGCTGGGGAGGGAACTTCGCGCCAGAAGCCGTAAATGCTCAACACGAAGCTGCTGTTTGAAAAGGGAATTGTTCTCAACCGGAAAATGCTGACCCAGTCGCAGTTTTCGCAGATTCAGTTCCAGGCCGTGCTGAATCACTACGGGACGTTCTACAGCATCATGAAGGCGATACACTTTGTGGACGTAAGTTTGGTTGTTGAGTTGAGTTCGTTCAATAACTGACTAACCTTGAATTTCTTTTCAGAACGTGACCGTCCAACTCACCAGCGACGGCGTCAAGATCATCGCTGAGGAGGCCAAGAGCGTCCAAGCGACGGCGTACATCATGAAGAACTGCTTCTCCGAATACAAGCTCATCCTACCCAGGTCCACCGACGATGACGACGAGGACGGCCCGTGCACCTCGTTCGGTCTCAACCTCAAAGTCTTCACCGACTGCCTGAGCATGTTCCTGGGCGGAGATTACGACTCCAGCCTTAAACTGCTCCACAAAGGCGAAGGAGCACCGCTAATCGTGGTCTTGGAGCAGCACGGCGAGGACGACCTCGTCACGGAGTGCTCCGTCAAGACGATGGAACCGCTAGAAGTGCTCGACTTTGACTTTGAAGACGCTCACGTGTTCAGCCGGGTCAACATCAAAGCCCCGGATTTCTTCGCCCTGCTAAGTGATCTGGATCGCTTCTGCGAGGAGATCGAGATCAACCTTTCGCCCAACAACTTCCGACTGATCACGCTCGGAGAGTTGCACAACGAGTCCAACTTTGAAATCACCAACAGCAGCGACATGCTGATTTCGTTCAACTGTACCGCGACCAGCACCAATCGCTACAAGGCTGCCCACTTCCGGCTCGTCATGAAGACGTTGGCGCTCGGGTCGAAGATTGCGCTGCGAACCAACAAGGACGGGCTGCTGGGGATGCAGGTGCTGATTGAAACGGGGGACAATGCGCAGATGTTTGTGGAGTACTTTATAATGCCGCTTTGTGAAGGGGATGAAACGATGGCGGAAGAGGATACGGTGATTTGAGGGAGGGGAAATTACTTGGTGTTCATTTGAGAATGAACGTATCATTGTGAATTTGAATAAAATAAATTTCTACCTCGTCTATGGAAGCTGTTTTATTTTACTTACGAGCAAGCTGGAATTCAAATCAGGAATTTTTCTGGTACTTTTGTACCCGACCCTCTCCGATTTCAATGAAACTTTTTAGAAATGTTATCCTAGGCCTATATAAGCCATTTTTGTGTATATGGAGCCAATTGTACTCGAAAATGACATTTGAGAAGGGCGTAAGTAATTTGAATATTTTTGTATTTTGTAACTCAAGAAATACTGTAACTCAAAGCCGTTGCATCGCACCAAAAAGTGGTCAAAGACAAACTTGTAGGAAATTGGACGGGCTTTCTGTTAAAAATACACTGAAAGAAAAATACACGCCGATTCTATGAGAATTTTCAATTTTTATGTTTAAAAGTTAAATTTAAAGGTGATGTCACGATTTTTTTTCGTTCAAAATTTTTGAGGAAATAGCCTAAGATGTATCAAAAAGACTCATGAAAAATTCAGGATGGTATGTCTCTCCTAAAAAATTACAAAAATCATTTACTAAAACTGTTTTTTTGAGAAGTGGTCTAAACGTTAAAATTTTCAAAAACCGATAGTGGGAATTGATTCCCCAGACAATTTTACATAAAAGTTTCCATATTGACCATTGTCCTATGTCCAATCCTTGTGAAGATACAGCGATTTTAAAAATAAAAATGTTGAAAAATTAGGTTTTTTGGTGATTTTTGGCAATTTCTATATGACAGACTTGATTTTTCAGTCTCGTAAATATTTTTAACGGAAAGCTCGTCCAATTTCCCATAAGTTTGCCTTTGACAGCATTTGAATTGGATGTATGGGTTTACAAATATAAGCTTAATCACTTTGCTCATAACTGAAAAGAGTATATTTTTTCATTGTGGTAGAAACCGGGATAGTAAATAAGCTTACGTAAATATTAAAACGAGTCAAATTGTAAAGCTGTGAAAAATGTAAAATCAAGACAAACATTTCAAAAGGGCGTAATATTGAATGTTTGGCCCGTTTGAAATGTTAGTCTTGATTTAAAATTTTTAAAAATACGTTTTTCGAAAACATCGGAAAATTTCACGAATGTTTCATATTTTAACATTGTAAATCGGACCATTAGTTGCTGAGATATCGACATTAGAAAATGGTGGGTTGTTTGGGTGAGACTTAGAAAACATCAATTTTCCTGTTTTTTTAACCTTTGCATGGCAATATCTCAGCAACTAAGGGTCGTATATTTTTTTTAAAGGTGGGCAAACATGGGCACTAATTTTAAAAAATGAAAAACTGCGACTATTTTTCAAAAAGTTACCTAAAAATGGCTATAACTTGAAAACGGTGCACTTTATCAAAAATTCACTTAAGTACTTTTTGATTGCAAATTCGGTTTTACATCGAAAAATGAAGTTGAAAAATGTTTGCGACCAATATTTCGATTTTTTTAAAAAATCTGTATTAATTCAAAAAATCATAACTCGGTCAAAGATTCTTCGCCCATTCTGGAAAATTTCTGAAAAGTTGGCATTTGATGTCCTCTAAAACATATCAAAAAAAATATTAAAAAAAAATTGTGTTTTTTTTGCAAAAGTTTTAGTGACAAAAAGTGAAATTAAAAATCAGCAAATTTACCGTGTATCATTTTTTCAGTGTAGTCCATATCCATACCTACAACTATGCCGAAGACACCAAATAGATCAAAAACTCCCTTCAAAAGATACAGATCTTTGATTTTTTACATATCATTTTTGTATGGACAGCTGCCAAATTTGTATGGAAAATTATATGAACGAACTAATGATGCAAAATGGCTTCTTTGGGCATACCGAAGGCACCAAAAAAGTTTCAGCCGGATTATAAAATACAAAAATTAAAATTAAAGAAAAAAGACCGATTCCGTAGAGAACTGCTCATTAGGGTGTAATATGGTTGTATGGAAAACATAAAGTTGTCCAAATTTGGCTAGCACAGCAACTTTTCGGTTCCTTAAAGGGTCCTTAACAACTCCCCAAAGTTTGGGAACGATTGGTTTAGTCCTCACTTTGCGCAAAGCAATTCAATTTTCCATACAAATTTGCATAGGAAAAATCATTTTTTTGAATTTTGATATTTAAAAAATCCACGTTTCACGCTATATCAAAACCGGATTAATATTCGGATGCTCTGGAATGTGCTCTACAACTTTCCCCAAGAGAGTATGGTGCTAACTTACTCCTGAAAGAAGATACAGCGTCCTCAAAACTCGTCTAAAACGTGATTTTTGATCAAAAAACACGTTTTAGACGAGTTTTGAGGACGCTATATCTTTTTATAGGAGCAAGTTAGCACCATACTCTCTTCGAGAAAGTTGTAGAGCATATTCCGGAGCATCCGAATATGAATCCGCTTTTAGTATAGCGTGAAACTTGGATTTTTTAAATATCAAAATTCAAAAAAATGATTTGTCCCATACAAATTTGTATGGAAAATTGAATCGCTTTGCGCAATGTGAGGACTAAACCAATCGTTCCCAAACTTTGGGGAGTTGTTTAGGACCCCAAAAGGAACTATAATAATGCTGTGCTGGAAAATCGATTTTGATATTACACCCTACTGCTCATGTATGTAACCCCTTAATGTTAAGTGAGACGTAACATTTATCATTTAAAAAATGTGTTTTGTTTTACTGTTTTAAAACCATTTCAAAAATTTTAAAAGTTTCAAAAATTTTGAAAATTTTTAGTTTTAAAAATTTTAGAATTTTAAAAATAAAAAAAAAATTAAAAAATTCTAAAATTTCAGAAATTTTTGGAAATTTAAATTTTTTAAAAATTTCCAAAATTAAAAAAAAAAATTCAATTAAATCTAAAATTTCTAAATTTCAAAAACTATTTTTTTTAAATGTCGCAATTTAAAAAAAATAAAATTTTTAGAGTTTTAAATATTTTACAAATTTTGAAATTTTTTTTCTGCTTAATATGAAAAAATTAAAAAAAATCAAAAAATTTAAAAATTCAAAAATTTTAAAAATTAAAAAAAAAAATCTAAAAATTCAAAAATTTTGAAAATTTAAAAAAAATCGAAAATTTTAAAAACTGTAATAATTTTAAAATTTCTAAAATTTCAATTTTTTTAAATATTTTACTAATTTTAAAAATTTTAAAAATTTAATTTTTTTTAATTTAAAATTTTAAAATTTAAAAAGTCTTAAAATTTTTAACCTTTTTAAACATTTTAATCATTTCAAACATTTCAAAAAATTTTAACGTTTAAAATTTTTATTTTTTTAAAATTTTTAGATATTTTAAAAAAATTCTTAAGCTTCAGAATAAAAAAAAAATAATGTCATAAATTTAAATAATTTAAAAAAATAAAACATTATTTTTTTTAATTAAAAAAAACCTTTTTTTTATTACAAAAAAACCTTTTTTTTTATTACAAAAAAAAAACAAAATTTTAAACCGCAAAAAAAATTAAATAATTACAAAAATTTAAAAAATTAGAAGGAGTCTTCTAAATCTTCAACAAATTCAAACAGATAAAAAAAATCCATCAATTTGAAAAACATAATTTCGAAATGTTTGAATTTCTGGATTTTTTAAAATTAGAATTTTAAAATTTCGTGACTTTTTGATTTTTTGAATCTTAGAATATCAGATTTTTTTTTAATTTTTGTTCATGTTTGCTCACACCAACCAGAGCAGATATTCAAAAATCTCCGAAACACGCATTCAAGCTTTGCTCCTAGCTTACCGGTAGGGGCAGGGGGGGGGGCAGAATGGGCCACCCTTGGTTTTGGGCTTTAGAATGGATTTAGACCAACTGTAAGGCAAGGGTCTTATAAAGGACGTCAAATTGCATCACCATACCGAAAACGACGTTTGAATTCATTGTATTTTTCGAATAATGAGCAAAAATGTAAATGTATTGACAAAACCACGCAAATGTTGTTTATTTCGGGGTTCTTAAATAAGCTTTCTCGAAAGTTAGATTGTTTGAAAAAGTTTGCCCAATGCTTATAACATTACTACATGCTACTACTAAGGTATACAAACAACAACGAAACCTTAAAATCATTTAGAGGCTTGGTGGTGGAAGTTTTAAATTAAAATCCACTTGGGGGCAAAATGGACCACCCTTTTCCTGCCTTATAAAAACAATCAAAAGTTAAAAAATTTGAGCTAAATGGATTATTTCCCTCCTGGTTGTTCCACAAATCACGTTTAATGCAACAAAAGTTGATTTTTTAATTGTTTCGACGCTTAGTTGTAAAAATAGTGTCTTTTTTCGACATATTTATACTATTTTCAAAAATCTTTGTTTTTTTAAGTTACTATTTTTATAAAAGTGATCAAATTTCATGGAAACTATAATGGAAAGGTCCCTCAAGTAATTTCTTATCACCCTTCAACGTTGTATTAGAAGTAATGGCTTGTTTTCTAAGGTGGCCCATTCTGCCCCGCAGGGTGGTCCATTCTGCCCCGCACCCTGGAAAAAAAGTCGAAAAAACTTTTTTTTTAAGGTGGCTCAAAAATAGTTTTAAGTAAAATAATTTCATCTATACTTGGTTGACATTGAAGGGAACATTCCATAGCATAAGCCTACTACACTGGATTCATATTTTTTTTTATGTTTTTCTATGGTTTTTGGTGCATTTCCCTTAGGCGGTCCATTCTGCCCCCCCTGCCCCTACTTGTCAAAAACAGGAACCGACACATATTTTTCTTCCACAGATGATCTTGAGATCCAATTTGATACCTGCTTTGCTACGCGCGGTGGGAGACTCGAGAGCAAACTCGGGAGCAAATTTGGTGGTAATCAAATCGGGTAGCATGTTGTTGAAATCATGACGTTTTCAAAAATATTTATTCTTTGAAATTTCGGGTCTCCTACGAAAGGCCGAATCTCAAAAGGCCGAATCCCGAAAGGCCGAAATTCAAAAGGCCGAATTACTCGAAAGGCAGAATTCTCATAAGGCCGAATCCCAAAAGGCCGAATGCTCAAAAGGCCGAATCTCATAAGGTAAACCGCGCCCAAAAAGGCGGAAACGCATTCCAAACTTCGTTTGGAATGCGTTTCCGCCTTTTTGGGCGCTGTTTACTATTATTATTTTCATAAACCATTGTTATGTGGGTAATTCTCCGCCAACTCACACAGCAGTTGCCCCGACCCTTCTTCGATTTGCATGAAACTTTGTCCTAAGGGGAAACTTTTGTCCCTGATCACGAATCCGAGGTCCGTTTTTTGATATCTCGTGACGGAGGGGCGGTACGACCCCTTCCATTTTTGAACATGCGAAAAAATAGGTGTTTTTCAATAATTTGCAGCCTGGAACGGTGATGAGATAGAAATTTGGTGTCAAAGGGACTTTTATGTAAAATTAGACGCCCGATTTGATGGCGTACTCAGAATTCCGAAAAAACGTATTTTTCATCGAAAAAAACACTAAAAAAGTTTTAAAAATTCTCCCATTTTCCGTTACTCGACTGTAAAAATTTTTGGAACATGTCATTTTATGGGAAATTTAATGTACTTTTCGAATCTACATTGTCCCAGAAGGGTCATTTTTTCATTTAGAACAAAATTTTTCATTTTAAAATTTCGTGTTTTTTCTAACTTTGCAGGGTTATTTTTTAGAGTGTAACAATGTTCTAAAAAGTTTTAGAGCAGACAATTACAAAAATTTTGATATATAGACATAAGGGGTTTGCTTATAAACATCACGAGTTATCACGATTTTACGAAAAAAAGTTTTGAAAAAGTTACTTTTTGCGTTTCTCTTTGTTTCGTCGTCCGTGTCTGTCGCGGGTGACCATGAATGGCCATGATCGATGACGACCAACTTTTTCAAAACTTTTTTTCGTAAAATCGCGATAACTCGTGATGTTTATAAGCAAACCCCTTATGTCTATATATCAAAATTTTTGTAATTGTCTGCTCTAAAACTTTTTAGAACATTGTTACACTCTAAAAAATAACCCTGCAAAGTTAGAAAAAACACGAAATTTTAAAATGAAAAATGTTGTTCTAAATGAAAAAATGACCCTTCTGGGACAATGTAGATTCGAAAAGTACATTAAATTTCCCATAAAATGACATGTTCCAAAATTTTATACAGTCGAGTAACGGAAAATGGGAGAATTTTTAAAACTTTTTTATTGTTTTTTTCGATGAAAAATACGTTTTTTCGAAATTCTGAGTACGCCATCAAATCGGGCGTCTAATTTTACATAAAAGTTCCTTTGACACCAAATTTCTATCTCATCACCGTTTCAGGCTGCAAATTATTGAAAAACACCTCTTTTTTCGCATGTTCAAAAATGGAAGGGGTCGTACCGCCCCTCCGTCACGAGATATCAAAAAATGGACCTCGGATTCGTGATCAGGGACAAAAGTTACCCCTTAGGACAAAGTTTCATGCAAATCGAAGAGGGGTCGGGGCAACTTATCCCGATTTCGTGTGAGTTGGTAGAGAATTACCCATGTAACAAAAATTGATTTCTAAATAAAGAAGGCATAGCGTTCTAGCATTGCTGCCAACTAAATTTGTAATGTTTCTATTTATTTGGCGCAAAATATTTACTGTTATAATTTGAATTCATTTAAGTACTTGGTGACGAATGATCAAATTTCGGTGATCGTCACCATAAAGCAATAAACAACAAGATTGAAACACTTTTGAAATGCTTCAATTTATACTACTCTACTCATTTGTATGCATGGTAACAATATGATCGGTAAAGATAAACAGAATGTACTTATTTCGCTTGAAATTGCAAAAAAAGAACACAGTTTGTTAGTTTACTATATCTTTGAACAATCATAATCAATGAAAATCGTGAAAATATGAACAAAATTCTGAATTCCATAATCATTCCGCCTTTCGAGACATTCGGCCTTTTGAGACGTTTTGCCTTCTGAGCAAAAGACAAAATTCGGCCTTTTGAATTTCGGCCTTTCGAGATTCTGCCTTTTGAGTTTCGGCCTTTTGAGGCAATCCCGAAATTTCCAATAGGATTAAACGAGGACAAAAAACAAAGAAAAAACCATATTTGACCCGCGATGGGTGGCAAATTTGCTACCCTAGCGGTGGGAATGACGGAATACATTATTTTCAACTCTTTTTCTAATATTTCGAGTTAAACTAAACTAAATACCTACTTTAATTTCAACTTAAACTACATTAGGACATTTTTTTCTTACAGCTAATATTAAACCTCCCTTTCTAAGCAATCGCACGATATTTTTTATTCTAGTCAAATCTCGTTTACTTATCAGACCATAAAATTCTGATCGAGGTGATTCGATCGACAATGGTTAGTAAATAATTTGGTATGTATAAGAATACTGATTCAAGGACAATTTCTCAGCAAAAAAATCAACCCAATTTTCACTCCACCATCACGCAGTCGTTAAATGCTAGAAAAAGAAAAAGTTTACATCTCAAAAACAAGTCCCTTCGCACTATCTCCTTCCCCGATAGTCATTCCTTCGATTCTGATTGCCGCCACCGCCGCCACCTCCTCCCCCACCACTTCCACCTCCATTCCGATTCCTTCCACCCCGGTCACGCGAGTACATCTGCCCATCGTTACGATCCCTCGAGTACAGCTGCTGGCCATCACCTCCTCCTCGATTATTGTCCCCCCGCGAGTACGGTTGCTGCTGGTGGTGGGACCGATTGTTCCGGTGGTTCATCTTGCCCTGGTGGTTCTGCTGCTGCATAGGTTGGTTCATCTGTTGCATGATGAGCTCCTGCATGTTGGCCATCATTTGTCCCACCAGGGCCGGGTTCATCATGTCCGCGCCAAGGTTCATCTGACTGAGCAGCTCGTCGCGCATACCGCCCGGGGAGTTCTGGAACTGCTGCTGGTTCTGATTTTGATTCTGATGGTGCTGCTGCTGCTGGCCGCGCTGGTTGCTGTTGAAGTTGACTTTCGGGGAGGCCGCCGGGTTGGGTCCGTTTTTGCTCTTTTTGTGCAGCGTCAGTGGCCGCTGGAAGAGTTTCGTTCCCTCGAAGATTTCGATCGCGTACTCGACCGAGGCCGCGTGGCCGTACGTGATGAACGCGTACGAGCGCTGTCGCTTCTCGTTGTCCCGCGGGATCTTCACCAGCTGCACCGGACCGGCCTGATAAGAGAGTTACATCAATAAGGTAAACTACTAACTAAATTAATCAGCATCAGCACTAACCTGCACAAACAGCTCGTACAGCAGCTCCTCGGTGACCTTGTCCGACAGGTTGCCGCACCACAGCGTCCGCTCGTCCTCCTCACTCATGATTGCGGCCAAAGAATCCTCCGGTAAAACTCGGATTTCGTCACGAAAATGCCGCGTTTAGTTTGTAAACAAAAAGTTGCAGAGCTCGGCGCCGATTCTGCGCAATGATTTTGACAACTGCGCTGACGTGCGATGTTTTTTTTCAACTCAGGTTGTCAACACTTTCCTGCAGGCCACTGCGATTTGAACTGATTTTCGTTCGCCGTGGCGGCGTGGTTTTTGTGAGGAAATTTTGTTTGCACTTTTTGAGGAAATAAAGCTACCAAACAGGCGGAATGGAGTTTGAAAGTGTTCAGGAGCTCGTTGGCTTCATACAGGTAATACAATTTGCCTCCTATTGTGATCTTTTATGTGATAAATCTTACTTGTTTTTCCCCAATAGGAGCAGGAAAATTCTGATCAGGAGGAATCGCTGCTGGAGAAGTTGGAACGGCAGAAGAGGCTGCTTCTCAAGAAGCAGGAGCTAGAGGATTGCCGGAAGATGGTGGAAGGTAAACTTACTTGACTAGAATGTGGAAATTATTCGAGAAATTTTATATTTTTCTACCAAAGCACTGCCTGATAAAACTGGGGAGAGAAGGGGGTAAAACGGGCATTGATTTGAAAGCTCAAGATCATCTATAAAAGGTGAGAATTTAAATGTCATGCCTAATAGGCTGGCTGGGTGCTGGGCATCATCAACGTTCAAAGCCCGCACATGGGAAGCGACGCCGATGACAAGAACGCATTCTACGATATTCTTGACCGCGAGTACAGAAACCAACAGGAACTGTCCAAAGAACGACGTAAAGACCTAAACGCACAGGTCGGCCTGGAGGAGGAGTTTAGACCGGTTACTGGGATGTTCAGCGCTCACCAGCAGACGAACGAGAACGGCCTACGACTCATCGATTTTGCTACCTCTCGAAACATGGCCATACGTAGTACCTTCTTCCAGCACAGCCTCCTCTACAAGTACACCTGGAGATCACCAAACGACACAGACGCAAATCGACCATGCTCGCATCGATGGTAGGCACTTCTCGGACATAATCGACGTCAGAACCTAACGTGACGCGGACATCAACTCGGACCACTACCTGGTGGTGGCAAAGCTGCGCCAACGCCTGTCCGAGGTCAACAAGATCCGGTACCGTCGCGGTATAATCTAGAGCGGCTGAGGTCTCTACCCAGTACGCGCGGGAACTCAAAGCTGCGTTGCCTGACGCAGCGGCATCGATCGCCATCGGGTACGTGGCCCGAGTAAGACGGAACAGCTGGTTCGACGAGAAATTTTAGGCGATTTGGGACGAGAAGAAAGCTGCGTGTGACAAGTGCTGCTGCACAACACCCGTGGGAATAAGGAGTCGTACAAAAAGGTGGTGAAGACAGCAAACCCATCTCTTGCGGGATAAGAAGCGCGATCGGGAAGCGGTAGAATGCAAGGACATGGAATAGCTGTATCGCTCCAATGAAAAGCGTAAGTTCTACATGAAACTTAGTCAATTCCGGAACGGCTTCATGCCGCAAGCCGAACGTCAGCGGTATGGTGGAGGGCGAGGACGAGCCAGCACCCACGATGAGGGAATTTAAGGATGCCACCAAGAAGCTGAAGAACAACAAAGCAGCGGGTAAGGATGGAATGCGGAACTCATCAAGATGGGCACGGATAAGCTGGCGACCTGTCTGCACCAGCTGATTGTCAAGATCTGGGCCACAGAACAGCTACCGGCGAAGTAGAAAGAAGGAGTAATATCCCCGATCTACAAGAAAGGGGACGAACTACCGAGCTACCACTATTCTCAACGCGGCCTACAAAGTGCTGTCTCAAATAATCTTCTGTCGTCTATCAGAGCGAGCAAAGAATTTCGTTGGGACGTACCAAGCCGGTTTCGTGGAGGGGAAATCGACAACGGACCACATTTTTTTCCTACGCCAAATCCTCCAAAAATGTCGCGAGTACCAGATCCTGACGCACCACCTGTTCATCAATTTCAAAGCCGCGTACTACTCGGTCGATCGCGAAGAGCTATGGAAGATCATGTACGAGAACGGCTTTCCCGGGAAGCTGATCAGAATGGTGAAATCAATTTTGGATGGCTTAAACATGCCAGGATCGTGGACCGATCCAGCCAGTTCAGCAGCTTTGCTGACGACATGGACATTGCAGACAGAACGTTCGAGGAGATGACTAGAAGGTACTTTGAATTGAAGCGGGAAGCGAAGAAGGTCGGAATAAGGGTGAATGTTGCGTAGACAAAGTATCTGCCTGCAGGAGGAACCGAGTCCCGGGCACGAGACGTGGACGATGCTCAAGGAGGGCCTGCTTGAGGGTTTTGAACGGCAAGTGCTTTGGACGATCTTTTTCGGCGTACGTGAGAACAATATATGGAGGAGAAGGATAAAACATGAGCAGAAGAAGGTATTTCGGAGGTGATACACAGTGTTGGATGAATTCGTTTATCTGGGAATACTAGTATATAATGTGCGACAACGATGTGAATTGTGAAGTGTAAAGAAAGATTGAAGCTGCGAAATGGGCCTTCGATTCAGTGATGTCCACAGAAAAAACGCTGTAGAGGACCTACTCGATACTCACTGTGGCATATCCAGATTTTTAAGCGAAGATGGCGTTACGAATGGTGAACGCCCGAAATGTCAAAATCGCACAGTGGTACCAACATTACAAAAAAAGTTTCCCATGGCATGACAGCCACACTTTTTTTTCTAATGTTGGTATAACTGCGCGATTTTGACATTTCGGACGTTCACCATTCGTTACGCCATCTTTGCTTAAAGAAGCCGACTAAAAACATGCCTATATTGTTAAAGATGAATTTTTCTTTTTGAAATTGAGAAATTCACGCACGTAAACCATGTTGAGTCAATTACTATTTCACTAGGCAGGCTTCTGAGCTTGAGCCGGACACGGATTGATATCAATATTTTTTCTACATCTCTTTCCAGTAACGAAAACCTACAGCGAGCAGCAGAAGCTGACCTACCGGCACCAGCTGGAGCGGGCCAACGCGACCCAAAAGCTGTGCCACAAGATCGACCAGATGAAGATCGAGGTGCAGCGGGTGATCGACCGAAGCATCGAGCAAACGCTCAGCTCGGCCCAGGAGCAAAGCCGGCGCTTCCACCTGAAGGAGGAGCACCGCGACAAGAAGCGGCTGCACATCTGCGAGCTGCGGGGCCAGCTGGACCGGTACGAGGAAATCGCCAGGCACATCCGCGAATCCAAGGGCCAGGCGATGCTGCGTGCGGCCAAGGCCACTGCGGAGGAGGAGGCGAGGAAGCTGGAGAACGTTAGAGGTGAGCGGGATAAGCTGTGCCAGGCGCAGCGTG
This sequence comes from Culex pipiens pallens, assembly GCF_016801865.2. Lineage (NCBI taxonomy): Eukaryota > Metazoa > Arthropoda > Insecta > Diptera > Culicidae > Culex > Culex pipiens. Next base: position 117,950,043 of record NC_068939.1, read on the forward strand.
ACAGGGAAGCTGGCGAGTGGCAGGAAAGCAAGGGGGAGTTGGTGGAGATTGGAAGCTTGTGGGCGAAGGTGGGGATGCAGGAACGTGAGAATTGTGCGATTGAGGAGAAGAACGGCTTGTTGAGGGCCGAGATTGTGAAGCTCACTGAGGAGCTTGAACAGCAGCGGATTTTTGAGGAGGAGGAGGCGAAACGTCTGGAAGAGGAGAGCAGCCAGCTTGCGTTGACGCCCATCAAGATCAGTCATGTGGACATGGGACTGTTCAAGGATCCGAACGATTTTCCCTCGATTACGAACAAGATTGAGGCCAGCCGCCGCACCTACGAGAACATCTTCAAACGTCCGGAGTACATGGAGTTGAAGAAGTTCAAGAGCGATAAACGGGTCAAGACACGGAAGCATTCGCAGGCTGGGTTGGAAAAGCTGAGCCGTGAAGCGGTCAACAACCAGTTGGCGATCGTGGTGCCAAGGTTGAAAATTGACGGCGTGTCGAGTAAGTCGAAGGGAGCCGTTTCAGCTACCGTTTCCGATGAGGGAACGCAGTCTTCTAAGGTTGATCAGCCTCCAAGGAAGTCAACTTCGATGGTTGAGGAGCCGGTCACGCAACCGGAGATTCCCAGCAGTAAGAAGCCGACTAAACCTTCCAAACAGGTAGCTACACCGGCTGTTCGTCGCCAGAAGCTTAAGCCGGAAAAGCTTGACTTCAGAGAGAGCCCTACGCCTCCGAAGGAGACAAAGATCGTTGAGAAATCCACACCTACAATCAAGAAGCGAACCAGTTCCAACGTCCTCGAACTGACCAAGGAGAACGTCGACTCAATGCTTTCATCCGCCAAACGCGCCAAGAAGTCACCGGTCACTGCTGAACCTCCAAAACCCAAAAAGGTCACCATCGACCCAAAACCCATCCAGATCCCAGTGGAGCCGGAACCACTCTCACCACCTGCGCCACCTTCCCCAACTCCCTCCCTGCCCAACGAGGAGGCTCCACCAAGTCCCATCTCCGAAGTTGACGCCGCCCAGCCTTCGCCGGAACGAGCCGAGGAGGGTGACTCGAACTCTGGCGGAAGTTCGCCCCCACGGCGACCCTCGGATGCGTTCGACGGAGTCAGCCTTGGCGGAAGCATTTCGTCGCTCGAGTTGAACGACCGCGACAGCATCAGTGACCTTGGGTTCGATTTGTCCCCGGTGGGATCGACGGACGAAAGCGGTGGCGGACATAAGCGCAGCAGTTCGCCGGGAATGGATTTTGATTTTCTAAACGAGAACTCGCCGGCCAAGCCGGTGCGAGTGGCAAGTCAGAAGGGAAGTCAGCCGAAGAAGAAGGCGGCGCCGGCGGAAAAGTCTTCGGATGGCTTCGACTTTCTGGGGGGAGGTGGTGGTGGAGGCGATGACAGCGGTGGGTTTGATTTCTTCTAAGGGGAAACGGGAAGTTGCCTTTACTCGCTATAGCTTGAATAGTGAAATGAAAGGCATTTTGTATGGTTGCTGTACTCCTTTAGTTTATTTCAAATGTCAACATTTGAATACTTCTTGAATTATTTTAATCCTCTTGTAAATTTCTAATCTGCAACCTTCAAGAAAGAATTGAACTGATTATGATAAGGACTATTATATTTCCAAAAAAATGAGTTGGAATCATATACATATCTCTTTTCTGAATAAAATAAGTGCCCTAAGACGTAAACTTTTTTTAAATGGTATGATGACTGCTGTTGTACAAGCTATGGCTGCTCAGAGTGATGTTAAACCTGAATCTAGAGCGTCCAATTTCCCGTCCCGGGGTACAATTTTAGTAAGCCTTTTAAGGAATAATTGGGGTTATTTCATTAAAAAAAATATATCTAGAGTTTTTTTTCGAAAAGGTCCTGTACACAAAATTTTCAATTTTTGCTTTTAGGGTGTTTTTAGAACCGCCTTGAGTCAGGGGTATTCAAAAACACTCAAAAAGCAAAAAGTGAAAATTTTGTTTATAGGACCTTTTCAAAAAAAACTCGAAATATAAACCCTTTCCTGCCAAAGCCAAATTGCGATTTTTTACGTTTTTGGTAATCGAATCGAATTGGTATCAGTGATGGAGTTATCATCAAAAGAAAACCATTGGATGTTCATCAAAAGAAAAAGTCCAAAGGGAGCATGGCTCTCCTCTCTCGCGCACGAAATATCGGTAAAAAGAATCTAAAAAAATCATCATCTTGATTATTCGGCGGAACATCTTTTTCACTACTACACTTGCAAGTGTAACGTCACACGTCGAAAAAATACCTGTCACATTTTGTAGATGGGCAATGTGTGTAAACAAAGTGAATTACATATTTTTGAGTGGTGCTGACAAGGAAATTCACAAAAAAAATCATCAGCAGATTGATTTTCTTGGAGAATTTCGGGAGCGATTTTCTTTTGCGTGATTTGCCTCCTCTCTCTTTCGCGGGTGAAGAAAGTTCGTAAGCGTTATTGATTTTTTCGCGATTATTATATCCCTGATTGGTATTATTTAATATTTCAAATAGGTTTGTGCAAGAAGAATTACTTCAATTCGTTTAATGATAAAAATAAGGTGCAACAACGGGTGTAAGAAAGTTAAATATGAAAAAATAGAAGATCGATTGTGGAATGCTGTTGATTTATCGTATAATTTAAATTAGCAACGACATTTTTGGCCTCTGTTTCAACATTGGGTGTTATAAAACGAGTGGGCTTCAACATGCGATTAGGTAGTTTTTTCAAAAGTTTTGTTTTTCTGCTGTAGGAGTTTGAGGTGGGCACTTGGGTGGGCACTTTATTGTTAGAGAGCTTTTTTACAGCTTTCACGAAGTTGACTTTATAGCTGTCGGCCACCATTGCTAGTACCAACCACTAGTGTCTTCCTTTTTATCTACAAGGACTTCGCCGCCCTGGGCTCCTAAGTGTATGAAAGTATGGCACGGAGCGACGGCGCCGAATACCCATATTTACACAAAGAATTTTAGAGCGCCCGCCGCGGGATTCGAACCGTCGACCTCTGGATTGTGAGTCCAGTGCGCGGTCCGATTGATCCACACGGACGGGACGAGCGCACAGCTTTCACGATTGTTGCAAAATCTATGAAAACCGCAATAAACATTTGAAAATTATAGCGCTCTGAAGCAGTTTTCTACCTGTGTACCTAATTTTTTTTTGTCGATCGATCTTAGTTTTTTTTCACTTTTCAAAATAAAAAGAACGGAAAAAAATATAAAAATATGAAAACATTTTAAAAACAAACGAATGATAAAACTTAATAATTCCAAATTGCTCCATAGCGTTAAAGAAGTCACAAAATGCTTGACAGAAAGTGTTTCCAAGATATTGAGATACAGAGAGCAAACTCTGAAATCTAGAATCAAAACTATACGCGCCGGGATTACTCGCGTCTGCAACTTAACCTGTCGAAAATCGATCGTCCATGACAAGTCCATGATTTTTTTGCAGATTTTTCCTATACCAATTCCAATATCACGAGAAATGCTTGGATTACGAAGACTGATCTTTAGTCAGAGCCAAAAGCAATCAATCACAGTGGCAATTCCTATACCTTTCTTAAGTAAGAAAGGCAAAAAGATTTTTGAATAGGTGCTATAAACATAAGAAAGACAAAAGCTTATATGACCTTTTCAAAAAAAAAAACTAGAAATGAGAAGAAATTCTAAGGAAATCAATACTAATAGTCCATTTAACCCCGAATGCCACACCAAATATTAAACACGATTCCGTTCCGTAGTTTTCGAATGCGCCCCACGCAAAACATGCAAAAAAAACATCGCACACATTCCTCCGATCTGACAGCTGCGTGTGCTGACAACAACGCAAACTGTCAGTCATTCTCGTCGTCATCTTTTCCTCGGTCGGTTCGGTTCAAGTTCGACGGATCTCCAGAGCTCGCAGAGCTAAACGAGAAAAAATAACGAAACGAAACCTAAATTCCGCAAGGACGTGGAAATTTGCACGGCCCGTGATCGGTTCGACCCGTAGAAGAAGCTAATCCGCGCGAGTGCCATCGGGAAGGGAGAAAATCTAAGTTGAAAAAATCGCTCTTCGGTGGGGGGCCAGAAAATTGCACCTGTGTCATTGCCTGTGTGTAGAGTGCGTGAAGGAAAAACTGGTCCTTGGGGGTTGTGCTAAAGTTGCAACAGCATCAAGGGGGTAGGAGGTGGTTCGCGGCAAGGTGCTCTGCTCGCACTGGTGGGTCAAGGAGACTTGCTAGCTGCGTGTGCAATTACAAGCGAGAACAGGCAGGTTTCTTTTCCTTCGGAGGATTCCAAGGGGGGAAGGTTATTGGACCTGGTCCAAGTGAGAGCACTTGGTCAACGATTGTGCAATATTGATTCTCCGAGGTTGGAGAAAAGGAAAAAGCAAGCAGCAGCACGCAGTTTATTGATTTAAGAGGACGGAACATGAAGCCCTGGAAGCGCTGCCCCACAAAGGACACGACATCATACGACGTGTAACGAACACACACAACACACATCTCCCGCCACACCACCGCCAACCGTCGTCGCACGCCACCGACCCACAAGCGCGCTGAAGGCTGCTGGTGTGGTGCTGTCTCCGATGGCACAACCGAGCAATAACAAGATTACATAATTTTTTGTTGATGTTTGGAGCTCGATCGCGCAGCGCAGTTCTTCGACTTTCAGTGCCTAGCAGAAACCGAAGAAGAGTTTCGATTTGTGGCGTTGAGTAGCGGCAGAGGAGGTGTGGATTAATTGCGCTAGGTTGAAGGAGAAAGAAGGAGCAACGAGAATGGCACGCGCGGGAAGCAACAAATGTCCCCACCTTGAGAACGTCGTCCAGCTGTCGCTGCTGGAGCTGTGCAAGTTGAAGAAGGTAAGGTTTGGTAGTGTATGTAGATAAGTATTGGAAGTGTTTTACACTGGTTGGGTTAAATTTGCAACAAATATTGGATTTTGATTGGAGAATCATGAAACGATTAAATTGGTCTGTTTTACTTTTATGCCTCATTTATTAAGATTGTTCTACTATTAACTAACTACTATCGTGTTGCTCCAGAAATTTCAACGTTTTATTTCAAGTTTTTGAAGAAAAACATTTGCCCTAGAAATCCAGAAATTTGGAATCCCATGGTGCCCCTGTCATTTTTGGACGATGCTGACTTTTAAACATTTTTGTTAGGAAAAACTGTAAATAATAACACCAAGTCATAGATCTGGAGCAACATTTGAAAAGAGCGCATAAGCATTTTGACAGCTGCAACTATTTTGCAATTTCCCAGGCAATACGCAACTATTTTACAAAACTCATAGTGTTAAACGGTAGCAGGGGAGGTCAGCTATTGCTTCCCATTTCAAATTTTGAGAAAAAATTACCTGAAGCTTGAGAAATAGCAAAATAGGTCAAACTGTCAAAATGCTTATCCGCCCTTTTCTCGTGTTGCTCCAGAGATCTAAGGTTTTTCTCAAAATTTATTTTCCTTAAAAGAGCACTCAGCTAGCAAAATCTAAACTTAGAAATATGTACCCTCCCTGCAAAAGCATATGAATTGAACTCAGTTGAAAGGTTCTCCAAATCTCTGAATTGCAAATGTAACATCCTGGAGCAGAACTGTTAAATTCTAATAAAAACACAATTGAATTGAAATAACACCAAGTCTGTTTGTCCCATCGTTACACTTCTATACGCATAATTGTCCCACCAAGTATTTTCTTTCACGCCATCATTAGTTTTACGATGTATTGTATCTTGTTTACCTGTTGTATAGCAAGAGGATCATAAATAAAAGTGAAAAAAAAACTGCTAACAGGGGCGTTTAGGGACATATAGGGCAAATGTCTAGTGTTTTTCTTTTGTTTTGAATACTCTCTGTTTATACGTAGAAAGTTGTGTTTCACCTTCCTTATTAAAACCGCATCACATGTAAACAGAAGAATCTGTAAATTTTACTCTGAATGAAATGCATAATCGCAATTTCGTAGAAGCAATTTACACAGACTTTAGTAAAGCATTTGACAGAATCGACATATCATTATTAATCTTCAAACTGCAGAAAATTGGAATTCAACCGAATCTTTTGGAATGGCTTAAGTCATATTTGACTAAGCGCGATCAAATTGTTCGCTTCCAAAATGCACTATCGGAATCAATTCACGTCACCTCTGGGGTTCCGCAAGGATCCCATTTAGGACCTCTTCTTTTCATCTTGTATGTAAACGACATTTCCTTCATTCTTAAAAAAATTAACGTACTTGTATATGCAGACTACATGAAATTGTATATGGAAATAGGAAATGCCAATGACAGTCATGCATTCCAAAACGAAATTAATCTTTTCTACACATGGTGTAGTAAAAGCCTGCTCCAATTGAATGTAAAGAAATGTAATTCCATTGCCTTCAGCAGAAAACATGAAACACCAAACATATCAGTATTATTAGGAAACCAACCAGTAGAAAAATGCAAAGTAGTACGTGGTGTAATCCTAGACTCACAACTAACTTTTGCAGAACACTATAAAGAAAATATTTTCATTGAAAATAGCGCACGATTTTGGTTAAAACACACTTTCGATCGATTTTTGAACATCTCCTTCAAAATATATGATTTTTTTCAATTTAAACGTAATTACAAATAATTTAAAACTAAAAGAACTCCTAAAATTCAAATGCCATTGTGAATTACTAAACTGAGTGCACAGGGGTTGTTGATTTGAGTAGGACAAACGATCCAGCAAGTTTTATTAAGATCGGAAATGGTCCGGTTCAAATCGTATTTTTTTGGTCGATTTCACGTTGAAACCGTCAGATACAGATTTTTGAATATTCACATATCATTTTTGTATGGTTATCTGCCAAATTTGTATGAAAATTATATGAACGAACTAATGATGCAAAATGGCTTCTTTGGGCATACCGAAGGCACCAAAAAAGTTTTAGTCGGATAAAAAAAAACAAAAATTAAAATTAAAGATAAGAGACCGATTCCGTAGAGAACTACTCAGAATCAACAATCATTCATTTGGTGGCGATTGTCAATCATCATTGGTGGCGATTGTCCACGCTCCATACAAAAAAGATTTTATTTGTATGGAAATTGTCAACGATAGGGAGGGGGATTGAGGTCTCCAAAAACGTGTCCACGTGGTTTATAAATTGCTGAATCTATCACATTTCCCCGAAACCCATATTACCGAAAGGACATTTCCCCGAATGCCACTTCCCCGAAAAGACACTTCCCCTAATCGTCCACATCCCCGAATGCCATTTTCCCGAATGGGCCACAATCCCGAATGCCACTTACCCGATTAGTCATATCCCTGAATAGTCATTTCCCTGAATGCCATTTCCCCAAACGCGGTCAAGAGGAAATGCCCGGTGCCCCGGAGCGCGCGCGCTCCTGGGCACCGGGCATTTCCGCTTAACCGCGTTCGGGGAAATATCATTTTATAAGAAAAAAATTGATGGCAATTTTTATCACATCAAATTACATATCTGGAGCTTTTTTTGAAAAGGTCCAATAAACAAAATTTTTAGTTTTTGATATTTGGGTGTTTTTTAATACCCCTGACTCAAGGCGGTTTCAAAAACACCCAAAAAGCAAAAACTGGAAATTTTGTTTATTGGACCTTTTCAAAAAAAAGTCCAGATATAATATTTCTTGAAAGGTTAGTATTGGCTCTGAATGGTCAACTTTCTTTTTGGCTTCATTCAGAACAGACGTAGCATTTTAGAGGGGAAGGGGTGTTGAGGGGTTTGGTACAGACTTTTTTTTATATATTCTCAACACAAATATTTTTTTCTTATAGACATGATAATAATAATGCAAAAGAAGTTTGTTATTTTTTATGATTCAAAAAACATACCGTGCGATTTTCGTAGTACAGAACGCCGTTCACACTGATCATTTTATTCACATTGCTGGTTTGGGATTTGGCGAAAAGTATAATCAACAAAAACTTTAACACCTAAACTCCCAAGCTCGAGAAAAAGGGGGAATTTATATGGAATTTCCCCCTTTTTCTCGAGCTTGGGAGTTTAGGTGTTAAATAAAATTTGTACCAGCCTTATGCACCTATTTGTTCGATTTTTGGGTTTTTTGAACAAAATTCGAAAAAAGACAAATTTCCTTGCAAATTTCTCAAAAACAACATCTAATTATGCGGTTGTTAATTGAACTAAAAAAAATCTACTACAGTCCAGACTTGATTATCCGAAGGCCTCGGAAAAATTTCCCTTCGGATATTCGAATCACGAAAAAAAAAATTTTACGGTGCCTAATTTTTTATTGTCGAGCTTAAGTATGACCCCTAAACTACGTTTTAGTGATTTAAAACTTTTAAATCCAAGATGGCGGCCAATATGGCGGTGTTGAAATATTGAAAAAATGCATTTTATTATTTAATAGGCAATCAACTATTCATGTTTGACTAAAATGGGGTTGCAGAACTCAAATTTGATGTTTTAAATAAGGAATTGAAAAAAAAATTGTTCGTGATTCGATTATTCGAAGTCCCATACAAACCTTCGGATAATGGAGGCTTCGAATAATCGAGTCTGGACTGTAATTGGGTCCTAAAATTAAGCTTAAATTTGTGATATTATTGTTCACAACGATAAAGCTTATTTTTCTAAGTACAATGACCCTTTGAACGACCGCAAAGGATTTAAAATGGATTTTTAATTCAATTTCTAAAAAATCACTTCACGGTCCTTCTTGGCAGAAAAGCTCCTACTTGACAGCTCGTTCCAAGAGGACCATAGTTGATCCAGCGAAAAAATGTTGTCTTGTCAAAAAAAAAATTTCTGCATAAAAATGAAAAAAAAAGTTATCAGAAATGGTTTCTTACCGTTGTTTATAAAAATTGACAAAGGGCTTTACTACCCAATTTACAACATTTAATCAACAGCATACCCGAAAAAGCTGTTTGTTCGGTAAAATTGAGAAAGAAAATAACTGTTATTAATGGAAAAGGGCTTTAGCGAAAATGATGATTAGGAGATATAAAAATTCGGGAAAATTTTAATTTAAATAAACGGCAATTGGCGTAAGTGTCACTTCGGGGAAATGGCATTCGGGGAAATGGCATTCGGGGATATAGCCGATTAGGGGAAATGATATTCGGGGATATGGCATTCGGGGATGTGGCTGATTAGGGGAAATGATATTCGGGGATGTGGCCAATTAGGGGAAATGATTTTCGGGGAAATGGCATTCGGGGAAATGTCATTCGGGAAAATGAGCTAGACCCAAATTGCTTCATTGGAGTAGGGGAAATAGTCCCGTTTTAAGCCTAATAAGCGGTCGTGTTTGAATGATGCTGAATAGTGTGGAGTGTTCCTTGAAATTTACTAAAACCAAGTACATCAACGAGTTGCTCTTGTGAACATTTCTGTTTATTTTCACTTATACTAAAAGTCAGTAGCGTGCCCAGCTCCTCGAAGAAGGTGGGGCAATTATATGGACGTTTTGAAAATTTCGTCGTTTATGGACGCCCCCTCACTAAAATTAGAACAAATTTCTTAGTACGGTGGGGCAGTTTCCCCAATGCCCCATGTTGCCCCACCCTGTGCACGCTAGTGCTAAAAGTTATTCTTTTCCTTTTACAAGCATTTAATAAAAATATTTCCCAAATGTATTATAACACAGTCCAACAAGATTTTGTCTCTGAGACGAGTATATGTGTTCCTAGTAGAATTTTGCCTGCTGAATCCGAATCCGGGTCCAAAATTGCTCCAAATGGTCCCAATTTTGAGATACACCCGTTTGAAATGTTAGTTTAGGCCAAAATTAGCTACTTTGTTAAATATTTTACAAAAGAACTATTGAATAAACAACTAAACCAATACATGTATCTTAAAGTTCACGTTTTCCCCTCTCTGAAACACCCCTGGTTTTTAAAATTTGATTGTTTCTACGCATATTTATAGCAATTTTAAAATTATATTTTCATTGCTACGGCAGAAGTCTCAGCGGTTAGTCGTGTTTTTTCGCGGTGTGTTTGGTGCGTTTTTCACGGCGATTCCGAGGCGTGTGCGAGCGGACAAGCCCGTTCCGGTGGTCAGAGGAGCCACAATCTGGTCGTCGTGGACACGGCGGCGGTGCAGCAGTGGAAGAGGAACGAGTTCCTGCATCCGAGCAGCAGCAGCAGGAGGAGTCAGCAGCAGCGGCCGCGGAGGCAGCTGAGGCGAGAGACGGTCGTTGGTCGGTGGAATCGGCCCCGGAGAGTCGACTGCGGTCGGCGGACCAGTTTTCGGCCAGGCCAGGTCGGAGACAACCCCCGTTGTTTACGTGGCTGGCAGCAGGCAGCACAACAACAACAACAACAAGCGCGCGAAAACGAGCTTCCCGCGCATCCCGCTGCGGGCGGCAGCCAGTGCGGCCAGTTCGGCGGTGAGTGCAAAAGGCGAGTTTTTTGTTAGCGTTTAGTTTTTTTTTTTTTCTCATAGTTTTTTTTTTCGGCTAGTTTTTTTTTTTTTTTTTTTTTTTTTTTTTTTCTCTCCTTTTTTACTTTTGCGATTAGTTTCATCACTTTTATTTTCGTTTAGTTTATCGCGTTTCTTCGCAAACATGGATCCGACCGAGTCGGACCATGAGGAATGCGACTTCGATTCAACCCTTGAGGGTGACGAGGACGTGGACATGGCGGACTCCGTTTTGGGAGTTCCTTCAAACACCACCAACAGGGACCTCTTCCTGAAGGATAAGGATGCTGGCGGTAAAGGGGGATCCTCGGACGGATCTAAGAGGACGAAGCGAAAGCGTCCTAAATCAGATCCGAATCCGGTTCCCCCTCAACCACCGATTCCTCCCTTGACTCCAGACCCGATTCCTCCCAATCCAGATCCAATTCCTCCCAATCCAGAACCAATTCCTCCTAAAACACCGGAGCCGAATCCGGATCCTAATCCCCCTCCGCCCCTGAATCCTCATTCTCAAAAACCGATTCCACGTCCTCGTCAGTATCAAGAAGGATCGCAAACGGAATGGGTGGTCTTCTTCCGGCCCAAACAGAAGCCGTTAAACTTTGTACAGATTACCAAGGATTTGCAGAAGCACTATCCTGGGGTGGTCGAATGTACCAAGCTGAACAAGAGCAAGCTCCGAGTGATCGTGAACTCCGCGGTGCAAGCTAATCAGATCGTAACTGATCTGCGGTTCAGCATTGAGTACCGTGTTTGGATTCCGGCCCACAAAGTCGAAATCGATGGCGTGGTGACCGATGACAGTCTTTCGCTTGTCGACCTCTCAAGGGCGGTGGGACGCTTCAAGAACCCTAAACTTCCAGCTGTGGAGGTACTCGAGTGCCGGCAACTGGGCAACGTCACCACCGAGGGTGGCCAGAAGAAGTTCATTCCTTCTGCCTCGTTCCGGGTGACTTTTGCAGGGTCAGCTCTGCCGGACTACATTGAGCTGTACAAGCTTCGGCTTCCAGTTCGATTGTACGTTCCGCGTGTGATGAGCTGCGAAAACTGCCAGCAGTTGGGACACACCAAGACCTACTGCAGCAACAAGAGCAAGTGCTCAAAGTGCGCCGGCCCCCACAAGGACGTGGATTGCCAAAAGCAGGCTGAAAAATGCCTGCTTTGTGGCGGGGAACCGCACAAAACTCGGCAGTGCCCAAAGTACAAGGAGCGCGAGGACAAGATGAAGCGATCCTTGAGGGAACGCTCCAAGAAGTCCTTCGCGGAAATCCTTAGTCAGGTGACCCACCCCAATCGCTTCGCTCCTTTGGCGGACGAAGACTCGGGGGACGAAGATTCCGATGTGGAGGTCCTCTTCCAGAGAGACGAGGAAAGTGACTCTTCCGGGCCAAACCCGAAGCGCAACAAGGCTTCCAAGTCCAGAAAAGCCGCTGGCGGCAAGGGTAAGGAAAGTGACTCGTTGAACTTCGAGGAGGATTTTCCTTTCGGTCCGTCGGGTAAGCCCGCTCCGAAGCCGGCACCGAAGCCCGTTCCCAAGCTGCTGAAGCCCGTTCCCAAGCTGCCAAAGATCCCCCCGAAACCGGTTCCTCAACCGAACCCGATCACCGATGCCTTCAAAGGAGTCCTTACCTTTTCCACAATCGTGGAATGGCTGTGCTCTTTTGTGAGTGAACCGACGCGTTTAATCATAAAGCGGTTTGAGCCTCTCGCTAGACACATCGGGAAACAGCTTGCTAGCACGATGCCCCTCTTGTCGTTCATTTCCTTTGATGGGTAATACACCAAAAACGAAAAACGGCATCTCCTTTCTACAATGGAATTGTAGAAGTTTAACCCCCAAGTTAAACGATTTTCAACAATTCGCATTCGAACGGGACTGTGATGTGTTTGCGCTGAGCGAAACGTTTCTTATCGGAGATGAGACGCCAGCTTTCCGGGGGTACAACATCATCACAGAGAGCAGGGCAGGACCAAATAGAGGTGGAGGCGTACTGATTGGGGTCAGGAAATGCCACACTTTTAGAAAGGTCACGCTCCCGAATCTAGGAGGAATCGAAGCAGTCGCAGTACAGGCCAGGATCAGAGGACTGGACATTTGCATTGTGTCCGTCTACGTTCCCCCACAGGTGTCGTTAACTCGACAAAAGTTGTGGGGTATGCTTGAGTTGTTGCAGGCACCGAGACTGGTTCTGGGTGACTTTAATCTTCACAGCACCGAGTGGGGAAGTCACAAGACAGACCCTCAAGCATATCTGATTCATGAACTGTGCGACGACTTCCAGATGACCCTCCTAAACAGGGACAAGCAAGTTACGCGGATTGCAACACCACCAACGCCAACTTCGTCCGGTACGAAGGCGAGTGCCATCGACTTGTCGCTCTGTTCCAACAGTCTGGCAGTTCTCTGTGACTGGAACGTGCTTCAAGATCCTCGTGGCAGCGATCATTTGCCGATCGCTATTCTGGTTAGCCATGGCCCACAGCAATCGACAACGGTGGAGATGCCTTATGATCTGACGCGAAATATCGACTGGAAACAGTACGCGGAGGCAGTCTCCATTGGAGTTGAGTTGCGAGCAGGGTTGGCACCGCTTGAAGAATATGCGTTTCTGGCTAATTTGATCTATGACAGTGCGATACAAGCTCAGACGAAACCCGTCCCGGGACCGTACATCCGAACGCGCCCTCCACTTCCCTGGTGGGACAAGGAGTGTACGGATCTCTCGGCGGCCAGGTCTGAAGCTTATGTGGACTTCTGCAAGTGTGGAATCCGAGCGAACTTCCAAAAGTACAGAGCTCTTGATCGCAGGTACAGTAATACTCTGAAGCGGAAGAAGCGAATGTACTGGCGGGAGTTCGTTGAAGGACTACCAGCAGATACGTCCATGAGCACTCTGTGGCGCGTTGCGAGGGCCATGCGTAGAGGTTCCGTTCCGAACGAGAGTGTGGAAAAATCGGACAAGTGGATATTGGATTTCGCCAAGAAGGTGTGCCCGGACTCGGTGCCGACACAACCATCATTCGACGTTGTTGATGGGAGCGATTCTAATCCCCCCTTCTCGATGGTAGAGCTCTCCATAGCACTATTGACGGGCAACAACACTGCTCCTGGTCCGGACAAGATCAAGTTCAGCTTGCTGAAGAATCTTCCGGACGTCGCCAAGCAGCGTCTGTTGAATCTGTTCAACACGTTGGTGGAGCAGAACGTAATTCCACACGAATGGCGACAGGTCCGGGTGGTTGCCATTCAAAAGCCCGGTAAGCCGGCGTCCGACCACAACTCGTATCGTCCAATCAGCTTGCTGTCGTGTCTACGCAAGTTGCTGGAGAAGATGATCCTCGACCGCCTCGAACCATGGATGGAACGAGAGCACTTGCTGTCAGACACGCAGTATGGCTTCCGGAGAGGCAAGGGAACAAGCGACTGTCTAGCCTTGCTGGCCACAGGAATCGACATAGCCCGTGGTAAAAAACAGCAAATGGCTTCTGTCTTCCTAGACATCAAGGGTGCATTCGATTCAGTCTCCATCGATGTGTTGGGAGTAAAGCTGCGGCGGAGCGGTCTCAATCCGACGATGTGCAACTTCCTCATCAACCTGTTGTCAGAAAAACACATGCACTTTGTGCAAGGTGATCTGGCAATCACCCGGATAAGTTACATGGGTTTGGCACAAGGCTCACGCCTTAGTCCATCCATGTATAACTTCTACGTCAGCGACATCGATGATTGCTTGACCGGAGACTGCACCCTTATACAGTACGCAGATGACGCAGTGGTTTCAATCGCTGCCAAGAAAGAAGTCGATCTGCTAGAACCCTTGCAAGATACTCTGAACAACTTGGCCCATTGGGCAGTTGGAAAGGGTATTGAATTCTCTCCGGAGAAGACGGAACTGGTCGTTTTTACGGGGAAGCATGAACCGCCGCAGCTCAATCTTTCTCTCTCGGGAAAGACTATCGAGCAGTCGGACCACTTCATGTACATGGGTACCATCTTTGATCAGAAGGGAACATGGGGGAAGCACATTAACTACCTGAAACAAAAGTGCCTGCAAAGAACTAATTTTCTGCGCAGTGTCTCTGGCAACCGGTGGGGTGCTCATCCTTCTGACATGCTTCGACTGTACAAGACAACGATACTCTCGGTGCTAGAATATGGCAGTTTCTGCTTCCAAACAGCTGCAAAATCACGCTTGTTGGTTCTCCAGCGGATACAGTACCGAAGTCTTCGCATTGTCTTGGGATGCATGCACTCAACTCACAACATGACCCTCGAGGTCTTGGCGGGAGTGTTGCCTCTGCGAACTCGTTACTACGAACTGTCTTACCGGTTCCTGATCCGGTGTGATTACAGGAATAAACTGGTAATTGACAATTTTGAAACGTTGCTGAACCTTCACGTTGAGTCTCGGCGCATGCTTCTATATTATGACTTTATGTCATCGTGGGAGTGGAGCCCGAGCACAACGGTACAGCGCACGCCTCCGTTAACCAGCAGCACCCGGATTGGCTTCGACACGTCCATGAAAGCCGATACTCGCGGTATCCCAAACCATCTTCTGCGGGGAGTTGTACCGTCGATCTTCGCATCAAAGTACAGCCATGTTCCTCCAAACAACAGATTCTTCACCGATGGCTCCAAGCTCGACGGCTGTACGGGCTTCGGTGTTCATCATGAATCTTATCAGCTGTTCTTTAAGCTGAAGGACCCGAGTTCGGTTTACGTCGCAGAGTTAGCCGCGGTTTACTGCGCACTGCGAATCATCGAGACCATGCCACCTGACCACTACTTCATCTTCACCGATAGCTTTAGCTCTGTTGAGGCTATCCGGTCTCTGAAGCCGACCAGGGAGTCTGCGTTTTTCCTCACGGAAATACGCAAGACTTTAAACAACCTGGCGGCTCAGTCCTTCAGCATCACGGTGGTATGGGTCCGCGCTCATTGCTCGATTCCGGGTAATGAGAAAGCGGACTTGCTCGCCAAGAAGGGTGCTGAGAGTGGAGACATTTTTGAAAGGCCAATTAGCCTACAAGAATGCTACGGTTTTCCGAGGCAGCGTGCGCTTCTGGATTGGCAAACACAATGGGACGGAGACACCAAGGGACGTTGGATGTATTCCATACGACCTAAGGTGCAAAGAAAAGCCTGGTTCAAGGGAATGGACTTGACGCGTGGATTCATCAGAACGATGTCCCGCCTTATGTCGAACCATTACTCGTCCAAGGCTCATCTGTACCGTATCAACATGAGTGATACGAACTTATGCGACTGTGGGCAGGGTTATCAGGACATCGACCATCTCGTATGGGCGTGTCCAGATCACCAGGCTCACAGAATTAAGTTGAAAGTTACCCTCAGGGCCCGAGGAAGACCACCAGAAATTCCGATGCGAGACGCGTTATCTCAACTAGACCTTGATGTTCTCTATCCGATCTATCAGTTCCTCTTAGATTCCAATATATCTATTTAGTTTTTCTTTCAGTTAGTTTTCCTTCAGTTAGTTTTCCTTCAGTTAGTATAACTCGCCTTCACACAAAGCCGTCGTTTCTGGTTGCACCGGAAGCAAAGCAAGAACGCCCCAGCAGCTGGACACCGAGTTGCGGCTGAGGACAAAACGCAAAGGCCAGCAGAGCCAACCAAGACCCCTACACAATCCCCCTTCCCTTCCCACGCCTTGTCTTTAACATCAATCCCTTCCCTACTAACCCCGAGTAGGCCGCGGGTAATCGGCTCCCCTCCCACTAACATTTACACACAAGATCCTCTGTAATTATTAAGTCAAATGTAATTACAAAAGCCGACTCGGTCCTAACCAGGTCCCAGTACCGAAAAGGACCTAATTTAATAAAAAAAAAAAAAAAAAAAAAAAATTATATTTTCAGTTGGTTCTCATTAAAGTTTTTCCAACTTGCATGCAAGTCAAATTCTAATTTTAAAATGGCTATAAATATGCGTAGAAACAATCAAATTTTAAAAACCAGGGGTGTTTCAGAAAGGGGAAAACGTGAACTTTAAGATACATGTATTGCTTTAGTTGTTTATTCAATAGTTCTTTTGTAAAATAGTCGACAAAGTAGCTAATTTTGGCCTAAACTAACATTTCAAACGGGTGTATCTCAAAATTGGGACCATTTGGAGCAATTCTGGACCCGGATTCGGATTCAGCAGGCAAAATTCTACTAGGAACACATATTCTCGTCTCAGAGACAAGAAACATTTGATTTTTTGTTGAACTGTGTAATCAGACGAGAATGCATTGGGTCACGCCCATTTATCTATTTTCAGCTTAGTTATTTTTTCTTCCAGCGCTCTTTTGGGTCTGCTTAGTGCTGCCAATTGTTATGAAATTTTAATCGAACACTCACGAAAAGTAGCATTTTTAGAGAAAGTTTCCTGGCATCACTGACTCACTTCAACAGGCGCTGCTGCCCACTGAGAATTTTGGCTCGAGCCTCGAGTCGATTTGGCTCGAGATCGAGCTTGGATCGAGTCGAGGCTCGAGCCAAAATTCTCATTGGGTGGTCGTGTTGGTGGCCACCCTTTGTTCTTTCCTTCGCTTCTCGCTCGGGTTTCTTCAACCTTCGATTGGAATGGGTCGTCAAAATTCAAACGTCAAAAGACTTGGCGCGTTTGTTTTTTTTATGGCGCTTGCTAATTATTTACATGTTTCGGGATTATTTTTCAAGTCAGTGACTAACTAATGTTCAAAAGAACGTGTTGCCGGTAGTTGGAGGAAATTTTATATCTTAAGATCTTTGAAAAAGTTAGCGCAAGCGCAAGTTCGTGTGGATGTGTGTGCCAACAAAATGATGAGAAATGGTCTCGCAAAATAGTAATTATGATCAAAAGTGCATTAAATTTGATCTTTTTGACCAGTAAATGGTATAAATTTGCGTGCTTACTTGAGGCGGTGCTGTAGCTGGTAAGTTTATAGCCTTAATAGTATTTTTGGAGCTTTAATCGAGCATCAAACTCTCCATATGACGAAGATTGGTGTTTGATTAGAAAGGGTATATTTCCCCTATAAGCCGAATAAAAAAATCTTTAAAATACCATTAAATTTGCGGGAATCGTGAAAAATTGCTCATCTACAATGTCATATTCATTCATGTAGGTTTCAGTCTTAAGAAATAGGGGAACTATACCCTTTCTCAGCATATTTCTATTATCGGCCTATCAGCACTTTGATCATGAATTACAGCTTTCATAAAGTACTTTTGACTGTTCCAAAGTAATAAATAGCTCAAATAAGAGTGAGCAAGCAACTCTCCATTGACGATACATTTAAAAATGTTGATTTAATAGCGGAAAAGCGCAAAAGTGATCAGAATTGGTTGAACGGCTTAGAGTGATTAAAATGGGTATATTTCCCCTATTTGTTTTATTCAATGTATGAAGTCAAAAAAGCTAGAAAATGAACAAGAAACGACTACGCATTAAAGCCGAATCAGCAGCGTTTCTTTGTCCATCCACGTTTCATTCTATGGGGATAACTTTGTGACTTGGCGCTCTACTCCAGCCAAGCCCAAGCCCTTCTTGTTCTTCTTTGTTCGCACGCGCTTATCCAGTCACCGGCGGGTCATCAAGTACCTACATACCAAGTGTGGTGTGGCGCAGGAAGAATCCGCAAATTAACAAGCGACAAAAAAAGCAAGTCGATGTGTGTACTCGTTCGGTGCGATCACCTGCAAGAAGTTGCGGTTGATTTGCGTCACAAAAAAGAGGGGTCTTGGGCTCTTGAATTTATCTCGCGAGTTGGGATAAAAAACAAACTTGTTCTTTTTGCGTTTTTAATGATGATGAGTTGGATTATTAAGTTTTAAGCGAAATTTAATCGAATCAAGTCACACCTCCAGCTTAACCACGCGAAGGTCGCGAATCACAAGATAACGCTTATCAAAAAATCTCTTTTTATTTGCAGGGCGAACCATGCTCGGAGTGCGAGGCGAACGGGCCCAACCTGTGGATATGTCTGCAGAAGAACTGCCTGCACATTGGCTGCTCGGAGCAGTACAACGACCACAGTACGACCCACTACCAGCAGCAGCGATCGCACTGCATCCACATGAACCTGTCGTCGCAGCGGATCTGGTGCTATCTGTGCGAGTTTGAGGTGTTTTTGGTCCAGCAGCAACAGCAGCAGCAGCAGTTGAGGCGAACGTCTGTTGTAAGTAATGATTCGAGCGATGCCAGCCGGTACTCGGCGACGGCCAACGAGAAGCTGCTGATGTACGGAGGGGGAGGAGGTGGTGGGGGAGAGTCCTGCGACAGTAGCTGCGAGGAGGACGAGTTTGAGAAGCATGGCAAGTGGAACGGGCTGGTTGGGCTGCAGAACATTGCCAACACGTGCTACATGAACTCGGCGATCCAGGCGTTGAGCAACAGTCCGCCGTTGACGGGGTACTTCTTGGACTGCGGGTCGATCATCGAGACGGACCTGTTGGGGAATCAAACGGTGTCGAAGCCGGGCCTGGCCAAGCACTACCACAAGCTGATCAAGGAGATGTGGTGCAAGAATCGTCGTTACGTCGTGCCGAGTGGCATTCTGTACGGCATCCGGATCGTCCATCCGATGTTCCGCGGCTACCAACAGCACGACACGCAAGAATTCCTGCGCTGCTTCATGGATCAGCTGCACGAAGAGTTGAAGGAGGTCACCCAGCAGCAACCGCCCGATCTGCTCTCGCTGCAGGACCGTAACGGCGATCCGGACATTTCACCATGTCCTTCACCTTCGCCCTCCCAATCGGAAGCCGAGTACGAAACGTGCGACAGTGGTGTCTCAGAACAATCCAGCCTGTCCGACGACGTCTCAGTCAACAGCAAACGCACCAGAATGGTGTCGCGATCGCCCAGCCCAGGCCAAAGACCGGTCCAATCCCCCCACAGCCGACAGCAGTCCCCCATCGGCAGCAACCGGAGCAACTCCAGCAGCAGCGGCAGCATGACCTCCCAACAACAACAAAACCAGCAGCCCAACGATTCCCAACAGAAGCAGAAGCAAACCAAGGACAAACTGCCCGAGCGATCCATCATCAGCGACATCTTCGACGGCAAGCTGCTTTCCTCCGTCCAATGTCTGACCTGCGATCGCGTCTCAACGCGCGAAGAGACATTCCAAGACCTGTCCCTCCCAATCCCCGGCAAGGACCACCTAGCCGTTCTCCATCAAAACCACCCCGGAATGCAGGCCTCCCCTCCTCCCCACCCACACCCTCACCCCCATCCACCACCAACCGCTGGAAGCAGCACCGGCATAACCTGCTCGGACGCCGTCTATCCCGTGTCCGGCGACAGCTGGATGTGGTGGTTCTGGAACTGGCCCTTCTGGAGCTGGATCCGGTCCTGGTTCTGGGGGCCCGCCGTCTCCCTGCACGACTGCATGGCGGCCTTCTTCAGCGCGGACGAACTCAAAGGCGACAACATGTACAGCTGCGAAAAGTGCAACAAACTGCGCAACGGCGTCAAGTACTCCCGAGTCCTAGCCCTCCCGGAAATGCTGTGCGTCCACCTGAAGCGCTTCCGGCACGACCTCTCGTACAGCTCGAAAATATCCAGCCCCGTGCACTTCCCCCTGAACGGCCTAGACATGCGACCGTACCTGCACAAGGATTGCAAGTCGGAGGTGACCTCGTACGATCTGTGTGCCGTCATCTGCCATCACGGAACCGTGGGCGGAGGTCACTACACGAGCTTTGCCAAGCACGATCCGACCGGGAAGTGGTTCGAGTTTGACGATCAGCTGGTGACGCAGGTCAGCCCGGAGGATGTGCAGAACTGTGAGGCGTACGTGCTGTTTTATCGGAAGAATAACGCCAAGATGACCACGATTCGGGCGCAGGCGAGCGATTTGATCAGCGTGCAGGAGCACGCGTCGGACATTCGGTTCTACGTGTCGCGCAATTGGTTGCATCGGTGAGTATATTGGAAATATCTGCATGTATTTTTTTTATTTCGAAAGTATTAACACTTGTAGCACCAACGTGATCAAAACTTACGCGAAGCACCAAGGGGGTCAACAAAGTTGGAAATGCCACTTTAACCGACTGTACTGCCGTTCTACGCATAATTGTCCCATGTTTAAAAGAGTGCAATTGAGAAAAACGCGATTGAAACTTTTCAACCGTTTTTGGTGTTTCTACATTTGAATTAATGGGAAAAAATTAAAAAAAGAAAAAAAAAGATTTTTTTCAACAAAATGCAATTTTTGAGGAATGGTCCGTCTAAGTAAAATGTACCGAAAACCTTACAAAAACTTACAAATTTATGAATCCAGTGTAGTACGCTTTCAGCATAAAACTATTTTTGATGCAATGAGGGGCAGAATGGGCCACCTTAGTAAACAAGCCATTTCGTCTAATACTACGTCGAAGGGTGATAAGAAATGACTTAAGTAACCTTTCCAACATAGTTTCCATGAAGTTTGATCACTTTTATAAAAATAGTCACTTAACAAAACAAACATTTTTGAAAATAGTGAAAACATGTCGAAACACTATTTTTACAAATAAGCGTCAAAACAATTAAAAAATCAACTAATGTTGCATTAAACGTGATTTGTGAAGCTACCAGGAGTGAAATAATACATTTAGCTCAAATTTCGCAACTTTTGATTGTTTTTATAAGGCAGGAAAAGGGTGGTCCATTCTACCCCCAAGTGGATTTTAATTTAATACTTCCACTTCCACCACCAAGCCTCTAAATGATTTGAAGGATCCGTTGTTGTTTGATTACCTTTGTAATAACTCCTGGTAACATTATAAACATTGAACAAACTTTTTCAAACAATCTAACTTTCGAGAAAGCTTATTTGAAAACCTCGAAATAAACAACATTTGCGTGATTTTTTCAATTATTTACATTTTTGCTCATAATTCGAAAAATACAATGAATTCAAACGTCGTTTTCGGTGTGCTGATGTTATTTGACGTCCTTTTTAAGACCCTTGCCTTACAATTGGTCCAAATCCATTCTAAAGCCCAAAACCAAGGGTGGCCCATGCTGCTCCCACTACCCACTACACTGACCTACAAAAAATGACAAAAATGACTGCGCAGGCTCAACTCGAGGGGAAGCATGAAGTTTAAGGTCCATTTTGAATTTTTCAAAAATGTTTAGACAGGGCCGAATGGTTTTTCTCCAAACTTTGTATGGAGAATTAGGGTGGTTCGTCGCTGTTGCATACAATCCAAAAATTGCATGCAATATGTGGGAGTAGCGAACAGCACTAATTCTCCATACAAACTTTGGAGAAAAACCATTCGGCCCTGCAGTGCACGTGTTTCTGGGGACCTTAACCCTCTAACGCCCAGAGCTGTTTGCTTATCGTAAAAATAGTAAATGGCTAAATTTTGGTACAATAATGCAGGAAATACTTTACTTTGACCCACAAACATCGAATTGGTGCAAAAAAGTTGAATTTGAAGTGGTGCACCAGAGCACCATCAGGAAGATGAGCAACTTTTTTCAAAATCACAAAATCTCGTTTTCTTTAAATCTATTGGTTAAAATTTCTGCATTTTCAGATTTCTTTGATTGACTCTTTAAAAACTCACAAACAACAATTTTCATGAAAAATAAGGAAAATAATAAATAATAATAATGTTTTGTCTTGTTTATGAATAGTCGAAACGTTTATAAACTTTTGTTTTGATAAAAATAAGTTTTTTTGTAATTTAGAAAAAAGTGCTCCTGAATATTTAGTTGTTCATATGCCTAGGTGGTGCTCTGGTGCACCAAATAAAAAAGGTTCAAAACCACTCAAAACCGGTCCAAACTCACAATGTTATTCACAGGGTTTCTAGTCCAAGGTTCAAATGATAGCAAAACATTTTTTGTTTCATAAAATTTTGTGTTTGGTAATTTTTACGGGCTTTCGAAAACAGGTCTTATTTATTTTCCTAAAATTGGCCCATTTTTGTTTACATTTCGTACTGTAACTTTGCTTGTGCTTAACCAAAATTGATGAAATTTGTGAAGATGTTAGTAGGGGCAGGGGGGGGGGGGGGCAGAATGGCCCGCCTAAGTAAAATGCGCCAAAAACCATAGAAAAACATGAAAACTTATGAATTCAGTGTAGTAGGCTTATGCTTTGGGATGTTCCCTTCAAAGTTGTATACTTGGTTGATGAAAATTTTTAGCTTAAAACTATTTTTGAGCCACTTTAAAAAAAATGTTTTTTCGACTACTTTTCCAGGGTGCGGGGCAGAAAACAAGCCATTTCGTCTAATACAACGTTGAAGGGAGATAAGAAATGACTTAAGGTACCTTTCTAACATAGTTTCCATGAAGTTAGACCACTTTTATAAAAATAGTCACTTACCAAAACAAACATTTTTGAAAATGAAACACAAACATTTTTGAAAATTGAACTTCAAAATTTCAATGAAAATTCAAGTGCAACCAGCTGAAATCAAATTAAAATACATTCTCCTGCGTTTAAAATCATTTTTAGCATGTTTGGGTTTATTAAAATATCTTAAGATTTTTTGAAAATTTTCGATGCAAAATCTTTTTTTTCGATACAATTTTTGTTTTTGACAGATCTTAGATTTTTTGAAAACTAATGATTTCAAAACAACTGAACTAGTGTAAAATGCATTTTAAAACACTTTTTTCATTTAAATGTGAAGACTATGGCTTGTTATTTAAATTTTTATATTTTTTTATTTTTTTGCCCCCCCCCCCTTGACCACGGCCAGGGCCGAGGGACAACAACTTTTTTAAATACTTGCATCGGCCTTAACATCTAGTAACGTTATAAACATTGAGCAAACTTTTTCAAACAA
This sequence comes from Culex pipiens pallens, assembly GCF_016801865.2. Lineage (NCBI taxonomy): Eukaryota > Metazoa > Arthropoda > Insecta > Diptera > Culicidae > Culex > Culex pipiens. Next base: position 117,973,225 of record NC_068939.1, read on the forward strand.
TCCAACTTTTCAGAAAGCTTATTTAAAAACCTCAAAATAAACAACATTTGCGTGGTTTTTCAATAAATTTGCATTTTTGCTCATAATTCGAAAAATACAATGAATTCAAACGTCGTTTTCGGTATGGTGATGTTATTTGAAGTCCTTTATAAGACCCTTGCCTTATAATTGGTCTAAATCCATTCTAAAGCCCAAAACCAAGGGTGGCCCATTCTGCCCCCCTGGTCCATTCTGCCCCCCCTGCTCCTATACATTATACATGAACACCTGCAACTTAAAGCACCATGAAAAGTTTTGTCAGTTCCGAGATAATTGAGTTATGGTGCTCTGGAGTAACCATGGGCGGGAGAGGGTTAAACTTCATGCATCCCTCGAGTTGAGCCAGCGCAGAAATTTGGTTGGTCGGTGTAATCAGAAGACCTTTCCAACACACCTAACAGCTTGAAGATCTAACAACCCTATCAAATGAAAAATATAACTTTATCAATGTGAGGAAGGCTTTAACTACCTTAGGGTGGATTAAGTAACGTTTTTTGTATAACCTTATTATTTTTTTAACAAAAATGCATAAAAATAACTAAAATATAAAGATACAAAATATATGATAATTTTAAACATAAATACCCAAAATAAACTTTGAATATTTATTATTTTAAATGCTTAAAATACATGAAGTTCGCAATACACAAAAAAAGCTAAAAAACTGTAAATACTTTAAATATTGTAAATTTTCATGTACTTGATTTCCTAAAAATATTTAAAATACTTAAAATACTTAAAAATTAAAATTAAAAATACCTGAATACTTAAATACCTGATTATCAAAAAAAAAAAATCACAAGAAAAATAATTAAAAAGCAGTGTTGGTATTATCGAGGCTCTCGCGAGAAAATTTTCTCTCTCTCGAGTTCTCGCCGCGAGTCTCGAGCTGCCGAGAGAAACTCACCAATTGCCCGTGCTCTCCTCCGCTCGCGAACGGGCTTTCTCGCGAGCCAGAATTGCCCGTTCGCGAGAAGTTGAACGTGTTAGAAACGAACAAAAAACAACACAGCGATTGAAGTTACACTTCTATACCATCGCCTGGTTCGTATTCATAAGCCTGATACACAAAGTGCTAGCTTGGGACGAACGTCTAGCACGAGGCGCTCGCGAGCGCTCGCGGCGAGAGCGAGAACGCGAACGAAAATGCGAGCGCGAGCGAGAAGAGAAAAGTACTACAAGTTCTCTCCCTCGTTCGCGAGCGAGGAATGCTTTCCTTCTTCTCGCTCGAATTCCAACAATGTTAAAAAGTCATTCCTTCAGAACTTCTTAATATTTCATTTGACATTGAAAGAACGTGAATGGGTCAAAACAGGATTTTTAATGATGTTTTTTAGATTGAGGTAAAAAAGGACCAACATTAAAAATTTAATGTTTAAAATTTACAGTTAGAAAATATTATACCACAGTACCTGGTACGGTAACTGGGCTGAGAACGTAGCACATTTATCGAATGCTGCTTGCTAACTGGGCTGAACAAAAAATGCCGAGGGGATAATCGATGCATTATGATTTCTTAATAAAATATAAAAATAAAAGTTACTTAAATTTGTGTTCAGGGCTTATTTTTCAAGTTTCCCTTACTGCCGTTCTACGCATAATTGTCCCATGATCAAAAAAGTGCAACTGAGAAAAATGCGCTTGAAATTTTTCGACCGTTTTTTGTGTTTCTACGCATAACTGTCCCGTAGGTCCCGATTTACCCCATAAGTCCCTAATCATCCCAGTTACCAGTTTATCACTCGTATTGGTAATCCTCTTGCTATACAATAGGTAAACAAGACACAATACTTCGTAAAACTAATGATTTCGTGATAGGAAATACTTGGTGGGACAATTATGCGTAGAAGTACAACGATGGGACAAACAGACTTGGTGTTGTTTTGAATGAGTTTCCGAACAAAGTACTGGATTTTATGTGTTTTTCTAAAAGTATACGTGAAATTAAACTTAAAAATGACAAAAAGTCAAAATCGACCAAAAATGACATGGGACAATTATGCGTCAAACGGCAGTATAATTGTGACTTGAAATTTCACAAAAACTATTTTTTTTTTCTTATTTATTATACTTGATTATTGTATAAATTTACCCCTCGGTCATTTTGGGAGTTGCCTTGGAGAATTTGAACGGTGCGGGTCGCGGTTATCACGCAGGATTTTCGATTCCGTTTCCGTCTTTGTTGTCCCCCCGATTGTGTGTGTTTTTCGGTCCGGGCGGTTTCGCGTTTTCGCATTTTATTTGGCTTTATCTTTCCACAGCCGGCTGTCTAAGATTGAATCATTTATGCTAAACTCAACACCAAATAACCGGGAATAGTCTCATCCGCATCCTCCGACTGTTTGCCTTGAGAATGCATAATACATCACACCATTAAACAAAATTTATTGATTATTGGGTCGCATCATCATCCTCTATGTTGAATCCTGGCCATTACCCTTACCCACTAACAAAATCCCAAGTAGAAGTAGTTTTCCGGCACACGTGGGGGTGTGGATATCGTATAGAACCCACCCTTTGTAGCAACCTGTGCTAACTAACATTCCCGTCCCGTCCCCTCGAGATCTACAAACTGACATGGCGGGCGCCGTTGGTGGCCAACGACTGTTTCCTATTCGCACCGGCTCTAGTTTTGATGATCTTGATGTTTTATCTTTTCAGCGCATTCATGCATGCTGTTGATAAGGGAAACATCATTTGATCGTTGAAGCGTGTGACCGATTGTGCTGATGGGATATTATGGTCCTGTTCAGCAACGGAGAAGGACAACCATGGGTGGTCTCTCATGCTCATGCTCATTTACCCCTCGGTCATTTTGGTTTGTTTTTTGTTGTTGACGTTTGTCAGCTTTTTAGCTAAGTTACCGAACAAGTACTGTATTGGAATCAAAAAAAAAAAAAAAATGTTAAATATTGACAAATCCATTTTGTTAAAAACTTCGTTCATGATCAGCTAGTAATACAAAGTCTGACAAAATCTGCCGAAATCTGGAACAGAGTAAGGTCAATCCTTAATCTGTCAAACCCTTGATAATTCTAGCATTTCCAGATTTTTTTGGAAACCTGGTAACCCTGGGTCACGTGAGGATCCGGACAGTATTTAAATCAAATATTTTCTTTGAGTACACATAACATTAGACAGGGTTGCCAGATATCCAGGTTTCTTTTTCTATTTAAAAGGGCAGTTTTGTGCATTTTTTCTACGAAAACGTTCTAAATGTTGAAAAATAAAACGTAACTTACAACCTCTAACAACCATGCTTCTCATTCCAGCTTCAACACCTTTGCCGAGCCCGGCCCGATCGACAACTGGACGCTGCTCTGCCCACACGGAGCGTTCCCCCCAAACAAGGCTCCCTACTTTGCCAAACTGGTCGTACCCATTCCGCAGCCGTTGTGGGACTTTTTGTACAAAAAGTTTGGCGGCGGCCCCGTCTGCAACCACATCTTCCCGTGCCACATCTGCAAAAAGGCCGCCGAATCTCTGTCACGACGTCAGCGGGCCGAACTGGAAGCGTTTACCGCGTGCAACGACGAGTATCAGGTAAGGGTTAGGTTGTTGGATTTTGGCCGGTTAATGGAGTCTTCTCTCTTCTTACAGTACAACGAAACGCCAACCACGATCTACGCGATCTCGATGGCGTGGTTCCGCCAGTGGCAGCTGTTTGCGCGGGGCGTCACGACTGACGAGCCGGGCCCGATCGACAACAAGACGATCGCCGTGCCGGGCGATACGGCCGTCCCGCTGCGGAGCGTCCGCCAGGGCTCCGATTACGCCCAGATCAACTCGACGCTGTGGCATTTCTTCCATGGCATTTACGGCGGCGGGCCGGAGATTGTACTGCGCGGAAATCCCGTTCCGCCGCCGGAACCGAAGGTGCAGAAGGTCGTCAAGGTGAGACGTGGCTTGAACCATAATTCTTCAGAAGTTTACTGATACTATTCATATTTCAACAGGAACGCGACGTAGAACCGATGGACGTGAGCGAACCGGCACCACCGCCCTCAAAAACCCCGTCGATGGCCAGTGCCCGCACGCAGGATTCGGCCATCGACGTGTCAATTTCCGAGATACCACCACCAACTGCCGCTGCGACCACCTCAACCCAAAAACCCCAGAAGAGTGTCTCGTTCGAGGACAACGAAGGTTACGCCGAAACGGACGGCGATCAGCAGCACGAAGCGGCGGCCTCCTCGCGGTCGTCGTCGGTGCAGCTCAAGCGGAAGCAAATGAAGCTGCAAAAGGAGCAGCAACAGCAGCAGTCCAAAGAGTCCAAAAAGAATGGAAGCGATCAGGATGGTTCTGGGGATGGAGGTGGCTTGGTTAATACGTACCTGCGGAGGAAGCAGCTGAAGCAGCAGCAGCAGGTTACGGCAGGAGCTGCAGGTGCTGGGGATGTTGGAGGGGCAAGCGGCGTGGTGGATACGCTCGAGATTGGAGGCAAAAAGGATCGACGGCATCGGGCTGGGATGAAGACGAACGGGTTCTTCGGGCCGGAAGGTGAGTTAGTTACTTATTTAGTGGCAATACAATGTAATATTCCCGCGGGTCCCAGACGCACAAAAACTTCTTAGACATTGTCTCTAAAAACACAACTCGGAGCGTAAGGTGGTATTGCCCACGACTTTTCCTCCCTTGTAGATTCAGAATTGTGTTGTTGTAACACCCCGTGCTCAAACTCAACCCTGTTCAACGAATCAGTTCTATGGTAATCTTTACGCAGTGGGCCTGACCGCGTTTTTTAATTTGGTTACTACTTTCGTGAATTTTGCGATTTCGGCGTATTTGGCGCGTTTTTTGGTCCGTCGACTAGCGCGGATTTCCAAAACTGAAAATTTGTATTTTTTGTTCAAAACATTATTTTTTTTTCAATAAATTAAAACTAAATATTATGACATTTATGAATTCGAATCAAATTCTTCTGATAATTTAAATCTGATGTTGAGAATTTTACAATTGTTTCTTCAATTTGAAATTCAACAGATTTTTTTCTAAACATTTTGTTTTTATAATTATGCTCATTAAAATTATTTTAGTACATCGTCGCTTGTGTGCTATCTTGTGACACGTCCTATCTTTTTATAGCATATTGACAAAAAGCGCGTTTGGTTATTGGATTATGTGTTGTACTTATTATTATGCCATTGAGAATCATAAATAAACCCGAAATCCGAAGAAGCATCCGCTTGCCTTTGGTTCCAATGGTTGCCTAGAGCGTATCCTAGACCTTAAACCTTCCAAAAACCGTCCAACTCCAAGCGAAACTTATTTGGGGATACCGTGGAGATTTTCCCTTATCCCCATAAAGAAAAGTGGAGCATCTTACAAGTCCCTTTCCTTGTCCCCCTAGTAAGCGCTGGAAATAGGAGCGGCCGGTAATCATCACATCACAAGGTTAAATTTAGTCTGTAGTCGATCATAATATTTCGATCGTAATTTCTTGACTCACGATGGTAAGTCTTACTTTGTCGATAGTAGATTAAGATCATTTGATCGTAATTTCTCGATCTACCATCGACAAATTACGACCGACGATCTAGAAAAATTCGATATGGGTTCAAAGCTCGTTTTCAAAACTTAAAAAAATTCATGATTTTCAGAAATTTCAAAAATATCCAAAATATCAAAACTTCCAAAAAATTTATCATTTTCAAAAATTGCAAAAAATTAAAAAATATAAAAAAATTAAAATTGTGAAATTTAAAAAAAGTTATTTTTTTAAATTTTCAAATTTTTTATTTTTTTTTTAAATTTGTTAAAAAAAAATTTGTCTGCCTGTGTGGATCAATCGGACCGCGCACTGGACTCACAATCCAGAGGTCGCCGGTTCGAATCCCGAGGCAGACGCAAAAATTCTAAGTGTTAATAAAGGTATTCGGTGCCCTCTCCCCGTGCCATACCTTCACACTTAGGAGACCCGGGAGGCGGAGTCTTGTCGCAAAAAGAACGATACACGCCTGTGGATCCGTTGAAGAAACCGCAAGGTTTAAGAGGGCCACATTATAAGGTGTTACGTCGATTCCGTTTTTTTTTTAAATTTCATTTTTTTTAATTTTGAAGTTGTTTAAACGATTTGGAATTGAAAAGAAATTAATCTAGTTTTTTTTATTTTGTTATTTATTTACATAAAAAAATTAGCTTAGTTTTTTCAATATTCCGCATAAATAAAAAAAAATATTACAAATCACGCTCAAGATTTCTCAACAGTAAAATTACGATCGTAAATTTTCGATAGTAAATCGTAATTTGTCGATGGTAGATCGAGATTTACTATAAAATCATTAAAAATGTTTGGAAAAACAGTACAGTCATCCCACATATTCGGAATTTTTTTGTGATAATTTGTCAACAGCATGCCAAATGCAGCTTTTCTCTCGACCCTACTATTTAAAGGACCTTTATTTGGACATTTTGTTGCTATTTCACTAGTAAAAGCAGTACTTTTTGAACATAAACATCATTTCAAGACTATTTTATCCTGAGCAGCAAAACACTGCCTCCAAATTGTCTGTTCCATGATTGTGGGATGTTATTGTGCCTCCCACAATTGTGGAACACCTGAATTTAACTGAAGTCTTTAACAAAAAAAGTAATCAGACCATGGTGGTCAAAGCCATTTTTAGAGTTATTTTTTGGACTATTTTTTTACAGATAACACTATCAAATTTAAAGACTTCAGTTTCAAACAAAAAGCCATTCAAAAACATGCGCTATAAACTGTTTAGGCCCAAAATTTGAAGCTTTTCCAAAATGTATTTCCAGAGATATAGCGATTTTAGTGTTTTTCGTCTTATTTTTACCCTATTTTTTCCTATTAAATTGTTGGATTTATACAAAATCATATACTGAACATCAAATTCAAAGTCCCAGCCCATTCTCGATCGAAAGCATTTGGTATGAATTGTATTCGAGTAAATTTTGGTATTGATCATACGGTTGGTTCAAAAGTTATAGCTGTATGATTTTTCTTTATATACAGAGTAAATTTCTCAAAAAAGGTAAGGGGTCATTCAAAATCATTCTCCCCAAGGATTTTTTTTTTGTAATTTCACTTAAATTTATCTTTCTAACTGAGTGTTCACGACTCGATCAAACTTCTCAGCAAATTTCACATCGATTGGATTCCGCACTTTTATTTGAGAGCGTTTGACTTTGGTTTAAGGTTTGCTTTTGGGAAAACGCTATTTTCAGAAATCTTAAAAAAATCGTGCACGGCGAGGATTCGTCCCAGGAAAAAATCCTATTACTAAACTGAAGGTTTAGATGCGCTCTTTCGATTGAATTTTGGCCCGAAACCCGGAACTCAAAGTCTGATTTTTGAGAGCTCTTTTTCTGAAATACATGAGCGATGCCTGTATCCGCTCTTAAAAATTTGTGTCTTCCATCACTGGAAAACCGCTCGTAAAACCCAAAATTTTTATAAGTCAGATCTGTAGCCGTGGGGTTGGAGACGAACATTTTATTTTTCGATTCACAATTTTCGACCAGTAAATGTGGTCAAAGCCATTTTTAGAGGTATTTTTTGGACTATTTTACAGATAACACTATCAAATTAAAAGAATTCAGTTTCAAACAAAAAGTCATTCGAAAACATGCGCCATCAACTGCTTGGGCCCAAAACTTGAAGCTTTTCCAAAATGTAATTCCAGAGATATAGCGATTTTGGTGTTTTTCGTCTTATTTTTACCCTATTTTTTTCCTATTAAATTTTTGGATTTATACAAAATCATATACTGAACATCAAATTCGAAGTTCCGGCTCGTTCTCGCTCGAAAGCTCGACAAGTCGTCAAGTCGGAGCTTCAACGCCAGGGCTTCAACGCCAGGGCTTTTACACTTGCGCGTGAATGTGTTCTTTCTGGCTTCTCATAATAGATCGACAAAGTGCAATAGCGATACATATTTTTTTTGAGTTAATCATAGACTAACAATAAAGACTGAGTACCCTTTATTTTTGACGTAGACTACGTCTTTGTCAAAGGTACTGGGGTGCCATTCCAAAAAACCCGGGCCGAAGGCCCTTGAATACTGCGTCATCCGTCAAACGCTTATATCTTCCTTCCCTCTAATCGAATCGACACGATTTATGTTCCATTCGATTCGAAAATTATTCAGCAATTTGCTATAAAACTTTCATTGTTGGCAAAATAGTTTAACTATTGAAACAATTGAATGTTTTAAAATGTTTTCAAAATGCAGAGATTTTGCAAGCAAAATGAGCGCTTCCCACTCACGGACGGGAATGTCAAGTACCTATTTTGAGGGGAAAATCATCCGAGCAACGGTCGCGAAAAAGGAGGGGAAGTAGCGAGCCGAAAACATATATAAGATAGTGCGCCAGTTTTCATTCCAACATTCACGTCTCAGACGTCGGACCGGCAGCAGCAGCAGGATAGCTCAGCCCAGAGCAGCAGCAGCAGGAGAGAGAGGGACCAGAACTGCAAAAGGAGCGCGCATCGCCTTCTCGTCGTCACCGTCAGCCAGTTGCCTCTCGATGGCCGGACCGTTTGGATCTTTCGTGGTAGGGGGTGAAGACTTCCCAACTCTTCGGAGTTGCCTCACTCCCCGTCCCTCGTCCCACCCGGGACGAGGCATCAACAAGATGAGGCGCGCGCCTGCTGCCTTCTCGCCGAAAAGTTGCCTTCCCAATTCTGGTTGTGAAACTTCCCAACTCTTCGGAGTTGCCTCACCCCCTGTCCCTCGTCCCACCCGGGGCGAGGCAGCGCAATGAATAATTACAGTTTGAATTTCAGGAACAAATTTTGGTTTTCGGGGGCGACGGACTGCACAGCTTTCTGAGGCTGCTCTCGCCCCAACTCCTCTATCCTTCCTCCATTCGATGTTGTTTGAATAAGGCTTTCTAGTCAAAGATTTACCAACCTATTCAAAGTATGGTCACATGGCGGCTGCGGTTTTGTTCGCATTAGATTTGCCATCTCTTTCTAAGGGAAATTATCGTATGTTTGGCAGAGCTTGAGCTTACTAACTCCATCCAATTTGCTGATTTTCACTATTTGAACAACTAATTTTGCAAAGCTTTTTATAGAAACTTGCTTGCTCACTTCTTATTGAGCTGTTTATCACTCGATTTCAGTTGAAAATGCTTTTAATTAGCTTTAATTGAATGTCAAAGTTATGACCTGCCAACATTTGAGGCACGCTGGAATTAGATGCTGTTCCCCTAGTAAATGTTATCTAAATCGGATTTCAATTCGAATCGTAAATCGTATACGAATTCCGTTTCAACAAGCTGTACGTACACGGTCCGATTGAGTTTACTGGCCTAAGAGTGTGTACACTCAAAGTCAGTAGTATCCCTCAAAAGGGTACTTTCAATCCTCAAAAAGGATACTTTCTATCCTTTTTTAAAGTTCACCCGGCGTCACCCTTTTAAAAGGGTATGTCAAATTCAGTACATTTTCGATACCCTTTTAAAGGGTGACGACGGGTGAACTTGAAAAAAGGATACTTTTTACTTTGAGTGTAAGTTCTGTCCTGTCGGGGGGTCCATCTCCCATTCACTATCTTATTCCATTAATGTATTTCAAGTATCTAGCTAATTCTTCAAAATTAAAATATGGAAAACTCTATGTCCTCATATCAAAACTTTACGTAGTCTACGCCATTCCGGTTATGTCTGTGACATAACTACTTTGACTTTTTTCTAATAATGTCAATCCAATATGTTTTTCTTAATTAAATTTAAATATCATGCGACAAATAATGTACCTCTGAAATTAAAAAAAAAAATGGCATATGGCAGTTTTAAACCTATTTTGCCAATGTTTTTGGACATGAGAAATCAATGTACAATGTTTCATAAAAATAAAAATAAAATAATCCATAAAAAGTAAATTTGCGGAAACGTAGAAAACTTATCAAATGATTTTGAAGTTTGAAAAGGTGAATGACTAATTATTATTTTAACGTTCTTTTTAAGGCAAATACCAACCATCCTCCGCCGACGGCAGCACCATCCCGCGCACCGGTTCATTCTCCCAGCCATCGTCAGCAGCAGCCAAATCCAGCACCTTCGCGACCCTCACCAGCTCGGCATCGGCCACGGTGTTCTCCAAATCCGCGGACGACTCCCACATTTCCGTCACCACCACCAACGGTTCCACCGAGTCGTCCTCCTCCGTCGGCGGCGGCGACGCGTCAAAATCCGTCGACGAAATTATGCCCCTGCTGCACCAAGCCTCCATCACCGGAGGTGGTCCGGACGGCGTCGGCGATGGTGGTGTTGACGCCGGCGACGAAAGCGACGCCGCGGATGGACCGATGCCGACGGTGAAACACGGTCGCAAGGGTCAAGGTCACCACGGCCAGGATCGCGGCATGATGTCGTTCAGCAGGAAGAAGCTCAAGACCAAATACATGAAGAGTAAGGCGGCCTCGAAGGGCGGAGGCGGAGTGGTGGTGCTCGACGGGGTCGCCGGAACGATGACCAACGGTGGAGGTGCTAGTGATGGCGAGAAATGAGTAAAGCAATCGCTTCGTCGTTTTCACTTTCTGCCGTTCTCGTGATAGTGGAAAGGAGAGATTTGGTTTATATATATTTTTGCTCTGTTATTTTGTAAATAATAGTTTTAATCGCACGTTCACAGCAGGCATTTCGGATTGTGTTATTATTTGTTTTTATTTACGAGGGTGTCGTTTTTTCTTCCTTGTGGGCCAAACTGTTACTTTCCTTATTATTATTATTTTTATTAGTTATATTTGAAGCCATAGCATTAAGCAGCAACATTGTGTTATTTTTTAAAATGTTATACCATTGATTGTTTAAAATGTTAATTGGTAATTTTCTCGCACGATGGAAAGTGAACGAAGCATTCAACCAATTGTGAAGCAATGCAGTCATTAAAAATCTTTGGAATTTTTCTACGTTTGTTAAAATTTAATAGAATTAATAAAAAAAAAGAGAGCAACGCGTCGTAAGATATTCATTATTTCGTCAACACCATTTATTCGCGTAGTTTAATAGAGAAACGTTCAAATTCAAATTCACCAAAAAAGTAATGATAATAATTAAAATATTCGATTTCCATTTGAAAACACACACACACACACATTCTAGCGAGAGCAGCAAAACACATTTCGTCACACACATTCGAAACGGTAATAAGGCACCAACAATTTTCGCTTTAAAGGATACCAGCAAACAGCATGCATGCATGTAAAAATAATACTTAGGAGGCAGAGTCTAGGAATGGGTTTCTATTTCTTTCTTCAATCCAGGTAAAGTGGAAAGTGGTTTAAGGATAGGTTATCAAATGAGAGGGAAACGAAAGTAAATAAATAGCTTAGTCGGATACAATTTCAGAATGAATTTCGATTTGAATAAATTTATTGCAAGTGAAACAAGGTTGCGTGTTGTTTATTTGTTTCCGAAAAATATACTCCATCGATCGTTGAATGCTGAATGAGTACGCCTGTGGTCATCATCAGTGAACGCACACGAAGTTGAAACAAACGAATGCCGCGCACGACACTCAGGCAGCCGCGCGACGCGAAGGCACATGCTCTTTCTTTCCTGTCCGTCTCTTTCTTCCTTGTGCAGTGTGGTGAAAGCAATCATTTGTATGCTGTCATAGGAAAAGTGATCGAAAGTTCGTGGCAATCCAACGAACGAGCTCTGCACAAAAGGGAGAGGCGAACAAAACGCAAATGTCAAATGTTGACAAGTCCAGGTATAAAAGTGCTCACTCAATATTCATTTTTTAATTCCCGATTTTTCCCTTACTTTTCCAGAACCTCCAACGAAAGATATTTCTTTCTGAAAAAAAAAAAAATGATTGCAGAAGCACAAGCTAGGGGAAATCTACCCATTTTAATCCTAATAAGCGGTCGTGTTTGAATGATGCTGGATAATCTAGAGTCTCCCTTGAATTTTACTAAAACCAAGTACACCAACGAGTAGAGCAAGTTTTTGTGAACATTTCTGTTTATTTTCACTTTCACTAAAAGTTATTCTATTTCTTTACCAAGCATTTAACAAAAAAAAAATCCCAAGGGTATTCTAATCGAGGCGAATGCATTGGGCCACGCCCATTTATCTAATATCGGCTTAGTTCTTTTTTCTTCCAACACTCTGTCGAGTGTTGCCATTTGCGCTGACAGTTCAAACGAACACTCACGAAAAGTGGCATTTATAGGGAAAGTTTCCTGGCATCGCTGGCTGTGCTGCTGGTGGTGTTGACGGCCAGCCTTTGTTCTTTTTTGCCTTCGTCTCTCGCTCGGTTTTCTTCAGCCTTCGGTTGGAATGCAAAGTGAAAATTGAAACGTCAAACGACTTGACGCGTTTGTTTTTTTGATGGCGCTTGCTAATTTATTACATTTTTCGGGATTATTCTTCAAGTGAGTGCCTTACTAATGATCAAAAGAACATGTTGCCGGTAGTTGGAAGCAATTTCATATCTTAAGCGCCGTGAAAAAGTAAGCGAAAGTGAAAAGGTAATTTTGGCGATATTCATTAAGCGTTTGAGGGATTCTCGTGTGTGTCACTGTGTGTGCCAACAAAATGATGAGAAGTGGTCTCGCAAAATACAAATTATGATCAAAAGTGCATTAAATGTGATCTTTTTGGCCAGTAAGTGGCATACATTTGCGTGCTTACTCGAGGCGGTGCTGTTGCTGGTAAGTTTATAGCCCAAATAGTATTTTTGGAGCTTTAATCGAGCATCAAACTCTCCATATGACGAAGATAGGTGTTTGATTGGAAAGGGTAGATTTCCCCTAGGTCCAGGGTAGCACTTCAAATTGAAAGAAATCGCTAGAATACATAACCACAAAGCGGCTTTTTCAGATTTTTTATTCTCATCAATCTCAAATGACAGAATATCCTCTAGATTCATCCCACTTATCTTTTCTACTTTATTCTTTGTCCAACTTGAAATAATCCTGGATTGAGGGCATTCCATTGTTCCGTGTCCGTAATACATTGAATAACATTTCTAAATGAATTTAAAAATCAAACTATTGTCAAATTGTTGAAGTAAAAATGAAGACTTTACAAAATTATAATTTCAATTCTAAGAGAAACCATTCTCTATAAAAATAATTCAATTCAATTGGTGTTTTATTAGAATTTAACAGTTCTTCTCCAGGATTTTACATTTGCGATTCAGAGATTTGGAGAACCTTTCTACTGAGATCATTTCATAAGTCTTTACAGGGAGGGTTCATATTTCTTAATTTAGATTTTGCTGACTGAGTGCTCTTTTAGGGAAAATATGTATTCAGAAAAAAACCCTGGTTTAAAAATAATTAAATGCTTTACAATTTTTTAATTTAAAGCTTATTTTTATAGATTCCCGAACCCAAATTTATTGTTCCTCGGTTTTAATTGAAGAGGAAAAGCGTATGGCAAAAACGGCGATTCGCTGGAGGAAGATCACAATCAAGGCAAAAGCTGGAGATAGCTCTTGATAAATGCAGCCAAGCACGTCGATTATTTGCCTACAAAAACAACAATAAGGATCACAATTAAAATCTCTTAATCGCACTGCTAAAAAAACATTACCCGGAAACTTTTCTCCTCCTAGAGTTTGCGTCAGGATTCTCCGCCAGTCGTTTCAAGCTCTTGGTGCTAGAGCCGCCAATCACACCGAGAATAAGGTTAATTTTTCCGGTCGGCAAAACGTGCGCCTTGTTCTGTGGAGGTAGAGCCGGCGTTCACACCGGAGAAAACTTTTCCGGCCGTCGACAAAAAAAAATTTTTTGCAATGTTTTTTTTCTTTCTGTCAAAACTGCTTGACAAAAACAAAACCAAATACCGAGTTGCCAAACATGACCAAAAACTGCTCGACAGCAAGGTTGCAAGATAAATTTCCCTGGTTCAAAAGTCGAGCAGACGCTGGTCGCTTTATACCCCGTTCGCACGGGCGAGTTATAGCCGGTTTTAACGAAATGGTTATAATAGCCCGTTCGCACGGGCGAGTTATAGCCGGTTTTAACGAAAAGGTTATAAGTTAAAACCAAGTTATATCCAGACCGTTCGCACGGGCCCGAGAGGTTTTAACGGTTTTAACTATTTTGACAGATTACAGAAGGCTGTGTTTATTTAGTGTTGTCATTTATTTTCGATTTTTCACGGTGATGCAGAACTTGACCATTGTTGGCACTCTATCCGGCAAGGGCCGGGTTTTTGGCCTTTTTTCGCTTCTGAATTTGGGCAGGATGGCAGGTATTTTAAATTGTTATAAGTTCGATCTGTTTTGACTAAATTCATTCACAGAATTTATTTTTGATTGTCGGCCGGTTGGAGCTGGTCTGCTGTTTTCTATAGAGATGCTTCCGGAAAACTACATCTTCGGTGTTCTCCACGATCCAATTGACGCCCCCTTGTTCGTTCGAAAGGTCGCGCCTTGATGCTGTGGTCTAACTTGAGGTTACAATGTCTGACGCTGAACAAAATCCGGAAGGTGGCCCGTAAGCCGCATATGGCCAAAGAGAAGAACGAGGCTGATTACGTGCTTCACCTCAAAATCAAAGACTTTCTGGAAGTTCGCATGAAGATTCAAGTGTTCAGGCTGGAAAAGGTCAAGTTCTACTAACACGCCCGCATAATGATCCGTCTGGAAGGATTACGATGAGGACTTGGAAAATGTCTTGCTTCTGAAGATACAAATTGGGACTGAATTGTAGCAGGACCCCTATGGAGCTAAAGAAAGTTGTTGAAAAGCACCTGATCACGATGTGACTCGAAAAATCCAACCGATCAAATTCATACGAGTCGCATGCACAAGTTAAATAAAGTCTAAGAGTAGTTAAAGAGGGGGGTGGGGGGGAGGGGGCTGTTATTGTACGCTTCATACAAAAAAGATAAGGGAAAGGGGTGCAAATTTGCCATACGTACAATACGATCAGATTGCTAACGCCGGAAGCATCTCCGAAAGCCGGGCTGACCAGCTTATCCAGAACGCACTGAACTAAGTGCGATTTTTTTTTTCGTGGGATAGCGCGAATGGGTCATTTTTAAATTAGATGGTAAATTTATTTAATAGTTCCATAATGGATTTTACACAAGATTATTGTTCTGCTGGAGCCAGATTCCAAGTCCTTCGCAGTATATCCCTGAGAGCATCAACAACGAACATATGTTCTACGTCGACCCTACCTGCTGGAAATGGGCAAGAACCAATGGAACGAACTATGTGCTTAAAGATAATTAGAATTGCCTTTCAAATTTGTTAAGATTACCGGAAGACCGCTATATTCCCTAGCCCCGACCGGGGTGTCCATCGAAGTACTGCGCCGAACCAAAATAAGAATTACTGCGTTGAAGAATTTTAGAGCGAAACCTTGATTATGATGCGAATGGACGCTTGCGAGATCTTGGCAAGAACCTAATGCACCTCACCAGCACCTCACCGCCGTGATCAACATTCGCCAGGAGAAGATACTCTAATGTTCAGAGACGACCGCCCTCCTGCAAAGTGTGGCTCAAGGCGAAGTTTTCGAGTCACCCTAAACAGCACCCCCCAATAAAGCCCCTAATCATCTTTTATTATAGAATTTTCAAAAGAACATGCAATCAAATAAAAACGTTCTCCAGCTAAGGTCGCATCCGGAACAGCAGAACCAGCGGGTTACGCACGTTGTAGGTTTGCGAGCCGTAGAAGAACGCCTGTTCCGATTTAAATGGGCAAAGATCCGTCTTGAGATCGTTCAAGTGGAACATTTGGTCATTTGAACCTGATCGAAAAAGGTGATGCTAGCGCTCCGTTTGGTACTTTGATTCAGACGGGCCACTTCAGGTTGTGTTTCTTTGACTGGCGGAAGACAAAGACGCCACACCATCCCCTCCAAGCCACAGGACGCGATCATCGACGAGAAACCTGCCTCGCTGGTCGGCTGGCCGTCCTCACGGCCAGGTGGTTTCGTCCGTAGAGGTCTTTGTTTTCGATCTTGAGCCACTGGACCTCCATCGACGTTCGTTAGCATCCAACCCATCCGACGATCGACTCGCGACACGAGGTCGGCAATTATAGCTCGATGCACGAGTCCGTAGCGTGCCCGCCAACGCACGTGAGCCATTGGACCCTACCGTTTCCAACCAGCATCGCTGGCGAGCACTCCGACAGTGGTCAGTAGGTGAGTCGTTCGTAGGAGACGCATCAAATCTCCTAGCTAGTGGACCTCACGGGCGTCTGGAAATAACAAGCTCGAGTACCACGTGTCTCAACAAAGTACCACCAGCGAAGTAGCGTTTCTGCCAGGCGGCCCGAGAATCTGCCCAGAATCAGCACACGTGATCGCGAAAATCGGTCAGCAGCGTAGTCTGCGTCGGCGTCCATCCGCCGAGGAACAGCATCAGCACCGCGAGTCCCCAGCAATAGCAGCCGAACATCGAGCCCGTAGCATGCCCCGCTAAAGCACGTGAGCCAGTCGTTCCCGCCAGGACGCGCCAAATCCTCGAGTCATTGGACCGCGTTGGTGACCGTTCTGCATCCGATGGATTTAAACGGTAATGCCGATCCGTAGTGCTAGCTGGATACCAAGCGCATCTCAGACAAGGAGAACTGCGTGAGCAAGCAGCTGAGTCCGGGGTTTGGCAAGTGCTTCGAGATCTAGGCCACCTTCCCGCAAGACTCAATGCTGGCAAATTATCGATGGGAAACTTGTTGCTGCGGACGTTCTGATAGGCGAAACGAAGATCTACTTGGAAACCCTGTTCAGTTCTACAGCAAGCACCGAGTGTAGTGTGGAATCGGATTTCTTCTGGAACACTTCTTGCAAACGTCCAAGTGTATGTCCGCTCAGGTTTTTGGGCATTGGGTGGCACTGGATCCGCGGGCAATAGCGATGAATTCTAGGGTGGAATCTGCAAGGGCGTATCGGATCAATAAAATGCTTCCAAACTGATTATCTCAACAAAAAAAGATTCCAAACCAAATTCTTTCAATACCAAGTTCCTTGCTACGGCGATCTGTCTGTCCGCTCCATGGAACTGGGACGTTCCGATACGCAGGCGTATTTTAGTGACAAACGAAAGAAGAAAAATTAGTTGTTTTTTTTCCAGTCAATGACAGATGTTTTTTTTAAGTATTTCCAAAGGCTACTAAGAGTTTTCAAGCAGTCGAGTTCCCGTTTCGAGCAGTTTTAACTTGGTTATAACTTTTAAAACCAGTTTTAATTTGACAGCTCGTTGTATGGGCAAAACCAGAGTTATAGCCGGTTTTAAGAGTTATAACCACTTTTGGTCTTATAACCGGTTATAACTCGCCCGTGCGAACGGGGTATAAGTTATAACCAAGTTAAAACCAAACCGTTCGCACGGGCGCGGGAGGTTTTAACGGTTTTAACCAAGCTTCCCATGCGCCAGTGCCAACGCACACCGCGGGTTTGGTTTTCTAGCTTCGGTACGTGCCTGAACCCATTTTTGTATTGGTATCTTGGTACATCGTACCAGCGCACCACGACACTCTCGGCTCGCCCCATCGGTTTTGTGTCTGGCACTCACCCATGGCATGAACCCAGCGTGCCGTGGTACGTGTCGTGGTATTGAACCCGTTTTGTACCGCCAGCGCGTACCACGGCACGTACCTCGGCTCGTGATGAGTGAAGCACCTTGGCTCATATACCGGGTTCATGCCATGGGTGAGTGCCAGACACAAAACCGACGCGGCAAACCGAGAGTGTCGTGGTGCGCTGGTACGATGAACCAAAATACCCTCGGTTCGTGTGAGTCGGGTACGGGTGTAAACCGAACAAAGCAGGCGCAAAGCAAACCCGAGATACAAGTGAACCGCGTGTACCGCACGGTGCAGGGAAGCTTGGTTTTAACTGTTGTGACAGATCACAGCAAGCTGTGATATTTTTGTTTAATGACATTAATATATGTATTTTTTTTTCTGTGATACATATCTCGGCTCTTGTGGCCGCTTGTTCCGGCGTACCAGGATGGTCAAGAAGATAGTAGGTATTTTGAATTAGAATTGTCATAATCAAACCTGACCCTCCCGTTTTTCCGCTCCCAGACGACCCGTTGCAGCTCCTTCATCTACATACGGTTACTGGAATGCCGGTCAGTACCTTCTTCCTCTCGTACGGAGATCATATCGTAAAGAATTCGTCCATGAGCAAGACGGCCAGTTTGCGAAAAGGACCGCATCTTCCGACGGATCCAGGCACACTCAGGCAGGTGCGGATCTGTATCGCATGGTTGGTGCGCGCAGGCCATCATTGGAGGTTTTGTCCAGCAGGGTAGTCAGCCAGCTGGTGTTTCGAAACTGAGATGGACCTTTCCAGACGTGACCTTATAGGGAATCCGCTCGCAGTCGAAGTCGAATTGGCCGAAAAAGGTAATGCAACTCGTTCGAATTTAAAAGTATTCCAAAGTAATCTGTATTTTTTCAGTTTGCCGCTAGTCTAGCGCCAAAACCTGATATTTTTGTCCTTTGGAAAAGATCTGTTACGGATCAACGGCCGGAGAGTGGCCCATGGGCAGCTGATGCTCTCAGAGAAGGACAATGATGTGTGAGTCCTGCTTTGAACACGATTACGTGCTGGGATCAAGATCGCCGATTTTCAGGAAGATTCATGTGTTCAAGCTGGAACATGAAAATTGCAACCGCCAGCGAAAGATCTTTATTCGAAGCAGTTCAAGAGCCGTTCAAGCCACCTTCAGCGATGGTGGTCGGGTTGCGTTAACTGGAAAAAGACATAAATATGCATCGATAAAGAAGAGGGAGGGGGAGGGTACAGTCTCTTTATTTTGAAAGAAAAACAGGTGGCAAAATGCTGCAGGCATGATTGTGTTCGCTACGATAGCAGCTGGATACTGTGGTGGCAGTTTTGGTACATATATTTGTAGTCTCGCAGTGGATTGATCCACTTCTCGTCCCATGTTCTAGCCGACGGGCAAACCCAGCTGGCGGTTTATGGACGACCAACGGGCGTTGCTGGTTCCGACGGGCAAGCTTCTTCCCTCTTTGACTAATCGTCAGCCCCAGCATCCGCTGATCCGGGTGTGCCGAGTGGGGTCTCTCCATTAGTATGAAGGCCAGCGGCCTGAGGATAATATAACGTGGAGAGGTGCCAGACGACGGGTTTAGATGTTGGTAGCTAGCTATTCATGGCATTCACGCTGCCGCTGGTTGGACCGAGACGGAACGAGTGCTCACGGAACCTCTTTCCTATTCGGGTTGCACAGTTCAACGGAAACAAAACGTGAGAAATGAGTTTAACAAACGAATTAAATGTATTTCGATTCGAGCGCGAGGTTTACAGTTCGAGATCAACTTTGAGAGAGAGAAACGGAAGTGGCAAAACGCAGAAGGCGTTGTTGCTCGCAAGCAAGAAAGGAAGCACAACTGTCAAAGTGGCGACAACGGTCGAGGGATAGGACAGTCGTTGTTTACACTCTAATACTCCTCCTCAACGACCACTGCCGTGCGCTGCAAGTCCAAGCAGCGAAGACAGCTTCCGGTGCTTCACGGCTCCTACGGGTTTGGTGAGCACGTCCGCAATCATGTCCTCGGTCGGACAGTACTCCAGCTGTAGCACCTTCCGTTCACAGAGTTCCTTCACGTAGCAGTGCTTGGTATCTACGTGCTTGGAACGCCGCGTTGTTCTTTCCGCTGCAACAAATTTGATGCAACTTTGGTTGTCCTCCTTGATGGTCAACGGTTTCTGCTCCGGTTCGCCGAAGTCTTCCATCAGGGTCAGCAGCCAGACTGCTTCTTGGGATGTGTCGCAAAGAGCGACGAACTCCGATTCCATGGACGACAGAGTCACGCACTGCTGGAGACGGCTCGCCCAGGAAACAGCTCCTCCGGAATAGAGGAAGACGGATCCGGTCGTAGATTTTCTGGTTTTCAAATCGCCGGCCCAATCCGCGTCGGAGTAGCCGACCAATTCTCCGTCTGGATCGTCGTAGCGGAGCTGCCAGGATTTCGTGGCTTTGAGGTAGCGGACCACTCGCTTCGCCGCCGCCATGTCCGCCTGCGTGGGCGCCGTGACACTCCGTCCGAGTATCGAGGCACTTACTGCTATGTCCGGTCTGGCACAAACCGCCACATAGAGGAGCGCGCCGACGAGACTCCGGTACTCCGTGCTGTTCTCAAGTGGACGACTTTCTTCTACGGTCTTGGTGAATCCCTCGTCCATTGGAGATTTCGCACCTTTGGCATCCGAGAGACCGAAACGTTCAGCTATACGGTCGATATAGCCTTCGAGGGAAATGCCGTACTTCCCGTCGTTGCACTTAACCTCCAGCCCCAGGAAATAGTTAGCTGGGCCAAGGTCAGTCATCTTGAACTCCTTCTTGAGCAACGAATAGATCTTCTCGATTTCGCCCCCAGACTTGCAGCCGACCAAGATGTCGTCAACGTAGACTAACAGGTAGATGCGCTTACCTTCGACGACCTTCACGTAGAGACAGGGATCTGCGGTGCTCTGCTCGAACTCCAGCTGCTCGAGGACCGTGTGCAGACGCTGGTTCCAGCAACGGGCCGACTGTTTAAGCCCGTAAATGCTCCTCCTCAAACGGCATACCAGGTCCTCCTTGCCTTGCTCTTCGAATCCGGCGGGCTGCTTCATGTACAGTTCCTCTTGCAGCACCCCGTTCAAGTACGCCGTCTTGACGTCGAAGTGTCGCAGCTGCAAGTTGTGTTTGCTTGCGATGGCCAGTAGCATCCGCAGCGTTGTTTGCTTGATAACTGGCGCAAACACTTCATCGTAGTCCTGTCCGAACTTTTGACAGTAGCCCTGGGCTACCAGCCGAGCTTTGTACTTGATGGCCTCGCCCGCGGCGTTCCTCTTGACCTTGTACACCCAGCGACAGCCGACGGGTTTGCGGCCAGGCGGCAGCGGCACCAGCTCCCAGGTTCCGTTTTCGGCGTGTGACTGCAGCTCTTCTTCCATGGCACTTTTCCACTCAACACTTTGGTCACACCGCAACGCCTCCCGCACACTGGTTGGTTCCGCTTCGTCGTTCGTGGGGGACGCAGCAACCACGAAAGCTTCGTCAAAACGGACTGGTGGCACACCCTTTGTCGACCGCAGCGAGCGCCGCGCAATCTCGTCGAGAGGGAACCCATGGAAAGACAAATCTCCCTCCGACGCGGTTCTAGTTGCTCCACGTCGTCTTCGGTCGTTTCTGCACTCGGGCCAGCAACCGCGGGTTCGCGATTGCGCTGCTCTCCGCCGCTGATCGGCACGTCAAACGTTTCCGGTTTCTTGGCCGCATCAGGCTCTGTCTCGTCCGCGAACAGGTCGCCGCTGTCTTGTACTGCCTCCTCACCGGTGCTCTCCAGAAACTTGGCATCGCGGCTAATGACGATCCAGTCGGCATCCGGATGCAGAAAACGGTAGGCTTTACGCCCCTCCGCGTAGCCGACGAAAGTCATCTTCACGGCCTTGGCGTCCAGTTTTCGGCGTTTCTCCTTGGGTACGTGGACGTAGGCTTCCGAACCGAACACACGCAGATGGGTGTAGGATGGCTTCTTTCCGTGCCACAGCTCGTAAGGTGTTCTCTCCACGGTCGAAGTAGGCAAGCGATTCTGCAGGTAGTTGGCAGTGCTGATCGCCTCGCCCCAGTACTTCTTCCCCAAGTTCGACTCCACTAGCAGACAGCGCGCCATCTCCACCACGTACCGGTTCTTTCGCTCCGCCTTTCCGTTCTGTTGCGGCGAATACGGCGCCGTCTGTTGCAGCACAACACCGTTCTCGGCCAGGTACTTCTTCAGCGTTGCACTTGAATATTCCCCTCCGCCGTCCGAACGGATCACTTTTGGGTAGTACCCGAACTGATTTTTCATCAGGCTGCAGTACTCCCGGATCTTCGCTTCCACTTCCGACTTCTTCTTCAACAGGCACAGCACGGTGTAGCAGCTGTAGTCGTCCACAAAAATCACGTAGAACCTGTTGCCACTTGGCGTGGCCTCCTCCATGGGGCCACCCACATCGGTGTGAATCAGATCCCCCACGGCGCTGGATTTGCTCTGCGACTGCTTCGGAAAACTGTCACGACTCATTTTCCCCTTCAGGCACACTTCACAAACACACTTTACGGCGCACTTTTCCATCTTCAGGCCGAAGCCCAGATCTTCCCGCACAATCTTCGACACCGCATCGGGGTCTCGGTGACCCAGGCGCCGATGCCACATGTGCTCACACAACGCTGGATGTTCCGCCTTCGAGACCAAAGCGCGCTCGGGGTATTCCTTCAGCCGGTACAAGCCGCCGCTTCTCTCCCCCACTAGCACAACTTCTTCGCCCCGCATCACTTTACAGCCAGCTTTGTCGAAACACACGGCGTAGCCCAAATCACACATCCGGCTGACCGAGAGGAGATTCCCGGCGAGAGACGGCACGTGGTACACATCGGCCAAGGTGACCGACATCCGGATTCCACTGCCCGTCACGGAGATCAGCTTCCCAGTGCCCGCGCCGCTGGATTTGATCCTGGTTCCATCCGCCAGACAGATGTCTGGCTGCTTCGAGGCGTCCACGTTGTTCAAGAGCGATGTGTTGGACGTCATGTGGGAAGTAGCACCGGAGTCCAAGTACCACCGGTTTGGGCTACACTCTCCACTTACGGCCAGACACATCTCCATCCCAGCTGGTCGCTCCACTGCCAGATTTGCCTTCGGTGAACCCGACGTTGCCTTGGACAGCTTCGGGCAATCGCGTTTCCAGTGACCGACAGCTCCACAGTTGTGGCACGCACCGGCCTTCTTCGTTTTCTTCTTGTCGGTCGCCTTGGAACTGCCACCGACCGAGCTCTTGAGCGCCTTCTCGTGCAGCTGCTCGTCTTCCGAGCAATCCCGACGGCGTCGCCATTCATCCCGGAGCTTGCCCTTGATGTTGTCCAACTTGATCTCCGCCTTCGGGAGATTTTCTATCACGTTGATCAAGCTCCCGTACGACGGCGGCAGGCTCGAGATGATGAGCCCCACGAACGTTGTCTCCTTTAAGCCTTCGCCGTTCATCTCCAGATGGTTTGCCATCGCCGTCATCTCCTTGAGGTGCTCTGGGAGGTTGCCGCCTTCTCTGAGTCGCAACGAACACAACTTCCGCAAAACGTGCAGTGTGTTGCTGTAGTTCGACTCCCCGTGGATTTCCTCCAACGCGTCCCACATCTCCTTCGACGTCGTCTTCCGACAAATGTGGACGAGTTGATCGTTCTCCACGGCCAGCCCGATCGCCACCTTGGCATCTCCGTCCTTTTTGAGCCAGGCTGCATCCGGATTGGCCGGTTTGTCCTCCGTCACCGTTGCGGTCAGGCCTTCCTTGAAGAGCAGAAGTTCCATCTTGAACTTCCACATCACATAGTTCTCGTCGTTCAACTTTTCCACCTGCACCTTCGCGTCCGCCATCTTGTTTTTCACTGATGCACGCGACGCACAAAGTCCGATCAGAAAAAAACGACTTTTCCCGACTTTCACTCGCGGAAAACTCAAATCTTTACTACTGTGGGCCCACAACCTATTCGGGTTGCACAGTTCAACGGAAACAAAACGTGAGAAATGAGTTTAACAAACGAATTAAATGTATTTCGATTCGAGCGCGAGGTTTACAGTTCGAGATCAACTTTGAGAGAGAGAAACGGAAGTGGCAAAACGCAGAAGGCGTTGTTGCTCGCAAGCAAGAAAGGAAGCACAACTGTCAAAGTGGCGACAACGGTCGAGGGATAGGACAGTCGTTGTTTACACTCTAATATTTCCCACATATGTTGTCGGTATCCCCGGTCGGAAATGGATGGCACCTTTCGGACGTGTGTTTGGGGCTTTGCGCTTGCCATCTGGTAGATTCAACAAACCGGTCGCAGGATATCCCTCGACTCATCTGGCGTTACCCAAAACCAGGCTTAAACAAGTAGCCGACCTCGTTAATTTGGCCAATCGTATTGATATGGCCATTTGCCATGAATGCTTTGAATCATGACTAGATTGCCTAAATACCTTCGATAATTGATTCTCAGAGGGCTGTGTTTAACAATCGTACCGGCTGTAACAGTGCGATTTATTAGCGTGATAACGCTCGCTTGGGACAAGTACTAACCACGCTTCCATCTTCCCAGATCGACGACCGCAACATGTGCTGATCCTCCCCTACGTTGCAACTTATGAGCATAGATCGTTGCGATTTGAGTTTGGCAAGGTAGTGTGTGTGTTCGTTGATAGTGTAAGAGCCGGTTTGGAGGTGGAGAAACTGATGATTTACCGGATCAGTTTTTGATCAACCTTTGATTTGCCCGGTGAACTGAAGTGCGACAAGGCGCGAGAACCGTTATAGATTCGACTACAGCTCAATGAGCCTAGGTGAAGCGAGCCATCCAGGAACTCTAGAACCCCGCGATTAGGATACTCCGGCATCACCGGTGGCTCACCGAACCACGCCCCACCTATCAAAGTGGTCAGAAACGGTAATTGTCCACCAGGTCGACGAGCAGCGACCAGCCGCCATTGCTGAGATGTGCATCCTCCGTACGGGAACAACGAGCCACACCCAAGACCTGCCCTACAACTACAACCCTGCGCCGGGAACCGGGACATTCCACGAAACATCGGTGACGTCGAAATTCGAGATTCCGTCAACATACTCGAGGGCGATAGGGCAGGCACAAAGGGGTGAGCGAACGCCGGCAAGTTGAACGTTCACCACCAGACCAGCGAGCAGCAGGACGAGACGGCTGGAGCTGGTTCCGGAGATGTTTTCCTGCCTGAGCGCATGCTGACCCTGCAGAGCAATAGGGGAGTCATGTGGACCCCCACAGCCATTGCTGTTGTCAGCAAATCTCCAACTGTCTATCGGCTCAGGTTTCTAGACGTTTGGTAGGCCGTCCAGCGATGTGCTTAAGTGGTTCAGCACTGAATCCGAGGTATGAACCCGAGGTTGCAGTCTCCAAAAGCGTTTCCGACCAGGGAACTTTTTTAAAGTTTCAACTGCAAATTAAAAATGATCAGTTTCTATTACACCAACTGTTAAAATAAAAAACCTGTGTTCCTTGCGGCCTCGTTGATTAGTTGTTCTCCTTTTGTTCCAGATCTCGGTTATTTTTTTCACGGTGATCCGTCCGATCCGATTGGGACGCGAAACGAAGGAACAGATTTTTTTTTTGTTTCTGTCAATGTCGAATGTTTTGCAAGTGTTTGCAAAGGTTACTATGAGTTTTCTGGTAGTCGAGTTCCCTTTTCGAGCAGTTTTAACTTGGTTATAACTCTTAAAACTAGTTTTAATCTGACAGCTCGTTGTATGGGCAAAACCAGAGTTATAGCCGGTTTTAAGAGTTATAACCACTTTTGGTCTTATAACCGGTTATAACTCGCCCGTGCGAACGGGGTATTAAGTCGCTTTAACGCGCGTTAACTTGCGATAACTTACTTTCTGGTGGCGTTATGTGAAAACTCGGCACGATGAGTAGCGTTGATGCTTTTCGAGCTCGTTTTTGTGCGTTTTAGTGTGTTATCGCGGAGTGACATTCCCCTCGGGCAAAAATCTTAAACTAACTAAATTTAATTTGATTCCTGAACGCTTAGAAATTATGGGTTATATCACAAATATTACTACAGTCCAGACTCAATTATCCTTGATCCAAAGTTTTGTATGGGACTTCGGATAGTCGAATCACAAACATGCGGTTTCTTGAGAGAACAAAATACTCAGCGGCGAGAGAGCGAGGATAAGTAAAGAACTGATTGGACATTATTATATATTATTTGGAAAAAAAAAACTGAAGCGTGAAAAAATTCCCTTGAAAACCATCGGTCATGGCGATATCTACTCGAACCTTAGCGTTCGAATAATTGGATTGGGAGAGCACCCGAATTTAAATGTAGGATTTTGGGGAAAATTAATAAATTTTACGAAATTGTGTTTATTTTAGCTAAAATAAAAAAAAAACGCTAATAATTTATTTTGAGAAAATGTTCTGCGATCTCTTTTCAACATTCTGATTTAACTGATAAAATCTATAAATGCAAAATTTGAAACGGGGAATATGATTTAAATTTCTTCTTTAAAATCTCATGGTCTATTAAGTATTTTTTTTTGGTAAAATTTTACAAGTTAATCATTTTGAAATTCTCAAATTTGTAATTTCAAAGAAAAATAACATAAAATATGAATGTAAAAACTTTTAAGTGGTCTTAAAATATCGGCATAAATGCTATTAAGAGTTTTTCAATGTATATTGATGAGAGCATGAGAAAGTTCCCCTTCCCACGAAATACGTCGATTCAGCTTTCAAAATGTTAAACAAATCAGGGATTAAGTTATAAGCATTGGATATTTGAAATTACATTTTTCAATAATCAAAATCAAAATTAATACAGAGCGGATTCGTTAATTCGAATTTCGCTACTTCGAATGTCCGCTAATTCGAATGCTCGCTAATTCGAACGTATTCGAGAAAGCACTCATCCGTCAAAACCAGTTGTCAAACTGATGTTGACGTTTCAACCCCATAGAGTAATCTACGTGCGTATGTATTGTGTTTACGTACACGAAAAAAAAGTGAGGTTAAATTTTGTCAGCCAGCAAAATCAAATGGTGCGCTAGTGTGCGTACGCGAAACGTCATAAAGCTCTATTGTTCGACAATGGGGTTTCAAGCTTTTGACAGCTGTCAGTCGTTCCAATTAGCGAATTTGGATTCGCTCATTCGAATGCAGTTCCATTCGAATTATCGAATCCACTCTGTACTCCAATTTATCGGAAATTCAATAAATTATATTTATAAACTCAAAAATACACAAGCTTAAAAATCATTCCATCTCGAAACGATACTTTCAAAAGACCCGAGTTTCCACTAGAACCGCGGCTCTTTTTTGTGAGTCACGGCTCGCATTTTAAAGCATTTTAGAAGTATACAGATTGTAATGAACAGCTTGTAGAGCAAGTGCCATAAAATTGTATCAGTTTCAGTTCGATATTTATAAGTAATGCAGAGATATGACCAATTTCGTAAAATAAAAAGCGGCTTTCTCCTAAATTTGAAGATTAAATTCCTGTTCATAGGATAAACACCGCCTACTGAGTGTTTTTTATGATTCCCACGAGTTTTTTTTTTCATGAATTTCGTGTATTTTAATAATTTTTTATTTTTTATTTTAATTTTTTTTTTCAACTTGTATATTCAACAAACTTTTGCCATCAATACGAATATTTAAGTAGGCGTCATTCATCGTTGAAATAGAATTAAAGTCAGAAATTTTGGAGAAGACAATTTTTATTTTATGAAATTGGGCATATCTCTGCTTAAATTTAACTCGACTTTTTTAAGGTAAATTGATCTGCAAACTGTTCTCTAAAATCTGATTGCTTCGAAAATGTGGGACCGATTGGCTATTAAACAGCTTTTTCCTGGAATAATTTACGTTTAGCACTGTTTAGTGTTCCAATTTTTATCCGGGCAATACATATATTGCTGAATTTTCATGGCAAATTATACAAAATAAAAAGAATTATTCGGTTGTCTTGGATTTTCGACTTAATCGGATCTAAACTGTACTGATCTGCATAACATAGGGGATACTCGCTCTTAACTCCATCCAATTTGTTGATTTTCACTATTTAAACAACTTATTTTGTAAAACTAATGGTGTAAAGTTTCTTGCTCACTTCCTATTGAGGTATCTATCGCTCGATTTCAGTTGGAAACGCTTTTTAAGAGCTGTAATTGAACGTCAAAGTGCTGATACGGCAACATTAGAGGCACGATGGATTTAGATGCAGTTCCCCTAGTATTATAAAATACCAAGAAAAGTAATCAATTTTCGTAAACACTCAGCTGTGATAAGAGATGCACCAAAGAGTATTGAAATCCTTCTCTATGGATGCACAATGCTTTTGGATTCGCCCTACGCAAGCGATACGACCATTATATTTGGCAATTGGCATAATCACGAAACCTTCACAATCCTAAGGTTTCGAACCGTTTCTTCAAGACGCATGAAGAATCCTAAAAATCTATTTCGTCCCATGCGTAACACACTCGTTTTGATATAAAACCACTATAAAAACGCATCTTTGTGTTATTCCACCGCCAAACAAGAGAGAAATCGCGCGCGCGTGCTCTCACGAGAGAGAGAGGGAGCAGTAAACTACAACCACGCGCGAGAGTAACCAAGGAGAAGAAGCATTAGTGACGACCAAGTTGCCACACATCTCTATGCCAACTTCATTCATCGATTCGTAGTGGCCAGATTCGGCAGCAGCAGAGCTCTCCGGCAAGACACACAAGGCCCGTCGTCGTCCCCGTCGGAATCCGTCGTGTACACTCTCCGTCCTGATCGTTCAGCCAGTCTGCGTGTGTCGCGAGTGTGTGGAGTTCGTAGATTCCGGTGGATTTCCGCGTTTCCGTGGCCAATTGCTGTGTTTTGTGTCTGAGTGCGTGTGTGTAGTAACTCCTCTCCGACTTCCGTTTCCCGCGCGCCTCCCGGATTCTCCGTCGGAACCATCTTTTTTGCCAACAAAGAGAGGAGAGCGCTCTCTGCAAGAGAAGGCTCTGGCCCACTTGGATCGATTAATCGCGACATGTCCGTCGTTTGCCGTGGTTGTCGTCGGTCGTAGAAAGAAGCAGCGCAAATTTGGTGTGTGATTTTTTTTTTGTGTGGTGTGTGAAAGCCCCCAGAGCATCGGTTCCGGTTTTTGGCCACCGTGTGTCCACCGCAACAACAGTGAAAGTATGAATCTTTGAGGAACGGTGATCCCGCGGACCACAAGCAGTTGTGTCTGAGCAAAGTTTTGCAGCCCTTTTTGGTTTCGTCGTCGTCTTCGGTCGTCGTTTTTTGTTCCAGATTACTGCGATCCCCAAGGAATTTCTTCCGCAAGGGTGAGTACCTTAATCTTACAAGAACCAACTTATGACGCGTTGGCAGCAACTTTCGTGATAACAAAGACTGGCTTCAAGGGCCCCCCCTCCGATAGTAAGGGCAATTATTAATCATATATATTAGCAATTCAATGTACACGCGGAGGTAATCAATCTACTCTATACGAGACGAGATACATAACATGTCGTATAGTGAGTAAAGAGTTTCAACATGTCCGCGTGCGGGACTCTTGCCTGCCTCTGTCCGATTCTCTCTTGAGAAGATTGCTCGGGTTAGTTTTCAAAACGTCGTAAGAGCCAAACCCCTCAAGTGGGGAAAACCGATGAACAAGTTTTCAACCATTATTTTAATTCTTATTTATATGTAAGTGGATTTCAAGGGCATATTTTTAGTCAAAATCGTTGCTTTGACTATAAGCTATGGTTGTCATATCAAGTGAATTAAAATTTTTAACAGTTGAGCAATTCTCTACCAAAACCGGAAATGGATTTTATTTGTATTTTTTGATTTGGCTCAAACTTTGTGGGGGCCTTCCCTATGACCAAAGAAGCCATTTTGCATCATTAGTTTGTCCATATAAATTTCCATACAAATTTGGCAGCTGTTCATACAAAAATGGTACGTAAATATTCGAAAATCTGTAACTTTTGAAGGAATTTTTTGATCAATTTGGTGTCTTCGGCAAAGTTATAGGTATTGTTGAGGACTATTTAGAAAAAAATAGGTACACGGAAAAAAAAATTTCCCGATTTTTTTATTAACTTTTTTTTCACAAAAACTCAAATTCCCAAAATACGTATTTTTTGATTTTCGAGATTTTTTGATATGTTTTAGGGGACAAAAATCCGCAACTTTTGAGCTATAGAGAAACATGGTCAAAAAATCTGCCGCCGAGTTATGATTTTTTGAAAAACTGGTGATTTTTGGAAAAAATCGAAATTTCATACATACAATTTTTTTGACCTCATTTTTTTATGCAAAATTGAATTTGCAATCGAAAATTACTTTACAGATTTTTTGATAAAGGGCCCCGTTTTCAAGATATAGCCACCGAAAGTTTGATTTCAGCGAAATATTTGCAGTTTTGCGATTTTTAAAAATAGTGACCATGAGTGACCATTTCTAAAAATATTTTTTTTGAAAAGTTCAGAAAATTTGCTATAAAATTGTCTAAGAGACATTGAAGATTGGACCTCTGGTTGTTGAGATACAGCGGCTTAAAGAAAAAGAAACACGAAAATTGAAGTTTTCTAAGTCTCACCCAAACAGCCCACCATTTTCTAATGACGATATCTCAGCAATTAATGGTTCAATTTTCAATGTTAATACATGAAACATTCGTGAAATTTTCCGATCTCTTCGAAAAAAATATTTTGAAAAAAATTAAATCAAGTCTAACATTTTAAATGGGCATAATATTCAATGTTTGGCCCTTTTAAAATGTTAGTCTTGATTTAATTTTTTTCAAAATATTTTTTTCGAAAAGATCGGAAAATTTCACGAATGTTTCATGTATTAACATTGAAAATTGAACCATTAATTGCTGAGATATCGTCATTAGAAAATGGTGGGCTGTTTGGGTGAGACTTAGCAAACTTCAATTTTCGTGTTTCTTTTTCTTTAAGCCGCTGTATCTCAACAACCAGAGGTCCAATCTTCAATGTCTCTTAGACAATTTTATAGCAAATTTTCTGAACTTTTCAAAAAAAATATTTTCAGAAATGGTCACTCATGGTCACTATTTTTAAAAATCGAAAAACTGCAAATATTTCGCTGAAATCAAACTTTCGGTGGCTATAACTTGAAAACGGGGCCCTTTATCAAAAAATCTGTAAAGTAATTTTCGATTGCAAATTCAATTTTGCATTAAAAAAATGAGGTCAAAAAAATTTTATGTATGAAATTTATATTTTTCCAAAAATCACCAGTTTTTCAAAAAATCATAACTCGGCGGCAGATTTTTTGACCATGTTTCTCTATAGCTCAAAAGTTGCGGATTTTTGTCCCCTAAAACATATCAAAAAATCTCGAAAATCAAAAAATACGTATTTTGGGAATTTGAGTTTTTGTGAAAAAAAAGTTAATAAAAAAATCGGGAAATTTTTTTTTCCGTGTACCTATTTTTTTCTAAATAGTCCTTAACAATACCTACAACTTTGCCGAAGACACCAAATTGATCAAAAAATTCCTTCAAAAGTTACGGATTTTCGAATATTTACGTACCATTTTTGTATGAACAGCTGCCAAATTTGTATGGAAATTTATATGGACAAACTAATGATGCAAAATGGCTTCTTTGGTCATGGGGAAGGCCCCCACAAAGTTTGAGCCAAATAAAAAAATACAAAAAATAAAAATGGTCGAAATCGGCCGGTTTTGTAGAGAATTGCTCAGTTAATGTGTGTGGGTCTCGTGGTGCAGGGGTAGCGGCTTCGGCTGCCGATCCCGATGATGCTATGAGACGCGGGTTCGATTCCCGCCTTATCCACTGAGCTTCTATCGGATGGTGAAGTAAAACGTCGGTCCCGGTTTCTCCTGTCTCGTCAGAGGCGCTGGAGCAGAAATCCCACGTTAGAGGAAGGCCATGCCCCGGGGGCGTAGTGCCAATAGTTTCGTTTTCGTGTGTTTTAGCCTTGTTTTACCACACCAGGTTGATTCGACCTTTTACATGAGCAAATTGTTTCATACGTCCCTGTACTTGGGACTTTTTTTGAGTAAGAATGACAATACGACCATCGGCAAAATTTATTTATTTTATGACTAAACCACATTTAAATCAAACATTATTATTTTGAACATCGTTTCAACACCCCCCGCAAAGAGGGCAGTCGATGTTTTGTGTTTTTGGAGGAGATTGGGAGAAAACATCGCAAGGGAGAAAGGCCCAACTGACAGATTTTATTCTCCCTCTCTCGCGTTGGCTCATACGCTAGCTGAGAGCGCGAACAAAATGACGAATTACCACTGATTTGTTTATCTTTTCTTCAGTGGTCTATAGGACCTCGAAGAACTCGGGGTTTCTGGAGTTTTGAGAGGGCGTTTATGCGTGATAAGATGGATGCGGTCATTATCGCTTGTTCCTGAACAGATTATGCAACTTGATTTTGTGTTGGTTTAGGCTACCACACAAAATGATGATTTTGGGGGAAGCTAGCCGTCTCTTCCGGAATAAATGACTGAAAGTGGGTTTTGCTGGCTGGCAAATTGGAAAATATTCTTCGCGCATCCTTTAAGTCATATAATCAGCGCAACGTTTTTGACGGGATAACAAATATGCATCTTTTTTCGTAAAAACTCATGTGCGCATAATCATAAAGCAATTAAAACTGAACTTACGTCCTTTTTCTATGAGCGTAAGTACATTTTTGAAATTATCAGTACTTACGACCTTGCATCACCAAGGACGTATGTGACTTCTCCGTATGAAAAGCACTTGCGTCCTTTTATATGCGGGCGATATTTTTGTTTAAATTTATTTTTTTGGAAATTCTGCCCGAGTAGATCATTAGTAGTGCGTTAGAAGAGTGCAACCGTGCCAAAAACTCAATTTTGGACAACTGGCGCTTACGACCTTTCGAAAACTAACCCGAGATTGGTACGAGGTCATAGATCGGTTTTCTAGAAAGTTCACTGGGTTTGATAACGCGTGGTGCGAATGAGCCATGAATACTCTGCCCATAAACGCATAATTGTCCCACCGGGATTTTTGTCAATTATTTTGAAGTTTGGTTGCAATGTTGTTTCTTTCGAACTTCAGAAGAAAGCATTAAAAAACAGATTTAGTGCAGAACCTACACATGTTTCAAAATATTCGCAAAAATATCCCATAGTAAGATGATGAGATCAAAACAAAATATCAAGTTTGACACACCATTACTTTGCGGATGATTTTAAAAAAACTTCCAATCCGTTTTTTTCTTATTAGGATGTTTCTATATGAAAAAAATACTTGCAAACCCATAAAAAAACCAAAAATACATATTACCAAAAATCCATATTTTGACACCTTGCACAGTGGGAAAAACAGGCCCAAAAATTACCGAAACATGTTTGGTTGCTTCCTGAAAGCAGATTCAGATTCAATGGGCAAAGTTACAAGGAAAAACAAATCTAAAGCTTGTTTGAAAAGGTCATATAAGCATATGAAAGACCCTTTAAAAAATCTAGAAATAGTTCGTCAATTTTCGAATTTCTTTAGGGCAGTCTCATAAACATTTCCCTTGAAATTAAAATTTTCTAATTAAGATATCTCGAGTTTAAAGAAAAGTACCCTTGAGATTTTGCAGCTTTTATAGTGCTAGATCTCTCCTTTCGAATGCAAATTTTGCCTGCGCTTTTGGATATATTTATATTTTAAAATTTCATCTTTTTTACCTTGAGGTGATGACTTCCATCATTTCAATCATTTTGCAATATTTTCACAAAGTTCCTTCTACAAGTTGTTTAGGATAGTACTCTACACGTGTTGATACTTTTTGGCAACGATTTTCCTCTTTTTTGCACAGTTATGGAAATCATCATTATTCAATAATTGTTAATCAACAGTTCAAAGATTGCTTCACAATATTATATAACTTTTGGGGCAAATTTGATTTAAATAAAAAAAATATTTTGTTTGTTAGAGCTC
This sequence comes from Culex pipiens pallens, assembly GCF_016801865.2. Lineage (NCBI taxonomy): Eukaryota > Metazoa > Arthropoda > Insecta > Diptera > Culicidae > Culex > Culex pipiens. The sequence continues at coordinate 118,006,673 of NC_068939.1, forward strand.
TAAAAGTGCTCATAACATCAATTTTCTTTCAATCTTAACCTTGATTGCTACGTTCAAAAACTGTTTTTTTACTTAATTTTGCGATCTGGACCACTGTGTAATGGTAGACAAAGTTAATTAGTTAAGAATTGATTGTAAAAGTGTTTTGTGTGTGTGTGTGTGTGTGTGTGTGTGTGCAACCAATCAAACGGGACCACGCGGCCGCTTCTTACAAATTGAGTTGTTTCCATGTATTTAAGATTTTATATTCTATACATGCAAATAACTCGCATAGGCATTTGGAAGGTGTAAGCTCTGCCGAGCTTCGGTGACCCATTTCTACGCTGGCTAGCCGAGCGCGAGGTACCTCCGCTGAACCGACAAGCCCCGCCCTAAAGAACGGTTGCATCAATTTGATCCAAACGTTATTCAGAACTTCCGGACCCTCGTCAAATGGACAAAGATCCAGCGCGTATATAATTGTTAGCAGTAACAGTATTCCTAATTCCAGTCATAGCTCATAACGCCGCGAATCTGGACGGGGGATCGAACCCCGCCTTGAGCAATTTTGATTTTTTGTTCATGTTCAGGAATTTCAAGAATTTATATTTCCTTAACTTTCTCGTTGGGAGCAGATGGGAATCGATCCCAGAACTATTCGCTTATAAAGCGAACACCGTAACCAGTCAGCCACGGCCGCTCTTGAAAATTAAATAAGAATGCAAAAAGGAAATTCCTCACCGGGTTTGAACAACACGATCTCGAACAGCCGTTCTATGCCGCGGAAAGCACAAATCCAAATCCCTCAGCTCCACCTAGTTTTACATATTGGCCAACTTCCACTAATTTTCTTCAGACCAAAATTTGATAGCAATCACCTCCCAGCGCCGTCCGGTATAAAGCTGTCCGTAAGGCGAACTTAGTAATTCACTAGGTTGATGGCCGGCGCGGACAAAACAGTTTTCTTCTTCACCAGGTGCACAAGTTTTAAAACATTCACAAACCGTTCGAATAATTTTGAAGACATTTAAATTTTGTCTCAAACATTAAAAAATGAAAACTCCATGTAAATGACAGGAGCACAAAAATTTGCGTCCAACCCGCAGCGCGACCTACTTCGATCTCAATTGATTGTAAAAGTGTTTTGACTAAAAAATAATTCTTATTTTTTGGAATTAATTTTGAATTTTCAAAAAGCGTTGAGAAAGAGAACTTAATTTTTATTTTGAAAATCCTGGGTGTAATGACTTTTTTGTGACATTCTTGATGTTAAAAAAAAGATTTTTGGAGTTAACTTTGGCCATGCCTTTTAGTAATGTTCATCACTTTCAACCTAAAAACTAATGATTCCATTTCATCAGCAATTCCATAAGAATTTAAAAACGTAGATTTTCAAAAAGGGCAAAATCTTGTCAGGAAGTTGCCTTAAATAATAAGACACGTTTGATTATGTGGCCATAAGAGTGGCTCAGCTAGGCTGGCTCCAAAAATTGAATTATTCGTAAAACGGTAAAAAAAAAAACTTTTTTTAAGTCATAACTTGTCGTTGTTTTATCCGGTTTTAGTTCTCTTGGACGCAAATGAAAGGTTATTTGTTAAAGGCTGGTATGCAGATCGGAAGGAAAGGGGTCAAGAAACAGCTTTACGAACAGCAGAACAAAGGAGAGTGAACGATTTCTTGTGGCTTTTCTACACCTTCTCTGGCTTGCTTTCGCTGCCGCTGCTGCCCATTTGATTTTTTTTCTTGACCGGTTCCTTCCGAAGTGCGTATACCGCTTAAGCTTTTAAAGAAAAATAGACTTAGGACTATAGCCTTACATTTGAGAAGGTTGTATGAAACTTTGAACTGCCGTTTTGATCGTGTCTGGACTAAAAAGCCTATATCTGAAAATATGTGTTCTGGACTTCCGGAGAATTTCACAAAACATTATCAAAAATTGGAACAGTTAATTAACAGAATTCCGAGAAAGGTACAGCGTTTTGAAAAAAACGAACATGCAAGCAAAAAGCCCTTAAAATCGCCATAAAAGTAGTTTTCTAATTTTCGCAAATTATTTCGCGATCTTAAATTAGATTTTTTTTAATTGGATGATATTTTGTCCACAAAAGAAGCAATTTTGCATTATTAGTTTTTCCATACAATTCTGCGGGCTCGTCATACAAAATACGTAAATATATGAAAATCTGTATCTTGAGATGGGATTTTCTGATGTGATATGATATGATATGATAATATGATTTTCTGATGGTATGATATTATATTTCAAAAATACATCACCATAGTACATGATTGTTAGGGTGGTCCAAATCCATTTTTCTCGGGGATACCCCCCGAAATCAAAGATTGGCGAAATCAAAGAAGCCTTGATTTGGACCACCCTAATGATGGTGCAAAATTTGGTACAAGAAATATAAACTTAAAAAAAATGATTTTTCAAATTTTTGTTTTGGTTTTGGAGACAATTCTTGGTTATAATTTTAAAATTTTTCGTTTTAAAAAAATATTTTAAGAAGGATAGCACCAACAAATTTTTTGAAAAGCTGAGAAAATGTCATACAATGTTGATTTTCTCTCTGAAATTTTGAAGATTGGACAAGTGTCACCTAATTAGCCTGTATTTTTCAACTGACGATATCGCAAAAAAAATTGGTTCGATTGTCAATGTAAGAAAATAAAACTATAGTGGATTTTTTTTTGATCTTTTCAATAAAAATAATCCCAAAATTTTAAAATTTGGTCTAAAATATGAAATGACAAAAATTATCTATTTGTTGAACTTTTTAAAAAATATGCTTGATCAGATCAACAATAGAAAAAAATGAATTGAAATTATTTTTAAATTAAATTAAAGATGGCCCAAATTATGAAGAATTGCTCTCGTTCATATTCCAGTACGCACCGAGTCATGAAAACTGTTCTATGCTGCTCTCGTTGATGTGTTGATAACAAGTCAACAATTTAACCGTATTTAACGCGTTCAACGTGTGTGTGTTGGTCAGTCCAAAAGGCCGTGGATAATGATAACATTTGCAATTATCTCCTGGACTGGTGTGGCGGTGGCCAAACAACACGAATGTTCCAAACACACACACTCACCACTACCACTACCAGGAGCATATTAGCACATGGCTGCGAAATGAAATTACGCGGAACTCACACAACCGACCGACGGCGAAAAGACAGGTTCAACCGAGGGGGATGACACTCCCGAGATGAGCTCGCGATTTAGCCTCGATGACCACGATTTCCCTCGATTAGACGCGATTAGCGCGATTTGGTGCGATGAGCGCGATTTCATTGCGATGTGAGCGCGATTTGAAAAAATCTCACGATTTGAGCTGTCAAACTGCTCGAAAGAGCTAGGCAACAATAAAATGACATTTCACGCTGACATTTGATTCGAGCAGTGAAAAAAGCAAAACAAAAACATGAAACACGTGGGAAAATTCAGGAGGAGGAAGGATTTTGTACCTACCGAAGAAGCGGATTTGAATACTCCCGATCACCGTGCGGAGGTCTTCCGTTTGTTTTGTTGTGGTACGATCCGTGCATCCGCGCAATCGCTCGAGCTAGTTGCTGGAATCGGTGGTTCTGAATCCTCGCCGGGGTCCACGACCGCAACCAGTACGGCCACGAGAAGTGCCGCGAGCAGCGGAGGTGGAGACTGGTAGAAACAACAGAAGTGGTACAATGCGGTTGGAGGAATTAGCAGCAGCAACAGGTTCATGCACAAGAACCAACTCAATCAGCTAGTCCTGAACACGCTTTGCCACCAGAAGGTCTTGCAACGGTTTATAGTGGACCAGTCCAAATTATCGCCGGATACGCCATCAATAGTAAATATAGTAGTAAAGGACTGCCCAACCGTGAGGAATCACGCATTTTCAGATGCCGAACCGGTCGATCTGTCGTGAATCTTCTGCGAGGTCACGTGAGACTTCTGGTCGGACTTACTGCCCACGCCTGAGTTTGCCCAGGTTTACCAGCCCGTTTCCAACATCATTCAGCACAAGGCTGGCGGCAGTTTATCCTCGTCGTGGTCGCTTGTCCAAACAACCAACAAGAGTTGCTGGAGCGCACGACATAGAGAACGACTCGGACGAGCATCTGCAGATGTTCAACATTGATAACTCGCAGAATGAAACCATATCGGAGTGCGTCGGCGGAATCTACCCCACGCTGGACGAATCGCTTGACACGTTCAACTCGAAGGACGGTTCGGTGCTGGCGATGGACGACTCACGGGAAACGGCCTACAACTACAAGTGGGGAAAGTGCATTGACGAGGTAATCCATGCACCGACATTCCGATTGCAACACTGTCAACACTGTAAGAATCTTGTCGTTATTTACCAATCCTCAGGAAATGGCGGCCAATCTCAGCTGCCTGAACATTGATGCGTGGGCAAACCTAATCGACATGAACTCGTCCTGCAAGACGCGTTGGGCTGGCAACAAGAACCAGCTGGTGACGTCGCGGTTGGTAACCTGAACCTGACCGACGCCAAGCAGTATGGCATCCGGCAGGCAACGGCTACTGCAACTACAGCCAGACAGGCTGGCATGCTAATGACATTTGACTAATAGATGTGAGATTGATAAAGAAATCCGCAGGATTCCGGGAAAAAAGTCAGCTCGACCTAAAAAATTACTAAAAAGTTAACGATTTTGCTTTTAATATTGTATAACATTCGAATAAAACAGTTCGTTAATATTCCATTTATTGATTTCTGTTAGTACTTATTGTTGTATTACAACCAAGATTACAACCAAACGTGTGCGCCCATTATCCACTGAGTTTACCAAGTAGGTCATACTGCAGCCTGAACAACGCACAATTCTTGAGTTTCCAACGCGACCCACCCCACTAACATCTCTGCCTTCTGGTTCCGGTTTGGTGACTATTTTTCGTGAAGCGGTTCGTACGAAATAAATTCTTCAGCTGCGTCCTTATAGAATACGGTATCATTTAAACCTAAAGCAACGTCTAAATCAAATCGTTCAGCCAGTCAGTCTTCAATTCGATCTTCGTCTAAAATCCTCCTACCCTGGTCAACGTCAAACACGACCCAGTTTTCTTTCTTCACCACTTCCGGAAGTCCGTGCGAGACAACGATTGCGAGAAGACTCTAACCACCAGTAAAGGCATCGTTGCTAAAACTGTCCGGCAGCCTGTGGGTGTACAGTACAGACGCGAGCTGAAACCGAGTGCGAGCGGGTGATGCAGGAGGTCGAGAGCAAACTGCCGGAAGTTATTTTTGACCATCTAAACGCAACAGCATGCCAGGGAATTCCTCTGGGAAACACCATTCTTGGACCGACCAAGAACATCCAATTGATTGACAAGGCTGTCCTGCAGGCTTACACCAATTCGCACTTCAAGGTCCCTGCATCGTCCTGGCCGCGTTCGGTGGAGTCAAAGAAGAAGACCTAATTAAGCTGGCCGAGTCTTGCCTCGGAAAGGTAGGCAGCACCTTCGACGGAAAGGCCCCCGCTCTGACGCCGCCGATTCACCGGTTCTGAAGTGAGTTGCGGCTGGACCGATCAGAACAATGATCCGCTGATGGTCGCCAATATGCTGATTAGCGCGTGGTATGGCACGCAGGGTGGTGGCGTCAAAACGCCAAGGACAACCTGTGCTCTAGCTTCCAGAAAAAGAAACCGTCCTGTGGGGCATCTACTTTATGTGCGATCCGCTCAAGTACTAGGACATGGTGTCCCACCTGCAGAACGAGTGGATACGTCTGGCACGATGGTCACCCACAGCGAAGTTGACCACATCGAGAACCTGCTCAAGACGAACATGCTGCTGCAGCTTGACGGTACGACGCCGATCTTCGAAGACATTGGCTGCCAGATGCTATGCGACAACAGTCGAATTCCGCGGCAGTACATCTTTGACTGCTGCTCGGCCATCGCCCCGATCGAGAATCTGTTCAATTACATGCGCATCCGCAGCTCGATGTAATGGGTCCGAGTGTAAATTTCTCGCCGCGTTGCATTGTGGCGTGACCATTGTCACTTGAACCACCGACTTGTTTTTGGTTGAGTGTAGCTCAACCCGCTCGCTCCTGTTTGACCGACTTCCGTATCTTGACTCTTGCGTATGGTGCATCAGAAACGCCATTTGACCAGCTCGGTCCAGAGGTCAACCGCAAATGTGCAGGTTCGTGGTAGCTCGCGTCCTGTTTGAAAGATTGGTCTATTTTTTTAATTCAGACAGAGCGTAGCACTTGCCGGCATCCGAGCTGGACAGCACCGAGTGGCCGTTTGATGCGGCGTTTCGTTGACTAAACCAAATTGACCAGGATTCAGGAGGGCGGGGCGCAACAAGCACAGGTAGATAAACCCGGGTTAACGCGGGTCCGCACTAACGGTTCGCTAGGCGATGGCCACTTGGCGACCACGAACTTTTGCAGACAGTTGCAGATGAAACGCACCGTCCGGGGACACGCGCCCGTCGAGGTGAAGAGGGACTGCGTCAACTGGTCCAGGATCATCAACTAAAATTTCGCTTTTGAGCATGCATCGACATTCTCGTCCATTTTGGTTGGGTCGGACCGGCCGGACACGGCCAGTGAGGCACCACGGAAGAGCGTTGTCGTTTCGTTTTCCCGTGTCACTTTCGCCTGGCACAGGATTCTTGACAGTTCGGTTTCAAGCTTCTCGTAGTGGAAAACTTTCAACAGTGAGGTGGCCGGGATGCGATCGTTGATAGATTTCGAACAACGCACGAACCGCGTTTAACTCCGCCTCGACCAGCAGCTGCTGCAACGGGCTGTATTCCTGCAAATATCATCGTAAATGTTAAACAGACCTCTTGACTCAGGATCTCAAGCACAACTTACCTCGCACGGCATGACCAAATCGTCCAGATATCATACAGGCAAACGGATCGATCCCCACTCGCCCATCCGAGTCATCCCGATCAGCGAGAATGACAGGAAACCACTCTTCGGATTCAACACAGGTCCACGATCAGCTTGGCCCCATCGGAATCCTTACCACGTTTTTCCTGGCTCAGTACGGTGATGGTAACGGTCATCAAATCCGGCGGAATGTCACTAAAAACGATTCCTATTATTACACGAACTTATTCCACCATAAAAGCAAAACTTACTCCAGCACAAACTCCTCCTCCGAGATGGGATCGGGTGCGGTCTTGACATGCGTCTTTCCCATCTTGACCTGGTTCCGCGAAACGATACAGTACGGGTTGGGCACGAGCTTAAACGGCAACTGGTGCGCCTCCAAGATGTGCAGATTCAGCCAGCGCAGTTCGCACAGCCGCGGCAATTTCGACTGGGCCTTGCTGAGCTGGGACACGCACGCTTGCAGGCTCCAGCTCATAGCAGTCGAAAAAGTTCCGGATAAACCTCGAGCTGAACACCTTGTCCGCGAGAAAAAAAGAATCTGCAAAAGCAGCTGCCGCAATCCGTCCCGAAACAAAGAATTTTGGTTTGTTTACCTTTTCGGGCTGCTCGAATAATTTCAACAGTGCTGCCAGTTTTATGGGAAACTGCTAGAACGAATATTGTATGGCAACTCTGTCTGCATGATTGTAATTTTTCATTCGAGCACGATCTGAGCACGATGAGCGCGATCTGGCGCGATTTGGCGCGATGAGCAAAAAACGACCACGATGAAGGTACGATGAACAAGAATGAAGGAATTTGACGCGATTTGGTGCGATTTTATTCAAATCGCGAAGTGTCATCCCCCTCGGGTTCAACACACTTTCGCGATGTGCGAAGGTTGGCCAACCAACCGACTACGAAGACAGTTCCTGGTTCAAGAAGAATTAGGAACGAAAACGCGCCGGTTTCTGGAAAAAGGGGAAAGTTCTGGTTGAAACTGGAAAATGTTTGCGGAGATCAATATTTTTGAGGCGCAAATTCATCTTTATCTGAAGTTCAAAATCTGTGTGAGTAGTCTATGCACTTTCTATCGAACCTGTTATGCAAATAAACCCAGCCCTGCGTTTGACAGGTCGTGATGCCTTGCACACCTTTAGGATTGCCTACCTTGAGTGTGTCAAGGAAGACAATGCCAAAGGTGCAGTCGACGAGTTTGTGCACAACCTGTCAATCGCAGGGCTGGGTTTATTTGCATAAAAGAGGTTCAACGAAAAGTTCACAGGTTCACAGTCAGACAAAAAACACTCAAAGTACGTTCCGCGTTCAAATTTTCATAAATGGGAAGGTAACGTTGCTAGCCTGACCTGTTTCGGAAAAAAATAATTCAATATGATTACGGCTGGCCAAACTAGGCCAACTTCGCATCGAGTCAAATCATCCTTAGCCGGAACTAACCTCTTGCGAAGCAATCTTTAAATTGCTGTAAATTGAACAGATTACCCACTCGGCTGTGGGAGCACCTTTTGGCAACCCTGACACAATTTTGCACAACCCTGATGCTGGTAGGCTTGAACACACACGCTCATTGGTTTCTACTTATTCGCATGGCGATTTTTTTTTCGCTTGGTCTCCTTGCCACCTCTTTCAAGGCTGTTTCAATCATTCTAACATGGCAAGGCTATCTGCTCGACAGCCGGTTCAATAGCCAGACCTCTGCCCGCTCCATCTTTTTTATGGACTCCATGATGGATTGAGCGTTGGTTGCAGAGCAGATGAGCTTGTTCGACGATTTTTGAGCAGTTATGATGACAGCTGAGATGAGATGATGACACGTTTGCTAATCTAAAAATTATTAGAATAATTAATTATAATTTTGTGTCAGATTTTTCAAGATTTTTGTTAAACGCTTTTCTGAAATTGAGATCTGCTAAATTTATACAGTCGAGCACTTTTGACAGTTTGCACACCTTGCCATGGTTCGAGTACCTTGAGTCGTGTTTCGCAGGTTAAGCTACCGGTAAATTCCAGTATTCTCAACGTGTAGCTGGTTTCTGCAGGTTAAAATTAATAAAATTTCGTATAAAATTTTGACAAGCAATAAACAACCTGCTCGGATAGAGTGGAGCAACAAATGGTAGTTTGGAAACGGTCTGCTTACTATTATTTATAATTGGACAGCGACAGATTAGCTTTGTCCTTGCCCAGATAACGTGGCAATTCAAGTGTATTGGCACACAAAATGTATTGATTTGACTGCACGAGGGTATTTTGAAGTGAGTTTATTACCTTTATTGTACTTTTCGAGCAGCTGATTCCAGGGCTTCGTGTGACAGATGCTTACCTTCAATTAATGCAAATAATGTGGAAGGTTGGCAAAATCGTCAAAATATGCAAGCGTTCGTTTCCTAATCCCCCAACTGACAATGAGGTAAATGTCAAACAAAATGAGTTTGTTATTTTCGAATTCCAGTCTTGCGCGTGACGGAAGCTTATCCTTCACATTTTGTCTTTTGATTGTGTTCTACGCATCAAAGTAAACAATGCGGAAGGTACACAACTGTCAAACTCTGCAAACATTCAATCCCTAATTCTTCAACTGACAATCAACCTAATGACTTGAGTAATTTCTGTCTCCACACTCTGTCAAACTAAACCATCAATTTTCAGCTAAATTTAGTTCCTTGCCGTTCTCTCAGCATATCAGTTCTCTGAACCTCTTAACAGAAAAAAATCGAGATAAAATTAACATTCGCACACACTGCATGTCAAAGTGAGTCAAAAACGTGCCCCTTTTCCTGGACACGTCGCCAAGTCGCCGTGTCATGCCACCAAAGACCGGGCTAAAATTGTCTCGTCAAAAATTGACATCTCTACGCTCTAGGAGTGGACCCTATTTTTTACCGCTGTGAAAGATTGTTGGCGAAAATGACAATACTCTAGGTCATTCGCGGGGCCGTCGCTCCGGATTTTGGCGAAATTTCTCGACCAAATTTTACTTTTTGCAAAATTTTAGAAAGCTACGAATTTTTGAATTATTTTTATCCAGACTTCTTAGAAGTTAATGTTTTTTTTAAATAAATTTTCTGAAAGAATATACAAAAATGTATAATTTAAGAAAAGTTTAACTAACACTTCTAGTTGAATTAAACGATTTTTTCACGAAGCAAGGAAAACAATTTTGCAAAAAAATTTCACCGTTCCTTGACCAGTTCTGAATCATCTCGATGCGGTCACGGGAAGCCAGGGAAAACCCTGTCCATTATGAGAACGTGAATGCATCGTAATCATCATCGAGCTAGTGAAAGTGAATAATTGTTTGCTTTCGTTGGCACTTGAAAACAAATGCACATGGTTCTGGACTGCACACTTGGGGTGCTGGTGGTGCAGGCGCATGTGCAGCACCACGACCGACGGATGTGATTAAAATAGTGCGACGACTAGCAATTAAAAAAGCACATGCACTTTGTGTTTGCCCCTTTTTTTTTTGTGCGGAAGGGAGCAAAGTCGCCACTCGCCAAATATGCAAATCTAGGTCGAACGCAACAGGTGGGTAATTGTAGGCTGCATGTAATTTGCAGACTTCGATTAACAGTCTGGGTTAAATTAGTGACAAATCGTTAGGGACAATTTTGAATTTTGCATTTGATATGAAATTCGAATTGAAAAAAAATGAGATTTTCAGAAAAAAAATACATTTTATCTACCAATGTGTCTAAAGTTAACGGTTAGTTAAGCAGCTGTTACAGCAATATAAATGTTCAATTCTAATACAAATTCAAAATCAAGTCACTTTTTTTAATTATTGTTTCTTAAAAAGCTATTCACATTTTAAAAGCAAATTTTGAAAAAATATGAAGATGAAAGAAAAAAGATTTGAAAAAAACCTTGGGCATGAGTAAGGACCTCGACGCCGTTAGCAATGTTGGCTTTAAAATAAAATTTCGTGATAATATCACTTCCCCCCAGCCAACATTTTTGCCATGCGAAGCGGGCCTCGACGCTGTGTCTAGGTTTAATTCCTAGCTAGGAGCCATCAGTGTCTTAAGAGGTGGTCCCAAGGCCGAGTAGGAGTTCATGAAGCAAATTAGTCGTCTCCCACCCCTTTTAAATTGAAAAATGAACTCTGAAACCAGCGCTTACTCACAACAGAAACAGAGGCCTCTTCTAGGCATTGTAGGATAGAATAGATTTTGAAATTTATTTAAAAAAGATGTTACGTGCATAAATTTTAAACTTCCATTTAAGTAATAATACAAAGCATTTTGATATGTCAAAATTTCCATAGAGTCTCAGTCATTCAATAATGTAATGATATCGGACAAAATTCGTTAATCTGTTGAACTAACGGTTTTCGGATTATGGTTGTATCGACCATTGTTGCGAATCGAGGATCTACTGGAGCCTTGACGATCAAATGGAGCCTAACATTTCAAAGGACACATGGGTTTTGTGAACAGGAGTGTGTCTCCTTCACTCAAATGACAGTTTACATAAGGTATGATAGAGATGCACTCTTGTTTGCAAGGCTTTATGCCCTAATGAAATGAAAGGCACGAAATAGTCGTCTTAATGACGAGTGTTCAACTTATGAACTGTTCATTTATGTTTATGAACTGTTCATTTATGTTTATTGGTTTTTGGAAGCGGCAAGACTGGTTTAAAAACAAGGTCCTTTACCTTATTTGGCGTTGTAATAAAACATTCGGGGATTTGAGATTAAATTTACTTTCAGACAGTTTAGTTTAGGTTGTTGATTAAAGTTTGTTAGTTTTCCGTAGACGAATAATTGGACTTAAATGATTAGTTGATTTGGTCGAAGTGTAATATTTCATTGGAAGATCTGTTTCTAGTTGTAATGTAGGCCGAATTTATACTCCCTAGACAAGTTAGTTTTCATCTCTTGTTCTCTAGTATTTTTTTATTTCCTTTAAATTTGGAATACATCATAGGTTTCTTTTGTATAGATCTTCGATAAGTCACATTTTCTTATTTAATGAACTAATAATTTAATTTCTTCCGGGCCTTTTTACTTTGAATCACAATTTCAGATTTTCTTTATTCAGTTTTAAAGTTAGATTAACGTAACTGCTCAAGTCATCCAAGTTCTTACTACTCACACCAACATTAATTTTCTTTCCCCTTCCCCCACCCGATCCCCTATATCTTCCGGTGGTGTTCATTTTGTATGCAATACTAGTTCGGCCACTACCCTTTTTTCCACAAGAAACCGGACTTGGACTGACTTGAGTCCGCGTCCCCCACCTTGCTCCGTAAAACGAAAACGAAAACGAAAAATATGAAGATGAAAGAAAAAAGATTTGAAAAAAAATAATCCTATTAGTCAATCTGGTCAAAACTTATCTCTTGCAACAAGTTTAATTGTAGGAACTTCTCCATACAAATTTGGAATCAGTTCATACAAAAGTGCTTTGAAAATATTCGAAAATCTATATCTGAGCAATTCTCTGCGGAATCGGCTGATTTCATTATTTTTTTTTGTTTGGCTGAAATTTTTTAGGGAGCTTCCCTATGAACAAAGAAGGCATTTTGCTTCATTGGTTCGTGTATACAAGTCTCCTTAGAACTTTGACAGCTGTCCAAATAAAATGGTATGTTTTTTGAAATATATTCAAAAATCTGTATCTTGAAGAGATTTTCTGTTCGTTTTGGTGTCTCCAGTAAAGTCATAGGACAATTAAGAAAGAAGTTAACTCTTGAAAAATGTGTTTAACCTATTCACAAAAAGTTAAATTCCTATAAATCGTATCTTTTATTCTTTGATATATTTCCGCGCACCACCAAACCGAAGTGCGCATCACTTCCGTTGCGCGAAAAAATCTGTTGCGCCGAACAAAAATAAGGTGGTTTGTCGTTAGCGTGTACATCAGCCTGTTGCGCAACAGGCTCTGACAGGTTGCGCTCGTATTTTGATTTTTGTCTGCTTTCACAATATTATTGAGGACAAAAAACGGAAACTTTTGAGCCAAAAGAAAAAAAAAACAATTTTCAACATTGAAAATCCATCCAATAGTTCTAAGATAACTTTATAATATGACGTAACCTTGGGTGTTTTCAAGCAAGTTTACGTCCTTTTTAAAAATTGACTTGGAGTTGTCTAGCTATCGTCAGTTGAAAAATTGAGGCTAAATACAGGTTGATACGTATACGTTGAGGTTCGAAAAAAACTAGCTGAATATTTGAAAAGGTCCTATGAAAATTTCATTTGCTAATTTGAAGGTCTCGGGACCAGAGAGCTAATATCTGAAAATATTTTCCCTGATTCCTTGTTATATTTTACATAACATATCCAAAAATTCCATAAACACGATTCGGAAATATGCTTTTTGAACATAGGATAGGAGCACCCTAATCGCAAAACAAAAATACTTATTATTTTGGCCAAGGAACTCTCATGCCAAATTTGAGCCAAATCGGAGCACTTTTGATTTGGAGACTTCCTGATTGACGTGGAATCGCTGAATAGAAAAGGAGTGTTCTATAATTACGTAACGCAAAAATGTGATTTTGGACCCCCCCTCTCCTCTTGATACAAAATTTCCATTCATTTTTTTTTGTATGAAGCGTAACACGAACCTCGAATGACAACTTAGCCATACCACTTAGAATCAAATTTAAAATAAAAAATTAAATAAATAACGATGCACATCAACCAGAGTTTTTGCACCGAGATTTCTGTTACTCTCATTTGAGTGTTTTAAAAACTACGGAAACTTTCGATGTATTTTTGAATTCATCCCTAAAGAACTGTTTACAACACTATTTACAACAAAGTTTGACTAATTTTACAGTCATATTTTTGCAGGATTGGGTCAGTAAGTTTGCCAATGTTGGGTTAACAACATCCTTGGTTGCTGTGCACCCTTAACCTTTCGGAAGTCGCTTTTTTTGACTGCCGAAAGGTTGAAGTGGAAAAAATCAATATAATAATAAAAAGATCGAAATGCTTTTTTCGTCACCTGAAATTGTGGCATTTTTTCCGAAAATTTAACGTTCCATAATGTTTTAAAGCCTTGTAAGGCTGGTGCAATGTTGTTCGATTTGGTCTAAAAACAACTACGGTCCAAAAAGCAAATAAAAAATAATAAAAAAGTACGATTTCTGGGAATAATTTTTGGGAAAATATTCTAAACAAAACATCTATTTAAGAACTTTCAACAGTAATAACTATCGAAACGTGTTTGGCATTTTGATTGTATTGTCAAAAAATAAAATATTGGTAAAAATTTCGTATCTTTTAAGTTGAAAGTATTTTCAAAAATGTAACTATACATTTATGCGAAATTTTTAAAATTTTCTTATTTTTTCGAAAAAAAAAGATTGATTTGGTCAAGCTTGCCTTTATTGGTGAAAAAGTAACTTTTTATACAATCAATCACTTTAAGGGAAATAAAGTTATCATTGGTTTAAATTGGATTTTTTAATTAAAAATTAAGTTAATTTAAAAATCATACCTGGGAATCCTGTTGATGAACTCCTCCCATTATTTTTATATGTAAATTTTCCCGAGAAATCAGATGAAAAAAAATCACACCGTCAAAACGGCATTTTAAAGTTTCATACGACTTTTTCAAATGTTAGGCTAAAAAAAGCTCTAGAGAGGTCGGATCGATCTCATTCATTTTTAAATGCAATCGAAAAAAAAAAATCAAAAATCATTGAAAGTTAAAAATCGAGTGTCTGATTGATGACTACTCTACTGACAAAATTTCAGCCAATAAAATAGATTTAAAGAAAATTTACTGGTCTCGGGAGAAACCTGAGAAAAAAACGGGAATTTGAAAAACGAAATTCTATGTTTAGCAACAAATATTAATTTTACTCCTTGTTTTTTAAGTGAAAATTTTAAAGTTAGGGGAGACGAAAACCTGAAATAAAATTTGCATTGGCCTAATCATAAAAAAGCCGACATGACATCTCCAACATACTGCGTGCGTATCAACCGCAGTTGTTTCGCCATTCCCTCAAAATCATGACTCAAAAGCACGCGTGAGTTCACGAAAAAACACGTTTTTTCATTTCATCACCATTTCAACCAGTTGCACTTTGCACCACATATCGGGCAGCCCCTCGTATGTCATCGTGACACACAGTACGAGCACACGAGATCATCGTGCAAAACCGACAAGACACGACGAAGACGAAGATGCTGTCGGTGCGGATGCTGATCGTTCTCGACGTTTCGTGCTGAAACCCGTGTTCAGTGCTCACTCAGTACTCGTCAATCGTGCGGAACGTTCACACGCGGTCTGGTCTTGATGGGTGAAAGTTACACTTTAGTGAAAAAAACGTGCAATTGAAAACTGAAGTCGCTGAATTCGAGTGCTGTAGTCACACGAGAGCAGTCGAAGAAACGTGACATTAGACGAGTTAAGCTCGATCTATTTAAAGTGGTAATTTAGAAGTGGTGCTTAGAAGGGTACTTCAAACTACTATAGTACACTTAGAAGGGAAAGTCAAGTGGCGTGTTAGTGAGCTTTTCTTCAAATTACACTCGTTCTTTAGTGAAGCAAGATTGTTTCCAGCATCCCTTTGTTCGAGAAAAAGCTTTTATACGCCTTGCTTCCAAAGTCTAGACTTTTCATCTGCTAGTGGGTTTGCTAATTTCGTTGAAAGAAGGGAAAAAGGAAAATCGACCATTTTTCGCACGGCAGTGAAAAAAAAAAGAAACACAACTTATAAGGTGCTGAAAAGGTGCAGTGCAGGGAAATTGTGACACGATTTTCTGGAAAAACTGGGACACGACCGAATGCAGCTTTGAACGGACTATAGCTAGTGGTGTGGAGCGGTGAAGGTGACTTGATATTCGTTGAAACAGTTCATGGCATCGTTTGTGGAAAATGTGAGTTTTTTGGGCCATGCAAGGAGGGAATTGTGAAAAATTTACAAAGTGGAGGATAACAGTAATTATTCGATAGTTAACTTTTCGCGATTTCTAATTTTGTATTATTTTTAAAACATTGTCCATCGATTCCTTATGTCCAAATAAGCCAGTTCGCATCATTGGTTTCTCCATACAAATATCCTTACAAAGTTGGAAGTCCATACGAAAGTACTTCTAAAACGTTCGAAAACCCGTATCTTGCGAAGGGATTTTGTGGCAACGGAAAAATGTTTGCTAAATTTGATATATTTTAGTGGACCAAAAGTGCCAACTGTTGAGCTCTAGTGCATGATGGACGTTTTAATTTCGGCCTTGTTATAAATATCTTGGCAAACTGTTATTGCGATTTTTGTCAAAAAATTAAACTAAAGTTAAAATTTTCTCATCTTTTTGAAAAAAATCACAGAAAAAAATAATCAATTCCCAAAATCGTGAATTGCTGTTTATGAGTTTGAAAACCACAAAGGAATAATTTACTCATGAGTAAAGTTTTCACCATAAATGTGAATTAAATTCTTCGTCGTTGAACTAATTTCACGATTTCAAACATTGTTTTTTTTTTCGTGTAACAAAAGAGCTTAACATATTTTTTTTTTGCATTTTAAAATTTTAGCCTGCGGTCAAAAAATCCCTTCTCAAGATAATAATTTTCAAACGTTTTCATAGCTCTTTTCCGTAGATAACTTCTAATATTATTATTTTTTGTTTAATGCAAAACAACATTTTTTTTGTTTAGTGCCTTTAACAAATCACCAGTTGTGTTGCCAGGATTTGAACCGCGATCTACTGCTTACGAGGCGGAAGTGTTACCACTAGGCTACGTGGCTCAAAAACAAGAACGATTAATAAAATGGGTTAAGGCCATTACAAAAGTGTTCAAAAATTTCTATCTTATAAATTTCGTATAAAAATAAGAAGCATGAATCTTTCTTAAACTGGAGTTATGTAATTTGAAACTGAAAAAAAACTGACAGCAAAATAAATCCGTATTATTTTTTGGATAGAATACAAAAATCAGCAAAATAAAAGAAAACTTGATAGTTTTAGATGAAATAAAAAATAATGTCATCGTGTTTAAGTGTTTTTTTGATAATAAATAGGAATAAACTTTAAAATAACGTTATTCTAACTTTCCGAGAAACAAAAACATGATGTTTGCCAATTTTAAAAATGAACCTTTCTACATTGTACACCTTTAAATTATTTTTTTAAAAGTCTAATTATTCAAGTTTTTTCTCTGAGTCGAAATTATGAGTGCTTTATTTCTAAGATTTATTTTATATACATTTATGCCTTCCTCACCTCAATGAGGAAAAGTTATAAAATCACTCGAAAAATGAACTTCTTTTTTCGACCTCCTAGACCCACCTTCACGTATACCTATCGACTCAGAATCAAATTCTGAACAAATGTCTGTGCGTGTGTCTGGATGTGAAAACCCGTCATGCTATATATTGTTAGAAAGGTATTTGAAAGACCAACGCGTCCATAAGTTTGAAGATCTGACAACCCCATCAAAAGTTATGAGCACTTAAGTGTTATTTATACACTTTTTTGAGGCCGGATCTCAAATATTTTGATGAAAAAGTTGTCCGGATCTATTATGCGACCCATCGTTGGATAGGTAATCAAAAGACCTTTCCAACGAGTCCGAAAGATTGAAGATCTGACAACCCTATCAAAAGTTATAAGTACTTTAGTGTTTTCAATACACTTTTTTTGAGGCCTGATCTCAGATATTTTGATAAAAATAATTGTTATTTATACGCTGTGTAGTGTATTCACTTTATAAATGTGAGGAAGGCACCAACCACCTAAAGGTGGATTAAGTAACGTTTTTAGTTTCTTTTTTTACTAAAACTGTTAGTAAGGCTTTCTAGTCGAAAATTTACTAACAAATTCACACCTATGAGTGCCACAGAAATTGGTTTGTTTGCATCAGATCTGCTTTCTCTTCCTAGCAAAAGATTTTGGCATGCGACTTTTAGCTGGTTTTTAAAGGCCTTCCGCTCGATGACCGCTAAGAGACCGTCTTTTATTACGTAACGCAAAAAAATCGAATTTTTAGACCCCCTCCCCCCCCGTAACTAAATTTTCATACAAATAACAATTTATGGAGCGTAACATGGTCTCCGACCACCCCCCCGTTGCCCCTTATCTGCGTTACGTAATAAAAGAACGCTCCCTAACATATTTCGCAGGGACAGCCTTATTTATAGTTTGATTTTGTTTTAAATCAGAAATTATGTTCGATAATTAATTGGGAGATGAAAAGAACAAATGCGTTAGGTGATTTTCGAATGATCCCACTTTGTTTACATCTACGAAGAAGGATGCTGTTCAATGCATGACAACAATGGAAAGTTACTTGCTCACTTTTATTTGAGCTATTTGTTACTTTGGAACAGTCAAAAACACTTTATGAAGGCTGTTTCATGATGAAAGTGCTGATAGGCCGATAATAGCAATAGGCTGAGAAATGGTATATTTCCTCTACTTTCCTCGGGAAAGTTTTAGAGAATTTTCTCAATTTTAATGCTATTGTATTCGTTTAAAAAATTTAGTGGAAAATAAAAATGATAAAAATGAGGGTTTTTCAATACAAAATTGAAATGCAATGCGCAAAGTGTGGACGCAACCAATCGCTTCCATATTTTAGGGGTTTGTTTTGAGCCCCATAAGTAGGCTTAGTGATTTTTCACGCTCGAAAATAGCAAATTTCACGGGGACCTCAATTTCAAAACACAAAATTTCACGCAAATTTCACGGAACGTGAAAAATGTTAAAATAACTCTGAAAATCTTATGTTAAAATCACAGAAACTATTTTTTAAGCCTTATTATATATTATTCTTCAATAAACTAAAAAAAACTTCACTAAATTTGAAGGTGACACATATATTTTGAAACAAAATAAAGGGCATGCGTATTCTCATTTATTGAACTGCTTTTTTAATATTCGCTAAAAAGTTTTCGCTGATTTGTTTCTGTTTTATCAGTTTACATTTATATTTTCATATAAAAGCAAAATTTAACAATTTTGTCCAGAAAAAAATAGTAAAATAGATTGAATTTTCTGCGGCATTTAGCCCATTCAAAATATTTTTATGGCTTTCTTCTCTCCTTTTCTCTCTTTTCAAAAACTAAATTTAAAATCAATAGACAAAAATAAAATAATTTGTAACGAAATCGAAATTTTTATTCAAAATTAGAATAGAAAACATAAAAGGTGGTATTTTTTAACTTTCACGAGTATCATCAACCCAAATAATCAAATATCGATAAAATTAAACAGGACTCAGAAAAAAATGTGAAATGCAATGTTTTTAAGAGATGATTTGAAAGATAAAAATAATCTTCATTTTATTTTGAATAAAACAAAGCTTGATTCTTTTAATTTCTTTTGAAATTATACCTTCCAAATAAAAAAGTAATAAAAGTTTTACTACAGCGAATGAAAATATTACTAAATTTAGTTATTTTCTAAAAAAAACTGAAAAATTTGAACAATTCTTCAAATGGTTCATAAAAAGCTTTCCAATTGAAAACTAATAAAATTTACTTAAAAAGTCTTTATGGTTGAAATGTTAAATATGATTTTATTTGAAAAAAAAAAAAATATGTGAGGAAATTGATAAATTACAAGAATTTCACGAAACAGTCAAAATTCACTAACCCCATATTAGTAATTGAACAAGGGTATTCACTCGTTTAATTCTACAGTAGTTCTCAAGATTATTGTAATTCCTATTTAAGGTAGATAAAATACTTTGAGAAAAATCGTTACAGTTTCACAAAAACATAAAATTTCACGGGATTTCGCGGAAAAAGCCAAATTTCGCGGATTTCACGCTGTCCGCGAAATCGTGAAATTTCACTAACCCTACCCATAAGGCATCAAAAAATTTTTGTTCTGGTTTGATTTGATCACTTTTTAATTTTTCCGTATAAAGACGAGCCAGTCTACTATACACATTTACTTTCCCATAATTTCGTTGCCGGCTCACAGATATAGGACTGCTTGTACAAACACACACACCCAATCTAAATTTGTATCTAAAACTTTTTTACATAAACAGGGTTACCAGATCTTCGTTGGTAAAATTAAAAGTTTGTTTAAGGAGTATTTCTGTCGGGAAGATTGTTTAAACTCTTCTGAAATATTACGATTACTGATGTTTTTTCCCCATTTTTATCTTTTTTTCAGATCCCATCTGCCGATATTTTCGTTTGCAACCGTTCCATTTGATCCCAGCAAGATTCTACCCACCAGGAAAATGCGTCCCCGTATCGAGAGTTCAATTGGCGGTAAGTGCTTTTCCGTGGAAGAGCTCCTCCTTGAGGAGATGTTTTTATTTTGACTTTATGGAAACAGGAAATCTGGACCAGAATAGACTCGGGTTTGGTTTATTTTGGCTAATGTTTTTTCTTCCTCCGGCAATGGCATCCTATTTACGCTATCGTATCGATACGAGGGGGATATTATTTTTACTCCCTCGCAAGATTCTCTTCTTACTCAAAGTTACTACCACGGAGGGGGCCAAAATAAGTCGCATTCCGAGAACGAAAATTGAAACTATTTGCGGCGCGCTAAAATTAAGCCGAAAGGAAATGGCAGTCACTGTAGCCGGTACAAATTTGTCCATTGTGCAATACGCGCGGTTGATTTGGTCGTTTTTAGCAGCCGACGGAACGGCATTTTGTGTACTGCGTAGATAAACGGAACGACCCTGGATGTGCGACGAACTGCCAGTCAACTGCAGCCAAGTGTCGCGGTTGTCTTGCTTACCTGGCGAAATTGTCATTTGGAGAAAAAATTGACGCAAAGAGTTGTCGTGAAAAACGATGATGAAAATCTTTCAAAACATCACCAAAGAGTAAACGATATTTTCACTAATATCTCTGATATTTACCATAGCAATCCAAGATTTGTTTGTTTTCACTTTGTTTACAAACATCAAGACACTTGGGCGGCGCCTCACGTTAACCTTGCAAATCAGTGTTAGTTTAATCAAAAATCTTGAAATCATTTGAATGAACTTCAATTTCAACGATATTTTGCGCATGATTGTACAAAAAATCGGTTATCGTTTTTTTAAATCAGTCAAACTACATTTTCACAGATATTTTGAATAAACGGGAACTCACCACATAAAATTGATTTTCACCACAAATCGTTTGACATTTGCTTGAAAGTGTAGATGTCTCTAGCACGAGTTTTTGATAAAAATGGTCGTCGATTTACGTCTGTTTGTCTATAGAACCTCTTTTTTCGAAACTTTATAAAATATTTAAGTCAACAGAGCATGACATCGTCAAAAGTTGTGATTGTATGGATGCCACGTGTTTCATCGAGCGAAACGCGAAAAACTGCTGGTAAAAGAGTGCGAAAATTAGGAAGTGGATACAAATTAAGACATTACCGGTGGATCAATGGATGATCAAAACTGATAAATGATGAGCAAGAATTGTGAATGTAGCAGCAAGTCCAATGCATTAATATTGTTTAATTTAACTTCACATTTACAAATCACAATAAAAAATCACACACATTCTTGCCAGAGGATGTGACTTCTCTCGTTGCACTTATTGGTGAAGTTAGTGAAGCACAGACTAAAAGACGCAAATTATTGAACGTTTTTAGCGAGAATCGATCAATAATTCCTCGATTCCTCAATAATACTTTGAGAACCAAAATGTATGATCAATTTCAATAATGAGAAACTCACCACGGCGAATGTGAATTCAACACTACTGATTTTGAAAGGAAAATGCTCAATGATTTACTTGTGTTTGCCTCTGATAAATGATCACAACACGTCATGAGTTAATTCAAAAATTGCCTGCATCAACGCCAACAGTCTCGTATTTCGCGGATGCACTCGAACGAAAAATTACAACTAAATTCTCGCATGTGTCCACATCTCCCACACTCAGCACTTTCTCGCCGAACACTTTGCTTCCCGTTCAGCTCAACCATGTGACAGGGGGAGGCGCGCTAATTTATGACAAAATTTGTACAATTTCGTGAACCAACCACGTTCGGCGACCGCGTCTAGACATAACCTCTCACTTATTGGCGCAACCAGTGAGTCTAGTGAGGGAAGACGATGATTCGGTAATTTTTTGGCTTAAGTAGCTCTCGGCGAAGAATCCGGCTCTCATAAATCGACGACAATGTCGACCTGTTGTTGCTGGGGCCTAACCGTATTCGATCCTGTTTGACCACTTTGTCAAGCGGTTGACGGTGTGACGTAGACGTTCAATTATAAAATTCATAGAAATTCGTCAAACGAAGCCGGAGAAAACCCTTCGCGAAGGACATCGATTGAAAGGCGACCTTCGAGCAGCTGTTTCCACACAACTGGTGCGCATATAGGACATGTAAGCTTGTTATTGACTTGCAAATACGTCATACGAGAGCTTCCACAAACTGGTATCATATCGTAGTAGGCCTTAGGCAAAGTTGGTCGTTATTGATCTTGGACTTTGTCAGCGCTGCACTAGATGTAGTCGTCGTCATGGTGCTTAATTGATTCAACCTCCTCGGTAAACTTCCACTTCAAAACAACAAAGCAATTTTGAAACCGGAGGAGCAGCGCGGTACTTCACCAACAAACAGTCAGGTGCGAATGTTTTTCACACCGCGTATTTACACAAACATTACCGCGCATGGTAACTTAAGGCTGATACGCAGATGGGAAGGAACGCAAAACTCCATACAAAAAAACGCCCAAGAAACGGTCAAGGAAAGGGTCACGAAAAGTTTTTTCTTAAGCGGTACGCAGCTGAAAAGTAACAGAAACGGAAAGATTGCGTTTGACGTTTCTTAGCGCGGTGCTTGTTTGTAATATGTTTTGATGAAAAAATCAAAGAATTGTAATTTTCCTTTTTGAATGCGACTGATAATTACAAACGTTTTAATAATTTTGTATTGGATATAATAATATTTAAAATTCCCGCCGAATCTCAAAAAGCAGAATATTGAAACTAAAAGGACAGATTAAGTTTTTTGGAAGAAATGGAGGAAAAAAAGAAGTTGTCTTTATAGACGTCGGCCATCGTGTCATCAACAATTTATTGCTAGTACCAACCAGCTTCCTCTGGATTATGAGTCCCCTGCTCTGTCCGATTTATCCACACTCGCGGGACCAAAATGAAGTAAATCAGAGTGAAATTAAACTTGACAATAATCATACAAATATCTATGTTCTTACTGAAAATACAATAATAATCTGAAATTTTGAAATCCAACCAAACAACAAATTCAAAAATATAAAAAAAAACAAACATTTCAGAAATTTCAAATAACATTTTTTTTTTAAAATAATAAGGCCGTTGCAAATATTTTTCAAAGTTTATGTCGCCCTCCCCTTCAAAGTTGGGCTGAATAATCAGGGGGCAAAAAAAATATTTTTTCGAAAAACTTCAAAATTTTAATGAAAATTAAAGTTTAATCAACTGAAAACCAGTTAAAATGCATTTTCCCGCGTTTATAATCATATTTAGCATGTTTGAACTCCTTTGAAAAAAATTTAAATTTTCTTGAAATACCAATGTACAGTCCCACGAAAAGTTTTTTTTTTTTGCGAAAAAAAAAATTCGCAAAACTAATGATTGGAAAGCAACTGTACGCCTGTAAAATGCTTTATTAAACACTTTTTTCATCCAAATGTTTAAACCTAGGCTTGTAATTTCAATTTTTATATTTTTTTATTTTTTTGCCTCCCCCTCGACTTTGGTCAGAGCAGAGGGACATAAACTTCAAAAAATATTTGCAACGGCCTAAAGAAAATTTCAACAAAAATCTGAAATTTGGAAAATCGAAATTAAAAATATGCAGAATTGAATAATAATTTTAATATTCAGATTTTTTTCGAAATTCTAAAAGTTTTAATAATCGGAAATATAGAAATTCGTAAACACAAATTTACGAAAACCTCGAAATCATTGTTATAATCAAAAACTCTATTTCTTCCAAAATTAAAAAATCTAGAATGAAAATTTAAGAATAAAGAAATTTAAAAAAATTAAGAATTAAAAAAATTTAAGAATTTAAGAATTTAAGAATTTAAGAATTTAAGAATTTAAGAATTTAAGAATTTAAGAATTTAAGAATTTAAGAATTTAAGAATTTAAGAATTTAAGAATTTAAGAATTTAAGAATTTAAGAATTTAAGAATTTAAGAATTTAAGAATTTAAGAATTTAAGAATTTAAGAATTTAAGAATTTAAGAATTTAAGAATTTAAGAATTTAAGAATTTAAGAATTTAAGAATTTAAGAATTTAAGAATTTAAGAATTTAAGAATTTAAGAATTTAAGAATTTAAGAATTTAAGAATTTAAGAATTTAAGAATTTAAGAATTTAAGAATTTAAGAATTTAAGAATTTAAGAATTTAAGAATTTAAGAATTTAAGAATTTAAGAATTTAAGAATTTAAGAATTTAAGAATTTAAGAATTTAAGAATTTAAGAATTTAAGAATTTAAGAATTTAAGAATTTAAGAATTTAAGAATTTAAGAATTTAAGAATTTAAGAATTTAAGAATTTAAGAATTTAAGAATTTAAGAATTTAAGAATTTAAGAATTTAAGAATTTAAGAATTTAAGAATTTAAGAATTTAAGAATTTAAGAATTTAAGAATTTAAGAATTTAAGAATTTAAGAATTTAAGAATTTAAGAATTTAAGAATTTAAGAATTTAAGAATTTAAGAATTTAAGAATTTAAGAATTTAAGAATTTAAGAATTTAAGAATTTAAGAATTTAAGAATTTAAGAATTTAAGAATTTAAGAATTTAAGAATTTAAGAATTTAAGAATTTAAGAATTTAAGAATTTAAGAATTTAAGAATTTAAGAATTTAAGAATTTAAGAATTGAGGAATTTAAGAATTTAAGAATTTAAGAATTTAAGAATTTAAGAATTTAAGAATTTAAGAATTTAAGAATTTAAGAATTTAAGAATTTAAGAATTTAAGAATTTAAGAATTTAAGAATTTAAGAATTTAAGAATTTAAGAATTTAAGAATTTAAGAATTTAAGAATTTAAGAATTTAAGAATTTAAGAATGTAAGAATTTAAGAATTCCTAATTTCCTAATTTCCTAACTTCCTAACTTCTTAACTTCCTAATTTCCTAGTTTCCTGATATCCTAATTTCCCAATTTCTTCCTCACTTCCTAATATTCTAATTTAATTTCCTAACTTCCTAATTTCCTAACTCCCTAACTTCCTAATTTCCTAACATATTATTTTCCTAAGTTCACGATTTTCTAATTTCTGAATTTCCTATTTTCATTATTTCATAATTTCCTTTTTTCCTAACTTCATAATTTCCTAACATATTAATTTCATAATTTCTCAACTTCCTAATTTCCTAAACAACTAATTTCCTAGTTTCCTAATTTCCTAACTTACTATTTTTTTTAATTTCCTAACTTCCTAACTTCCTAATTTCCTAACTTCTTAACTTCCTAATTTCCTAGTTTCCTGATATCCTAATTTCCCAATTTCCTATCTTCCTCACTTCCTAATATTCTAATTTAATTTCCTAACTTCCTAACTTCCTAATTTCCTAGTTTCCTAATCTAAAAAATTTCCTTATTTCCTAATTTCCTAATTTCCTAACTTTCTAATTTCCTAATTTCCTCATTTTCTAATTTCCTAACATCCTAATTTTTTTACATATTAATTTCCTAATTTCCTAATTTCTTAATTACCTTGTTTCATAATTTCATAATTTCCTAATTTGCTAATATCATAATTTCCAAATTTCCTAATTCCCTGGTTTCCTAATTTCCTAATTTTTTAATTTCCTTATTTCATAATTACATATTTTTTTAATTTTAGTTTTTGTTGTTTTAGAATTTAAGAATTTCTAAATTTGCTTTTATTTATTGATTTCTTAATTTTGTTTAAAATTGTTGTTAAAAGTTTTTGAATAAACATATTTAATCTATTTAATTTTAAGTTTTGAATATTTTTAATCTTTTTATTTTTTCCTCGAAAGAACCTCAAGCGCGCACACCGTCAATCGCGCTCATACCGAACTGTCAACTTTTCTTGGGGGGGTCACGAAAAGAACACGCAACATTTCTTGACCGCGTTCCTTCCGATCAGCATACCGTACTTTAAGAGGAATAAATGTTTGTTTATTTTGCTGCATGCCCGCCGTTACTTTCATCGCACTTTTATGGGCACACCTTTCCCAACCTTAGGAATTGTGTTTACTCTTAGTTTTGCTAAATTGGCCAAAGTTCGATCACCGATAGATCGAGAGATGCCTCTTTTGGCAAGCGAATCTTTTGCTGTTTGCGATTGAACTCAAAGATCGGTGGAACGATTTCAAGGGAGGTCAGAAACTTTTGATTAGTATAATGACCGAAGAAGTAATATTGCATAATTGGTTTGTCCGTGCAAGTCTTTATACAATTTTGGCAGTTGTCCATACAATTAAAGGAACATAAATATTCGAAAATCTTTAACTTTTCAAAGATTTTTTTTATTGATTCGGTGTTTTCGGCAAAGTTGTAGGTAGGATTATTCAGAAACAAATAGGAACACGGAAAAAATGGTTTTTTTTTTCTCAAAAATTCTTTTTTTTTATATGTTTTAGGGGACAAAACCCAGCATCTTTTAAGGCATTCAGAAGTATGGACCTCAAAGTTAAATTTTGTCCGACAAATTCCGGTTTTTTAACTTATTTAAATAGTGACCATGATGGTCCACTCCTGAAAATATTTTTTTCGAAAACTTCAGAAAATTTCCTAAAATTTCGTCTAAGATACATTGAAGATTGGACCTCTGGTTGCTGAGATATAGCGGCATAAAGAAAAATAAACAGGAAAATTGAAGTTGTCTCACCCAAACAACCCTCCAATTTCTAATGTCGATATCTTAGCAACTAATGGTCCGATTTTCAATGTTAAGAAAGGAAACATTCGTGAAATTACGATGTTTTTGAAAACAATATTTCCAAAAATAAATAATCATAACTAACATTTCAAAAGGGCGTAATATTGAATGATTGGCCCTTTTGAAATGTTAATCGTGATTTAAAAAATAAAAAAAAATCGAAAGGATCGGAAAATTTCACGAATGTTTCTTTTTTTAACAAAGAAAATCGGACCATTGGTTGCTGAGATATCGACATTAGATGAAGTTGGAGGGTTGTTTGGGTGAGACTTAAAAAACTTCAATTTTCCTGTTTATTTTTCTTTAAGCCGCTTTATCTCAGTAAGCAGAGCTCCAATTTTCAATGTCATTTAGACAATTTTATAGCACATTTTCTGAACTTAAAAAAACATTTTTAGTAATAGATATTATAAAAAATAAAAAAACGGATTTTTTGGACAAAATTTAACTTTGAATAGCTATATTTTGAAAGCGGTGCACCAAATCAAAAAATTGCCAAAGTACTTTTCGATTGCAAATTCGATTTTACGAAAAAATGAGGTCAAAAAAAAATTAAGTAAAAGATTTATATTTTTACAGAAATCACTATTTAAATAAAATTATAACTCGTCGGCAAAGTTGGGTCCATAGTCCTGAATGGCTTAACCATCTACAACCTAACCCCGATTTTCCAACCGATTTTTGATCTTTAAAAAGCATTGGAAAGAAGAACTCTTAAAAATTTAGAAAATTTCAGGATTGGAAGTTTAACTTGTTTTATGTGACTTTGCCAATGTTTTTAAAAATGTCATTTTTTTAGGGGTCAACTTTGGCTGTGTTTTTTACTAACATTTTCTATATTTTCAGTAAAAAGAAGTATGCAGTAATTTTTGTAGTGTCCCAGACTATGCCTCTACACATTTTTTACAATTTAAATAATGATGGTAGCGTTCTATAGCAGGAAATGTGAAAAACAAGCAAAAAATTGAAAAAGTAACTGTAAAAACGTGAAAAAATTAGATAGGCAACATGTAATTATATTAGGTGGTAGAATAGGCACAATACTACCAAAAACAAACATAAACTAAACAAGATAAATGGGTAATTCTCTACCAACTCACACGAAATCGGGAAAAGTTGCCCCGACCCCTCTTCGATTTGCGTGAAACTATGTCCTAAGGGGTAACTTTTGTCCCTGATCACGAATCCGAGGTCCGTTTTTTGATATCTTGTGACGGAGGGGCGGTACGACCCCTTCCATTTTTGAACATGCGAAAAAGAGGTGTTTTTCAATAATTTGCAGCCTGAAACGGTGATGAGATAGAAATTTGGTGTCAAAGGGACTTTTATGTAAAATTAAACGCCCGATTTGATGGCGTAGTCAGAATTCCGAAAAAACCTATTTTTCATCGGAAAAAACACTAAAAATGTTATAAAAATTCTCCCATTTTCCGTTACTCGACTGTAAAAAATTTTGGAACATGTCATTTTATGGGAAACTTAATGTACTTTTCGAATCTACATTGACCCAGAAGGGTCATTTTTTCATTTAGAACAAAATCTTTCATTTTAAAATTTCGTGTTTTTTCTAACTTTGCAGGGTTATTTTTTAGAGTGTAACAATGTTCTACAAAGTTGTAGAGCAGACAATTACAAAAATTTTGATATATAGACATAAGGGGTTTGCTTACAAACATCACGAGTTATCGCGATAAACGAAAAAAAAGTTTTGAAAAAGTTACATTTTGCGTTTCTCTTTGTTTCGTCGTCCGTGTCTGTAGCGGGTGACCATGAACGGCCATGATCGATGACGACCAACTTTTTCAAAACTTTTTTTCGTAAAATCGCGATAACTCGTGATGTTTATAAGCAAACCCCTTATGTCTATATATCAAAATTTTTGTAATTGTCTGCTCTACAACTTTGTAGAACATTGTTACACTCTAAAAAATAACCCTGCAAAGTTAGAAAAAACACGAAATTTTAAAATGAAAAATTTTGTTCTAAATGAAAAAATGACCCTTCTGGGTCAATGTAGATTCGAAAAGTACATTAAATTTCCCATAAAATGACATGTTCCAAAATTTTTTACAATCGAGTAACGGAAAATGGGAGAATTTTTAAAACTTTTTTAGTGTTTTTCTCGATGAAAAAAACGTTTTTTCGGAATTCTGAGCCCGCCATCAAATCGGGCGTCTAATTTTACATAAAAGTCCCTTTGACACCAAATTACTATCTCATCACCGTTTCAGACTGCAAATTATTGAAAAACACCTCTTTTTTCGCATGTTCAAAAATGGAAGGGGTCGTACCGCCCCTCCGTCACGAGATATCAAAAAACGGACCTCGGATTCGTGATCAGGGACAAAAATTACCCCTTAGGACAAAGTTTCACGCAAATCGAAGAGGGGTCGGGGCAACTGCTGTGTGAGTTGGCGGAGAATTACCCAAATGCAAATTAAAATACTAGAAATGAAACAAGAAAAACATAAAACAAGAGAAGTAAAGTTTTTCATGGAACAAAAGTTTCTCAAAATGACCTCCTGAACACGGGAAAAATAAATATTTTCGAGAAACAAATTTGGGCAGTAGAGGGTTAATAGATGCGGAGTTTTGTCCTCAAAAAAATATAAAAAAATAAAAAAATTAAAATATAAAAATTTTGGGAAATTGATTTTTTACGCAAAAAAAAAATTGATTAAAAAATCCGTGTACCTATTTTTCATTATTGATTTGATCAGAAAATTCACATAAAAGTTACAGATTTTTGAATATTTACGTACCATTTTTGAATGGACAGCTGCCAAAATTTTATGGAGATTTGTATGGGTGAACCAATATCACAAAATTGCTTCTTTGGTCAAAGGGAAGGTCCCCACAAAGTTTGAGCCAAATAAACAAAATACAAAAAATAAACATGGTCGGAACCGGCCGATTTCGTATAGAATTGCTCATCCTTAATTTTTTTACTGACGAAAGCTCGGCAACTATTGGTCGGATCGGAACAAAACAAAAAATCTGGAGTTTTTTTTTTTTTGAAAAGGTCCAATAAACCAAATTTCCAGTTTTTGCTTTTTGAGTGTTTTTGAAACCGCCTTGAGTCAGGGGTTTTAAAAAACACCCAAAAAACAAAAACTGAAAATTGGTTAATTGGACCTTTAAAAAAAAACTTCAGAAATATAAAAATTAAAATTTCATGAAAACGGCCGATTTCGTAGAGAATTGTACTACTGTTTGCGTTCATTCGCTCCGACAAGCCTGGGGAAAACATGAAGAAACTTCTAGGAGCGGAATCGGCTGGAGAACAACTTTCCCTAAGAGACCAGGTCGATTCGCTCTAGACAAAACTCCAGTTTTTCAGCACTCGTCGTATTTCTTCAACTAAGTATAGCTTCTTTGGATAAACAAACGACTTGTGCTGGAAAAATAGAATTTTGCAAATTGATGCATAAAAGTCTCTTCTAACTTCACAGAAAGTACCTACAAAGTTTCACTTAATTGAAAATATTATAAAAAAAAGTTAAAACAAAATAATTCCTGGAAGATAGTCTAATTAAATAAAAATTTAAGATAAATACTTCTCAGTTGAAAATGCTGAGTCACAATGCACATGTGTGTCCGCATGCAAGTCCCCATCATTACCTGCTCAAATTTTAATTACCGGTCGCCGTAAATAATCACCACCGTGTGCGTTGTTTCAAACGTGATCTCAGCTGTCTGTATTGTACATGTGTGATACGGTTCTCCAAAGAGTGACGAAACCAACTTCCAGTCGGACACTTTTATATATTGTTCGCATGTGCGCATATGGTATTGGTTATATTTTGTTTAATCTAATTTGTGTGTGAGCGCGCGATATTTTTACCGGCTTCGTCACATGTGTTTGCATATTATTGTGTTGACAGTATTTTTATTTTTGCTTTTTGCAAGCCAGCACTTCTTTGTTACAGTTCATTATATATATGTGAGAAGTTGGAGATAACTACTAAAATCGAACAGAATAGAGTCAGCTACCATTTCATTGAATGATTTTGATCTCTCAGCATGAATTACTAATGAGCAACCTTGCCATTGAAAATCACAACACCCTAATATTATCGGTCTATTGCTTACCCCTATACACATAATCCAAACCTATAGAGCAATTCTCTCAGATTTCGGTCATTCGATTTTTTTTTGTAATTTTTAATCCGGCTGAAACTTTTTTGGTGCCTTCGGTATGCCCAAAGAAGCCATTTTGCATCATTAGTTTGTCCATATAAATTTCCAGAAAAAAATTGGCAGCTGTCCATTAGAGTGTAACAAAAAAGCCTTTTTGGCGGGCATTCAAGGGTTTGTTCCGGTGGGCATACTAAGCCCAAATCCAAAATATGAGCTTGATTGGACGTAACAGGAGCTGGCGCTCCGCCCTTCAATTTTAAATGGGATTTAACCCGTAAAAAAAGATTTTCTCAAAAATGTCACTTTTTGAGGCATTTTGGCCACTGAAGCGTTTATTTTCAACATCATTGGCGTGTAGGCCAGATCCTTGCGCATCTTTTGGTATATATAACATTGAAATTTGGAGCACCCTAGAGCTCGGTACAGGCCTTCAAAGTTTGGCATTTTTTCGAAAAATCGGCCCCAGCAAAATCAAATGGCGTCTAGGGCGTCGCAAGGCGCGACGCATATCTTTTTTGCCGGGACCGATTTTTCGAAAAAATGCCAAACTTTGAAGGCCTGTACTAAGCTCCAGGGTGCTCCAAATTTAAATGTTATATATACCAAAAGATGCGCAAGGATCTGGCCTACACGCCAATGATGTTGAAAATAAACGCTTCAGTGGCCAAAATGCCTCAAAAAGTGACATTTTTGAGAAAATCTTTTTTTACGGGTTAAATCCCATTTAAAATTGAAGGGCGGAGCGCCAGCTCCTGTTACGTCCAATCAAGCTCATATTTTGGATTTGGGCTTAGTATGCCCACCGGAACAAACCGTTGAATGCCCGCCAAAAAGTCATTTTTGTTACATCCTACTGTCCATACAAAAATGATATATGAAAATTAAAAAATCTGTATCTTTTGAAGGAAATTTTTGATCGATTTGCTGTCTTCGGCAAAGTTGTGGGTATGGATAAGGACTACATTGAAAAAAAAAACAAATATACACGGTAAAAAAATGATGATTTTTAATTTAACTTTTTGTCACTAAAACTTGATTTGCAAAAAAACACTATTTTTATTTTTTGACATGTTTTAGGGGACATTAAATGCCAACTTTTCAGAAATTTCTAGGTTGTGCAAAGAAACTTTGACCGAGTTATGAATTTTAGATTTTTTTTTGGGCAAACATGTGCACTGATTAAAAAAAAAAAAATTGCGAATATTTTCTAAAAAGTTACCTAAAAATGGCTTTAACCTGAAAACGGTGCACTTTATCAAAATTTCACTAAAATACTTCTTGATTGCAAATTTGATTTTACATCGAAGATGATGTTGAAAAATTTGTGCGACCAATATTTCGATTTTTTGAAAAAATCAGTATTGATTAAAAAATTCATAATTCGGTCAAAGATTTTTTGTACAACCTGGAAATTTCTGAAAAGTTGGCATTTGATGTCTTCTAAAACATATCAAAAACTTAAAAATAGTGTTTTTTTTTTGCAAATAAAGTTTTAGTGACAAAAGGTTAAATTAAAAATCACCAATTTTTATTACCGTGTATATTTTTTTTTCAGTGTGGTCCTTATCCATACCTACAACTTTGCCTAATACACCAAATCGATCAAAAAATTCCTTCAAAAGATACAGATTTTTTAATTTTCATATATCATTTTTGCATAGACAGCTGCCAAATTTGTATGGAAACTTATATGGACAAACTAATGATGCAAAATGGCTTCTTTGGGCATACCGAAAGCACCATAAAAGTTTCAGCCGGATTAAAAAATACAAAAATTAAAATTAAAAAAAAAGACCGATTTCGTAGAGAATTTCTCTATAGCAAAATGACTACAAAAGCAAAATCAATAACTTATGAACCTGCCTGTTTACATTGTTGTTCCACCCGCGTATAATCGAAGAAAAGGAGGGGGGAGGGGTTCCATTTTCCCACCCCAAACAAAATACCAACGAAAGCCACCCATACAACGACACACCAGGGAAACCCTACTTTTCAATGTTTACAGGAAGAAAAGTAAAAAAAGAGCTGCAAATCTTCCTCCCTCTGCCTGCCTTCTTGTGTTGGTAGCTGCTCTTGACCTCTCTCTCACTTTTTTCCACCACCCAAAAGAGGGGCACGTTTTGGGGGCCGGGTTGGAAAATCGGTAAATTAAGGGGTTGTGGGGTAAAATAAGGTCATTTGTTTTGTAAGCTCTCTTATGTTTAGTGAATTATTTTGTAAACTAAACTTTTATTTTTCGATAAATTCTGCAGTTTATTCTAACAGCATAATTTTCAAAACCAAATTTACAATACTTTGCCTTGAAAAGTTACAAATTTTACTTAAGTGCTTTTAACATGGAGCAGTGTTGCCAGATCTTTAATATCTATCCTCATTCCACAGACAATTTGAATACCTTTCTCAAAATGTTAACAAGATTGATATTCTTGTTTGATTACCCAGATTTTAATCCCGAGTCGATATGTATACGTGAAGAAGAGTCTACTAGGCTTAATAAAGCAATATTACCCCACTGACCCTCCAAGTTGGCCAGAATCGTATCACATGGCGCCGACATCCGCCACACACCACCTTTTCAAAACCCCGGGGGGAGGATTGGTTTGTAACGGTTGCGCGCAGGTTGTCGATACTCACCACCACCAATTTGCCCACCGGTCTCGTAATCAGCTCAGTCCAGTGGCAACCGTATCGCGGAAATAACACGATGCCCTGAAGTTCTGTGCCGCCGACTTGGCAGAGGTCCCCAATTCTAGTCTGGTTGTTTCCGCCGATGCACAGTCGTTATCGAGCCGCGAGCTATGGCACAAGTGCACCGAAGACGCCTCTGCGATAAACTGCCGACCGCCGCCGGCTTGGGCCAACGCGTCGTCACGGGTGTGATCCGGATCAACCAAGGGGCGAGTCCTGATGTTTAGAGGGACGAGTGTTGTGTAACTCTTCGAGGTCTTGGATGTGCTTTTGGAACGAATTGTGATTTTAAAATCGTAACTTCCGATTTACCAGTGTGGCCTGTTGTTATTTGTTAGTTAATATTGTCGTTGTTAGTAGTTTTAATTAGAAAAAAAAAGTTTGCTGTGCAACTCCTAGTGAATATCTGTGATAAATATTTGTGCAATTCTCGAGCAAAAAAAAACACCGGAAATCAGAATGACTCGCAAGCACGGTTACAACATCACATACGACAGTGGTAAGATATTTTTCCATCATTTTTTGGGAATTTACTTTTGCAATTATGACAAGTCTAGTTCCAGTGATTGTTCGAACAGCGGAAACGAAGCTGATAAATAATCCAATAATAATCAGTCTAACATTGATGATTCATGCAAGCTCTTAACAATGTTAAAAACGGGACCAATTTTTCTTTTATTTTTTACTTGAAAACATCAAACATTTTTTGATAATTGATATTTTTTGTCATTTAAAATCGGAGGGTTAGTTTTTTTTAGATATCTGCATTTAAAATGTAGTGTTTTTGGGTTACACTTAAAAACCTTTGCCGGGACCGGTGGTGTAGGGGTAAGCGTGGTTGCCTCTCACCCAGTCAGCCTGGGTTCGATCCCAGACGGTTCCCGTGGCATCAGGGATTGAATAATCATATAAAAATCAATTTCGCTAGCGAACTTTCTTCACCCGCGAAAGAGAGAGGAGGCAAATCACGCAAAAGAAAATCGCTCCCGAAATTCTTCAAGAAAATCAATCCGCTGATGATTATTTGTGAATTTCCTTGTCAGCACCACTTAAAAATATTTATTTTACTTTGTTTACACACATTGCCCATCTACAAAATGTGACAGATCGTTTTTAGACGTGTGACGTTACACTTGCAAGTGTAGTAGTGAAAAAGATGCTCTGCCGAATAATCAAGATGATGATTTTTTTAGATTCCTTTTACCGATCTTTCGTGCGCGAGAGGGTAGAGCCAAGCTCGCTTCGGATTTTTTCTCTTGATGAACGTCCAATGATTTTCTTTTGAAGATGATTATTCCATCGCTGCGTGGCATTTTTCGAGACGAAATTTGTCTGATCACGCCTTCCGTCGGCCGGGCAAGTAAATTTTGGTCCCGGTCTAACTCCCGGTCGTCTCCCTGGGTCGTGCCTCGGTGGAGTCGCTGGTAGATGGCACAAAATGGTAAATCTTAAATGTTTCTAAGACAATTTAATGGGAAGTTTTCTGAAATTTCAAAAAAAAAAAGCAGCAAATCCCAAAAAGCACCAATTTTTCGAATTGAGTCCCTTTGAAATTACAAAGCCGTTGGTTGAATATCTCTTATGTGGAAACAGTGCATCAGGGTCCTAAAGCCGTACCCCGTGCCTAAAGCCCTGTTTTATTTTTTTATGTACAAGATTAAAAAAAGATTGAAAACTATTTATGATCACTTATCTTTCTTTGATGCAGAAAAAAAATAAAAGACAACATTTTACTGAGGATGAGGAACAACTATGGTCCTCTTTTGGAGAGAACCGTCAGCAAGAAACTTTCTGTCAAAAAAGGCAGCGAGATTTTTTTTTAATTGACTTATAATTGTGGTGTTATTGTACTAATCTAAATAAGACATTGTAAAATAACACATTTTTTTCTGTCACAAAATCTGTTAACATTGCCAGATGCAGTATCACCATGTTTTTATTTACACCAAATTTACACAAAATCGAAATTTTCGAGTTTTTCCAATAAAAATCGGCATCTTTTAAAATAAGTCGGCAACACTGCCAAACATATTTTGACTGTGTGGAGTTTTGCTCAAAGCAGGGTATTTTTTTGCAGCAAAAACTTTTAAAAAATGAGTAATTTCAGAAGGCAAAAATTGTAACTAGTTTTCTGAATAGACTTTAGAAATGCTTAAAACAGTGTTTCTCAACCGGTGAGGAATTCCCCCCTGGGGGGGAATTTGGCTATTCTTGGGGGGGAATGAGGATGCAATAGAAATGTAATGCCTTTGAACAACGAGCTTGCAAAAAAAATCATGGTTTGAACATTCAGTCAAACTATCGAATTGGAAAGAATATTAGAACTTTTAAAATAAAAGTCCTCTTTCAAACATAAGCTGTTTTACAAAATTGAATGGGTTTGTAAACACATTTTTTCAACTTTTTGTTCTATTTATAGAAGATTGTTTTTATACTATCCTAAAATTTAACAGCTCTTTCAAGAATTAAATTGAACTTAGAAATTCTGAAAGTTTTTGCATTGCATTTTGAAAAGTAGATTTTATATTTTTTTGTGAGTGCTCTCCTCTTGAGTTTTTTTTAAGTATTTTGATTATTGTCAGTTATGTATAGATTCATACACATGCATTAATTCAATCAGGAACAGTTGGTTTATAACTGTTCCTGATTGAATTAATGCATGTGTATGAATCTATACATAACTGACAATAATCAAAATACTTTAAAAAAAAACTCAAGAGGAGAGCACTCACTTTCACAAACTGCATATTTATATGTTTTGCATGATTTTTTTTTTTAATTAAAACTTCAGTCTTATGATAACAATTTAATCTTTAATTATGAAATTTGTTTAAAATTTGTTCCAAATTTAAGAGGGGAATGAAAGTCATGAAAATTAGCCAAGGGGGGAATGGAACGAAAAAGGTTGAGAAACACTGGCTTAAAATGTCGCCTTCTTCCCCAATCAATCAGAAATTCATTCAAAATTAAGAGTAATGAAAAAAAAAACTATTACTTAACCCTCTACAACCCAACTCCGCCTTTAGTCGGGCTTCGATTTAAAAAATCGCAAAACATCAATTTTTCAACCAATTTCGATCTTTAAAAAGCATTGAATAGAAGAACTCTTAAAATTTTAGAAAATTTATGGGTTAGAAATTTTACTTGTTTAATGTGACTTTGCCAATGTTTTTAAAAATTTATTTTTTTGGATCAATTTGGCTGTGTTTTTTATTAACATTTCCTATATTTTAAGTAAAAAGAAGTAAAACAAGTTTACAACTTAAATGATAGTGGTGCCATTTTATAGCAAAAAATGTGAAAACAAGCAAAAATTTGAAAAAAGTAACTGTAAAAACATGAAAAAAAATTAGATAGGCAAAATGTAATGATAGGAAGTGGTAGAATAGGCCAAATACTACCAAAAACAAACATAAACTAAACAAGATAAATGCAAATTAAATTACTAGAAACAAGAAAAACATAAAACAAGAGAAGTAAAGTTTTTCGTAGTACAAAAGTTGCTCAAAATGACCTCCTGAAAACGTAAAAAATAAAAATTTTCGAAAAAAACTTTGGGCCGTAGAGGGTTAACACAATAAAAGATAAATCCTCGTTAGAGTATTGCCACAGTCCTGTGTCCTGTGTAATTTCCTAAATTTCCTAAAGTGTCATTCTTGACCTGATCAAAAGTATAAACTAATAAGTTTTCGTATCCAACAAATCAACAAATTACATGCAGATGAAAACAAAGGGCTGTCAGAGTCCCTGTAGAATATATTGGCTTGACATCAAGCGGTCGGTCTTAAAAATCAACTATAAGTCACGTGATGATAAACAACTTTTGCAAGAAAAAGAAAGCAGAATCCTGATGCAAAAAAACTCATTTTTGTGGTTTGACACTTTTGTATGGACAGATGTCAATATTGTAAATAGCATCTTTGGTCTTTGATATAGAACCGAAAAATTACCATTTGTATTCGGTTATATCCAACATCCAATTTGCAAATTCTCACCCTAAAAATTGTAATCCAATGTCAGAGAGCTAATGGAATTACATGAAAAATATTGTTGATGCATTTTTGCCTGCTGTACTTTTAATTTGGCACACTTTCTTTTTGTTGCCCAAGGACATTCTAAAAACATAAACTTAATGTTTTTTTTTCTTTTACTCAAAACTGCGTATTAAAAAAAACGCTCTGTTGTTTTAACAACGTTTAACGACTCAACCACGCGGCCAATGTTTGTGTTAAAATTAATGTTAGCCGACAGTTAACGCGTTGTTCGTGCGAACGGGCCGTTTGAGTAAATAAGAAGTTAAAAAGATGTCCAACTCGCGTGTCATCTTTCCTCGCACCGCGGAACCGTTCATCAACGATCGATTTCGATTCGTAGAAAATGCAAATTAGACCGGCGGGGAGGAGTCACTTTCATTATCGAGTGAAAGGACCAAAAAGGGTTTATCAACAAACTTGTCACGTTTGAGAATGTTTAAATCGCAACAGCCCTTTTACATTGTTTTGCTCGAATTTAATAATGCTCCCAATAAATCAACAGTCGATGGGTTAATGGGGCATTTGCATGGGAATCCGGAGGCAATCGAATGTTTCGTGTCCTTTGACGCAGTATAATTTAATGAATTGTAATGGTATAGTGGATGGAGGATGACCCTCGTCACCTCGTTATCTGACCTGCTCGGGATGCCCTTAATCTGTCCAATGTAAATTGTGATGAGTGGCTCTTCTGGCATAATAAAACTCTATCTAGGAAAGTCTGATTGGA
The DNA here is from genome assembly GCF_016801865.2 of Culex pipiens pallens. NCBI lineage: Eukaryota > Metazoa > Arthropoda > Insecta > Diptera > Culicidae > Culex > Culex pipiens. The sequence continues at coordinate 118,044,915 of NC_068939.1, forward strand.
CCTATTGCCAAATGATAATGAAGTGCGTCACGTCTGGCGAGAGAGGTTGTCCACAATAAAAAGTCCAATTTGAGTGGGACGAAAATGTACCACATGGTCACAACCACCGTCTGCGAACAGATGGATGATTTATTACACCTTTGCCAAACTGAGCTGTCTTCTTGTTGATACGTTTCCATCGCGTCATTTTGACCTAGATTAGCTGACAGTGAATTTCTGGGGAGGTTTAAAAGTTTGAGTTTAGACAGCTGCTGTCGCTAAACTCGTGGGATCTCCTCAATCTCCTGCTTGCGTAACGCCAGGTCGGAAAGCCAGATAAAATCCCCCGGAAATACCCGCAGATCTTGATGCACCGCCAGAAACATGACGCAAGCGTAAATATCTGCTAAGCCTGCGATCACGTGCTAATCCACAGGAACACACGCTTCGTCCAGATGCCTCCAAGAATCTCAACCAAGACTTGCCATAAGCTTTAAAATTTGCAAGCAGAGATAACTGCAGATAACGACCAGATAGCGTCACACTTGCGGAACACGACGTTGTTTATAAACAGTGTCGTGAAGTCGCAGTGTGAAAAATCAGCGAAATAAAACTCTGGAGTAAAATTTGAAATGGTCCGATGGCTCTAGAAGCTTCAGGTTTTCGTTCAGTAAATTCACCGAAACCGGTTACTCCACAACGAAAAGTTTTTAAGACTCATTGGCTTATCTTATCGAAGTGATAAGCAGTCCAGAAAGGTGTTTTCTTTTGGACACATGATTCATTTTTAGACCAGAAATGCTAAGAAAGCACAAGTCGGTATGATTTATCAGTGTTGTGATACCGCAGCAAACAGGCCATGTCCCCGGATGTCGCAGTGCATCCAAAATTGATGAGGTGACGTTTCGATTGTTTACAAAATCGCTGATTAAGCTAAGCTTTGTTCAACTGTTTATTACGCTGAGCTTGTCAAAAGGTTTATTTGAGTTTGGCGTATGCCGAGAGTAAAAAAAGTAAGGTTAAAACTCTTTTTGCATCGAACAACTTTCAGCACCCTCAGCAAACGTCAAATCAGTACAAATCCGGATCTTTTTCTGAATCTCTTCCGGTAAAGATCCGGCAGCAAATTTGTACTGATTTGCGGGGAGAGTCGACAAGTTGGTTTGGAAAGGTCTGGCTGACAGCTTTTCTTCGCCAAGCAATCAAACACTGTCAATCGAAAACCAAAACAAATGAGCCGTTTTGTAGCAAAACGAAAAAAAAATACCTATAGGGTGCGTACACATTACAAATTATTATTACCGTAATCTGGGGTGAATCGGGACTACAGTCTGAATAGGGACAGCAGTTTTTAGAGCACTTAAAGCTTTTAAATTTGGAAATGGACGTACACATTATGTTGGCCTGAGTCTGTTCTAACCGAAACCAACCAGAAAAATCAAAATATTGTGCTCCAACATGGTTAAAAATGCTGTCCCAGTTCGCCCCATGTGTCCCGATTGACCCCAGTTTACGGTATTACAAAAAACAAAAAAGGTGCAAAAAAAGTTTTTTACACCTTTCGAAAAATTAACATAAATAAAGTTATTTGTTGACAAATCACCAGAAATCCAGTCTCTCAACTCCAAGTAGGCATCCTTGACTGATTAAAAAATAATTCGGATTTAATCTAAAGTTTACTAACTACTTAGTTTAAAAGTTTATATGATTGTGGAAATTCTATATAAAACTTATCAAAACTCATTTTGAAAACTTTTCATTTAACTAAATGTCAATATTTTACCATAGAATTGCTAAATAAACATTTTGGATTGGGTATAACACTGTTTTGGGGGTCTTTGTATCGATAGAATAGATTTTTCGTTGGAATTTCGTACCAACCCGGAATTACGTCGTAGGAAAATCCGCCGGCATTCGAACCGGTCCACGATTCACAAGTCAACCTATGCGGCATCGGAAAGGGCATAAAATATACGATCTTTTGATACCCAAGCTTCTAGGTTTTCTATAAAACCCACGTTTTTAAATACCTATATATGAACCAAAGAAGAAGAAAAAACAAACTGTTTATCTTGCTCGTTCCTTATGTTCCTTATGCCCATTTACAATGTTTTACTAGCATTAGCCACCTGTATCCCCCAGGAAACGTCAAATCGGTACAAACTTGCTGCCGGATCTCTTTCTGGATCTCAAAACCGAATTAACTCAGTACTGAGTTTTGATACCACACGTCAAATTTGAATGAATTTCACTCCTAATTCAACGAAAACAGAGTAAAATTCTGCCAAATCTGGCCTTAATAACTTGATACTTTTAATTTGAACCCGGATGGTTTGACAAAGTCAAATTTCAAATTGACGAACTGTCATTTTACAAGGAGCTCACGCTTACTGTCAAAACAAACGTATAGTAATGTGTGTAAGCGCCGTGTAAAAGAGTGGAGCAATTCTCAACCAAAACCGGAAATGGATTTTATTTATATCTGTTGAATTGGCTCAAACTTTCTGGGAGCCTCTTTTTGTGCCATTAGTTCAACTGGCAAAGGCTCCATACAAAAATGATCAAATATATATAAAATATATTACGCCCTTTTGAAATGTTAAAGTTGATTCCAAACCCTTTATTTTTTGGAAAGATCTGAACATTTTACAAAAAAAAACTCAGTGTCAAACTAAAAAAGGGCCCCAACGGTTCAACTTCAATCGGTGTCAAACCAACTGGGTTTGAGTGTACTGCGCACCACCGGCTCAAAATGATGATTAATTGCCTACTGCGATCTATTGGAGCACACACACATTTTGATGTATGGAGATTTCTCTCTGCTGTTGATTACATTAGCCATTTTTCCGCGTGTTATCGCGTGCTGTCAATTGGCCCATCTGACAAGCGTTCGTGCAACGTTTCTCCGCTTGACGCAAATTCTACGGAACCCGTTCTCTTCGGACGTGATCAAACCGTCCACAAGATTCTATCAGCTGCAACGTGACGTATTGAGGATATCACATGGAATTTTTGAAAATAACTTTTTAGCAGAAAAAGCTTTTAGCTCATTTCATAGCATTAAAGCTTGGAAGGCACGTCAACAGAGTTTTTAAGTGCAAATTTAAATGCGTGAATTTTTTGCATTTGTCTCTCCGTCAAACTTTCGCTGACTCACATCACTGGTTTGAAACGTGACGAAACACGTGTTTCTGTAGCGTCTAATGATCTGTAATGATGGCAATCATGGGTGCAATTTTGCCCTACCACAGAACGTGCAGTCCGCGTACACTTTCACAAAGTGACGGGTACGTCGCGTGAACCGGCAATAAAGGCGCTCCGACAATTGATGAACACGCCACCCTCCGCGTTCTGGGAATGATTTTTAGTGCATGCGGTCTTGTGATCATCATTCAATTTATGATGTGCAGTTGTTGTTTTTGTGGAAAGGTACTATTTCCGGATTTTTTATTGAGTTTGACAATTTTCATTTCAATTTTAAACCTTTAATATTAACAGAATCTTGCTTGTTTGAATTTGAATCATTCTCGACAAACAACAACTTATTCTCTTATCGAATTTCATTCCATTAGTCACCTCCAAAAAAAGTAGCAGCAGCGTCGAAAAATTTTAGCAAACGCGCAATAGCCGCCGACCGGCCGGCCTCAAGTTTCCAAATGTTTAATCGATATCGTTATTATCGAATTGGTCGGGTGGATTCCACCGACCTCCAAACAATCCGTTGGTTCCTGTTGCTGTCAGAAAACGGTTTGATTTTAATCACTCTGTTTGTTCTTTTTTGCTTGTTTTTGGCAAACCGGTCACGTAAACGAGATCTGCGCGAGGTTGTTGTCGCGAAATGGGTTGACGTAATTTTAAAGTCCATCAAAACAGCGGAATTACTGAATACTTGATGATAAGCAACACGCAAAAGACAAAGCAACTTCTTTCAATTTGAAATTGTTGGGTCGTTGGGCAAGAACAAAAGATGGCTGGATGTTCTGAAAACAAGTTATGAGTCGCCTTTGGCGTCATAAATTTCCAAATCCACGAAAAAAAAATCCAAATCAAAATTCCGTTTGCCAATTTCGGCACACTTCAACTGGAGTAAATCGTGTACCTGCTTGACCAACCTTCACCGGCGTCTCGATCCCGTTGGCCACCACTACTCATCGTATGGCCATATTTTTCGGCCAGAATTTATGACGCCAAAACGACGCCCCCACCTCCTCATTCGTTTCCCTCAAAAACAGGTGGTTCATTAAAAATTTACTACCCAGAATGCACTTAAAAACACGAGTTTGGAAAGCCAAAATAAATACCTATATTCCACCAACCAGTAATTGACGAGAAACGGCAAATGGTGGCAAACGATCAGAATCGTCTGGAAAGTTATACATGATACTCATTCTGATTCCGAATTTCAACACGATACAAAAAATGACAAAATTCGGAAGTTAATTAGTTTGACGTGATCGCAGTCTCGGAGAGCGGTCGGCAAAAGTTGAATAATTAATTTGGCACGACTTGCCAAAACATTTGCAAGTCATTAACCCACTAATTTGGCGCTGAAGTGTGCCATTTTTCATTCAAAATTTCTTTTCAAATTTATTGTTTCGTGAAGCTGTGATGGTGATCGTGATGATCATAGATTAATAGATATGATTTTAATAGAGGACATAGATATTCTAGGAATACAACGTGTAATATTAAGTGTCTTTTTTGACGAAGGTGATGTGCATGCTTTTGCATGCGATTTTGTCATCGGATTTTTTGCTGTGTAGATATTCTAGGAATACAAGTGCCACAATTTATTCACTTAATTTTAATGCGAAAATTATTTCTATAAACATATTATAACTGATTTTTTACCATCAAATCTACCGAAAAAAACTTTCTTTTCTTCAGTATTAACTCTCTGCACAATTTCTCGGTACAAAAACGGATGTTCATCATGCGGTTGAGAAATCTATTTTTAAGTTTCGGGTAGAAGTTGTATTTATTCACGAAAATGTGAATGAAGGAAAGACTATCGGAGTATTCATTCATAATTTTTGACGTTGCACTTACACCGTTTTTTTGTGGTACAACAATTCAAAAATAGAAACTCAGTACACCTCTGTTCGTCGATACTTCGCGTAGTCGTTTTTCATTTGATGGTGTCATTTGAAATGATTTGATTTTTTTTGGTAAAGATATGTTGTCCTAATAAGAGTTGGAAACGTTAAAATATTTTATTGTTTTTGTTGCATAGAGAAACTTTTAGACATAATCAAAAACTTAATAAATGATATAGGTTATCAGAACGGTTTTTTAAATATCTTTCTTAAACAGAAAAGTTTTTCCGGAAGATATTTACATCCAAATTTGCATTATCTGGCCTTCCAAAGATAAACATATATCACCTAAATGCTCAAAACTTTAGATATAGGGTTGCCTTGTCTTCAATGTAAGTCATACCCAAGTAACCATAAGCACTAAATCAAAACTCTAAATTCACTCTAACTTAACATTCCCGATGCTATGACACTTTAAATAGTCTTTCCAAATGTTTCGAAACATTTGTAGCTTGAAACATTATTAACTACTGTATAATGACATATAGAACTGCCAATTAATGTTTCATAGCATTTGGCACAACAATGTTTTGAAACATTAATGGCAAGCTTTATATATCACTGTAAAGTAAGCTTTTAATGTTATATCACATTTTTACATTTCTTAGAATGTTTCAAAACACTAACTCAACACTAGTGAAGGCAATAAAAGTTTGGCAGTATTTCGTGGTATTTTTATGTTTGCTGCAGGAAAAATCGTTCGGCGCACGGTTAAGCGTTCATAAAACGGTGAGTCTATTATACTTAGTTAAACTGTTATTCTCTTTGCATTGACAGTTTCTTCTCGTCGCATGATACAAATCTCCAGCTGCGATGGCTTCCTGTCAGAACTGTACTATGAAGGAGGATTTCCAGATTTCGCTCTACGGCAGCTTTCGTACAAGTCACGGATCTCTCGGGCAAGTAGAGTATCCCGCGCGTCACCGGTGACATGAAGGCCAAGGCCGATGGTGACGAGGCCTCACCCTACGCCGCTCAGGACGTCGTCGAAAAGTGCAAGTCGCTACGTGCCACCGGCGGAAACCGCACCAAGAACTGGCTGCCCAGTTGTTGCTCTGTGCAGTTCGTCGTAGATTGTTGTGAATTTTGTGAATATTGTGAATATAGTGCTTTGTAGTGTAATCATAAATAAATGCTCTCTTTCAGGAAGGTGTTTTCATTGTTCGTGAATAAAATGAAGTTGCTTCTTAGCATCTGATTAAACATATTTCAGGTCGGACGAGACGGTTGGCGCAGGGCATCTAGGTGAAACATCTCAGTACAAGCAGTTTAGAATCTCGAATGCAGAGTAACACAGCAAAAAACAAACAGACTTTCCAAATCGTCATCCCAGCTTGAAAGCACTCTCCTATATATAAGAGAGAGAGAGAGAGAGAGAGAGAGAGAGAGAGAGAGAGACACAAAGCTTTTTGATTTTTCTATTTCTGTTCTGTCGGTAACGTAGTATTTTGGCGTTTTACCGCTGTACAACTTTATATCAACTCTAGACTTCGCCACTCAATTTTACCTCCATGCGTAAAAAGTGAATATAAAGTTTCGGGACCCTATCCAGCTTTTTAAGCGAAAATGGCGTTGGAATGGTGAACGCCCGAAATGTCAAAATCACGCAGTGGTACCAACATTACGACAAAAGTGTGCCATGGCATGACAGAACCATTTTTTTTTTTCTAATGTTGCTGCTACTGCGCGATTTTGACATTTCGGACGTTCAACATTTGAACGCCATCTTCGCTTAAAAACCTGGATAGGCAAACTTTATATGTTGATATAGAGGGGATTTACAGTTACTTTATACAGCCCCGCGGTTGACGTTTGCGACGATACACATTTATACATTTTAGGAAGCTTGATGATTCATCAAAATTAAAGACAATTAGTATCGAAAATTAATGTAAATTTCACCTAAGGGTTCAAAACTCCAGATAGGGATGCCAGATCTTCAATAATTGATTAAAAATAATATTCAGTAGGGGTGACATTGATAGGGTGAATATTTTTTAGCAAAATGAAAAATACCTTCCCGCCCAGAGCAAAACCGAGATTTTTTTCGTTTTTCATCATTACTCGTAACAGGTTCGATCAAATTGGATGAAATTTTAATGGTTGTAAGCTAACGCAGGTTGAACCAGGTTAAATAATGCATGGTTGCCGAGAAATTTAATTTTGAAGACAAACATGAGTGGTGCTCTGGAGTAACTTGGGCGTTAGAGGGTTAAATAAGAACCATTCTGCTCTTCTGTTCTGGTACCTAGAGAAGTAGTTTTCAACAAATTTCGAAATGTTTAGAAAGTTAGTGAACTTTAACTATGAAAACATTGATAAATTAATTATTTAAATATTTTCAAAGTGTCATGTTTTTCTCATTAAAAATTAATTTGACTCAAAAAACGGACTGCATTATCGGATTTTTCACGGATAGAAACCTGTTTGCTAATCCGGTAACGCTTTGTTTGTTGTATTTGAAAATATTGAAATGTGTTCAAAATCATCAACAATTTTTTACGATTTTCGAGACAATGCTGTCGATTTTGAAAACATTTGTTAGGAAATCGTATTAAAACATGTTGAAGACTTTGGAAACATTTCCGTGTTTACAATTTCAACAACATACCGTTACCGGATTTGCTTACAGGATTTCTATCCGTGTTTACACAATTTTACACCTAGAACATCTAAAATTAGTTTATAGATTACATGTGTTAAGTGTTATTTAATCAGAAATCTAAAATATCTACAGATTTATTGGAAGGACAATTTTCTGAAATTAAACATTAAATTATTATTTTTCAAATCAAACATAAAAAGAAACCTTACTCAGGATTATTTTGACGTAATTGATTCAAATTGCTCACTTTTAGGGTGAATTTTGCAAGAAACACAGTGACCGACGACACGACAAGCCACTCGCCTCCAAAAAGTGGGCACTAAATCGACTTACCCCTCCGGTTCCTTTGGAACTGGAAACGTCAAACCGAAAAAATTGAAAAAAATGATTGACTTTGGCAGCACTTCTGCTTTTGACGTTTAGAAATGTCACTTCGTTTTGAAATCATCTTTGGGAAAATTGTTCTGGTTATGTAAATTAAAATTCTGCCGACGGAACGATCTTGACCGGTTTTTTTTTTTTTTTTTCCTTTGGGCTGACAGGCTAAGACCGCAGTTGGTCCATCTCGCCTCTTGACCGGTTTCAATAAGCACCGTTCCGACGGTCGGACGGAACGTAGGCATCGGGGTGCTATTCGGCGATGTGGTCGAGGCAGGTGAAACCAGAGTCATTCAGGCAAGTAAATCATCAAATTTTTAGTTGCTGGCTAAATTAACCGATCGTCGTCTTCCCAGGTCACGCGAACGAGTAAACCTACCGGGAGTATTTGCCTAGCAAACAAGACGGCTATAGTGCTCAAATGGCAGATGCTGGCAAACGGAATCTTTGCCGTCAATCCTTGTCGAAAAAGTCCGGATCGCGCTGCGCTTGCGATGCCTTGGTCGTTTCCACCGTCTTGGGTGCCGCCTTCTCGATGACTACCTTGTTGCTGCGGTAGTTCAGTTCGGCGTTTTCAACATATTCGAAAAACACGATCGCCGTGACATGGCTTGGCCGCTTCTTCGCAGTTTTCCACGCAGTAGTGATACTAGTCATCGTCGGTCATGATTTCACCGCCGCGCTCGTCGGCCTTGCTTACGAGTCCGGAACCGCGCACTAACCGGGTCGGGGAAATCTTCACCTCTAGGATATCCCCGCGCGCGTCAAAGTACGACTCGTCGATTTGTACCATGCACTCGAGCACGACGTAATCCCCCCGCTCTGGGATGAACGTCAACTCGACGTCGTCCATTTCTACGGGGATTTCACGCAGGTCCGTTTCCACCGTGAGCAACCCGTTACGCTTCGCCGTGATCGTGCCCTGTTCGCTGCGCTGAATGTAGTTGAAGTAGGCCGGCACCAGCTCCTTCATCAGCTGGGTGTTTTCCTCGTCGACCGTGGTCGGTGCTTGCTTGCTCTCCTCGCCCCAACCATCGTCCAGGAGGCACTCCAGCTTCCCAGGCGAACGAGTATACCTACCGAGCAAACGGAATCTTTGCCGTCAATCCTGGCGAAACATGGTCCGCATGATCACGCTCGCTCCGGATGCCTTGTCCCGTGACTCTTGAATTGCTTTACATCGTCGAAAAAAAAAGACGTTCATGAAAACGAGATTCGGTTAGCGCCGGGATGGCTGAGACGTCAAAATCGTTGCTGACCGGCGAGCACAACCCTCACCAGGATTGTGAAAGTCGCGAGCGAAAGCAGCTGAAACCGCGAATCTTGATCGTGATCGAACGATTAACCCCACGGGTATCCAAAACAAGAATTGAATCGAGAAAAAGAGAGAAAAAACGATCCCAGGCTGGTTATAGTAGATGACAAGTTCGAGTTGGAAATTGTTCACCCACCGGCACCGGTTGGACCGTTATTTCTGCTTCTAATTTAGGTGATCGACTCGAGGAACAAAGAATCTAGTGTTTTAACCACCTCCTCCGCCGTAGCTACACGCTTTGGTCCCTATAGTCCCAACGATTATTCTTGATTATATCCCCCTCCCCCTCTTGGACAATTGTCCATACAAAAAAAAAATCGCGTGGACAATCGCTAACCCCCCCTCCCCTCAAAGTGTCCACGTGGTTTATGGATGTTCCCTCAACCTTCGACGCTGTCCCACCATTGCACCGTTTTGGCCGGCAAGTTGAAGATCCAGGACACAAACCACATTGGTACCTGTTGGCATTATCTGTAGCGGTTCTAGGTGGACCGGATTTCGTTCCAGTTCGACGGGGCTACAACTGAACAGGTGCATCTTCCGTCGCGTTCTCATTTTGGCTACCATACATGAATGATCTCGATCCTGTGTACATCGGAAGTTCCTTCGCCGGAAATTTCCACAACCCCTAGGGAAGCTGCTTAGCGATTCCGTAACCAAAGTTCCAGCCATTTGACGGAGGACAAGTTTGAAAATGGGAGCTCTTGCTAGCCATTATGCTCTAAATTCTTGGCTGCAATCGGCTTTTGCCGGCGACTGGACTGTACGGCCGGTTTTTGAAACTTACGCTAGAACATGAGACCCACGGAAAAAGTAGAAATCGGTTCAGCGAATCTCAACTCATGTACCACCCATCTGCCTCCCAGCGTTCAATTGATTCGTCTCGAGCCCGGCGACACGCCCGTGCTGCAACCGATAACGACCCCCCGACAACGCGGATGCTGCTGTATTTGTCTCGCCACTGAACCTGCCCCGTTTTTAAAGCTTTAATCCTACTCAGATGCTTCGATGCGTCATACAATCGCCAGATTCCACGCACTCCACCACTTCGGCTCCCTTCTGCAGAAACCCGGTTTCCGGAATTAACGCCTCTCTCTGGAACCGCCGGGTACGGTAGCGTACCACGAGCCCCAATCTCCTCCTGACGGCTTGGACCGCCTCCTCTTCCCAAACCTGTCCTTCATCAAATGGCTGGAACTGAGGTTACGGAATTGCTAAGCAGCTTTCTGAGGCAAACCCTGAGTAATTTCCAGCGGATGAACTCCACTCCACGCCGGCCGTTAAGAAGCAGCGGAAGATGCACATGTTCAGCCGCAGTCCCACCAAACCGGGACGAAATCCGGCACACCTGAAATCGACACTAATTATGCCAACAGCAGTTGCATCTTGGTTCCTCCAATCCCCGACCAAATAGGCGAAACCTGTGTTCGTCGACAAGCTCCATGGCCCGGCCGGTGATCCACAGAAAGAAATGACCGTCCGGTTGGAGGGTGGGTACTCCCAGCTGTCTCATTCCGTCGTCAATCTTGGCGTGGGTGGTCATCTCCAGTTGCGCAGGTCTGGATCAGCTGAGATGGGTTGAGGATGGCGCACGGATCATTTTTGACTCGCTGTGCTTCGAGTAGCGAAGTTTCCGGATCGAACTTGGAACTATCTTTTCGACGTCGGAATCTTTCTTGAGTTCTACGATCTCAAACACTCCGTTGCCGTTCCCGCTAATAATCACATGGCGCCATGTCATGCCAAATCCACCGGTTCCACCTCGCGTTTCACCAGCGATCGGATCACGCTATCCATCGAAACAGGCTAGTTTGCGGCAAAAGAAATGCAAATCCGGTTTTTCCAAAGATCTCCTCCTCACAGGCCAAATGGTTGCTGTTGTTGGGCGTCTTCTCGTCTTGGCCAGGGTACCGGCCATTGCCCAAAAGGACGGAACAATTTCCGCAATTAGTCCAAATTCCGGCGTAAAAAAATCTGAACCTGTGAAAATTCCGAAAATGTGATTGTGACAGATTTTGATCAATGTAAATATTTACATTCAACAGTGTTGCGAGTTAATTTTAATTTGAGCGAAATCCGAGGGGTCTCTCAATTTACCGTGACTTTAGTCAATCACGGTGATTTCACGGGATTCACGGTGGGATCACTTTTCACTCAGATTTTTGCACCGAGTGTCTTGTCGTGTCGTCGCAGTGACTATCAAAGTCACCTCGGTTTTTTCAATTAGGTTTTACGCCGACTCGATTTTTAGGTTAGAAATTTGACAGTTCGGCTGCACTGTTTACGTTTTTTGTACGTGTGTCTAAGTAAAAATGTGTGTGCGTGTGCGCTCGTGACGTCACGCTGTAAAACCTAATATCAATTGACATAGGGTCTGGGGCAGGGTTGCCAGATACCCTCCTCTTTGTCAGATATTGACAGATTTTGCCAGAATTTTTACAGTTTTTTTTTTTATAAAAATTAACGTATTTAATAAAAATAGAACATTTTTTTCAAAAAGAAGGTGTAAATTCAACAGTTTTGAGGTCATACAATCAGTTAAACCTTCTAAATTCTACAATCTTTGGAATCAATTCATATCCTCCTTCCCCTTCGCCATTCGGAATTGTTAAATTTTCGTCTGCCAGATATTTCCAGATTTTTAATCGATACTTTGCCAGATTTTTCAAATTTTGACCTGGTAACCTTGCGGAAATGCGGAAATTTGTATGACCCAATTTCAACCCCGACCCAATGTCACTAAGGACCTTTATATGCTCTCTAAACCAAAGTACACACAAAAAAAAAGAAAGTGTTTCTAGACCATCCAAGCACTGACGAACTGACGTGCCACCCCATACATATTATTGAGAAAATTCTGACCGCAAATTCTCAAGCGAACACCAACTCCATCTACCTTCAGGTTCGCTGAACTAATTCTCTCTTCCACACGTGTTTTCGATATTGCGACTACGCTTCAATTTGTAATCTGCGTCGTTTCAAAAAAGTATGCGCTCAGAACGATTTTGGAGCGCGCTGTTCGTTTCGGCCGGGGGGATGGCAACCCTATTCCGACCAAAGCAAACTGACAACAGTCGACATTAGCACGGTTGTCAAATGAGGCTGAAAATTCATATCGAAAAAAGTGATTTTTCTGTTTACCTTTTTTTGCTTTTTTTCTTTTGGTCGACAAAACAGTGCGCCCGTACACTAAGAATCGGTATTACACATTTTCCAGTTTGCTTTTACACATTTGCATGGGACTTTTGAGTTCAACCAGGATAACACACTACGTGTAACCATAGTAATATGTATAATACTGATTGTCAGTGATTGTTTTCTGAACTTCCAAGATGGCGTCCTCTTCGCTACCCCCTGGTTTCGGCGAAAGCGTGTGTCAGATTATGCTGACTTCAATAATACATTGCATGTAAACATTGGCGCGAAGCGAGAGAAGAGAGCTAGTGAAGAGAGAGAAGAGAGAAAAATCGGTTGACAGATTGTTCGCTAGAAGCAAAAACGCCAAACAAGAAGAAGACAACTGCGGTCAAAGTGGTTTGTTCGTGGCACGTCAGTTCGTCAGTGATCCAAGTTTATGTCTGATAAGGCAGATTTTAAACCTCTAAAGAGCTAATTCGTTACCCCGAATTAAACTGCATTCGAATTAGTGATTCCGAATTCGCTAATTGGAATGACTGACAGCTGTCAAAAGCACAAAACCACGTGTTTGAAAATCGTTGAACAGAGGGTTTGAAATGTAAATAGTTTGACAACCCAATTTTGCCGTTTGAGGCTTCGTTCGAAGTAGCGGACATTCGAAGCAGCGAACGAATCCGCTCTGTATTTTCAAAATATTCGGGGTAACTTTGTCTTACTTGAACACCTAATCAAGCTCCTCTTCACCAAGTCTGGGCTGCATTCTAAAAGTAGCTTGCAGCGCGTGCCACTAATCCCTAATTAAACACCGCCTATTTTTAGCAGATGTGTGTGCATCGGCAGATTAAAACTAAAACTAGTTGGCTCGATCTTAGTCCAACATGGTCCAAATATCTTCTTTCTTTAGTTTCTTACAAGATGAGTTGACCCATTATCCTAATCTGTACCACAATTTCTCCTCTTTTTCGCCTTCCAGATGATGCCATGGAGAGCCTCGGCTATCTCAAGTTCACCGACGAAAGCATGAAGTCCAACTTCTTGCAGAGCTTAAGCACCATGCGCCGGCACCGGCTGTTTTGCGATGTGATTCTTTTGGTAAGTTTGTTTCGTTTGTGTTTTGAAGGAAGACGACGACGACCTCGCGGAGTCTCGAAAGAGCAGTGGAAAATTCCCTGGCCCAAAACTTTCCATTGCTGTTTAGAGGTTGGTGTTGTGGGTTCATTGAGAGAGGGGGCTCGTTTGAGGTGTGTCTCTTTTTTATAGGTTTTTGGTGGTTTTGATTAACCCTTGGTTAGACATCAGTTGAGTTTCAGCTGAAATCGGTTTAAATATTATGAATTTTGATAGAACTGACAAATCTACTTGAATTTGACAGCTTTTGACCTTACAATCCTTGGAACATGGTAGGTCAACATTGAGGTGTACTTTATTTGACAGTTTACCGAGTCAGCGTTTACGTTACCTTAGTGTTGATTGACGTTGAACTGCCTTGAGTCGGTCTTGCAAAGACGACAATTTTTGTTCAAATCAATCTCAAATGCATCCGAGGGTTAACGAAAAGTGGTCGTCGACCGGTTGTGGCCTATAATCATATGCAGAGTAGAGGGCCCACTAGGAAGAGCATATTTTTTGTCTCGTCTGCAGTCGGTCGTCGCATCGTCGCTCGCCGAGCTGATGTATGGCCGGAGAGAAAGACCACTTAAGCACACGGTGTCGTTCACCCCTCGAGAGTCCGAGTTGCATGGGCCGGGGGATCAGATGAACGGGGGTAACCGAAAACTAGTTTTTTGGCGCGGCGACAAACAAGCATGTTGTGTGTCGCGCGTGTGCCGGTCACATGTTGGTATATCGTTTGAGACTCAGCTTGAACGAAGCGGACTTGTTGCTTTGAATGGTTGGGATGCGATGAAGAATGAGGAACACCTCGCGAGTGGGATGACCTGATTCGGTTCATAGTTGAGTTAATGAGCGAAATTTCTTGATTTTGATTGCAGGTCGGCAACACGGAAATCCACGCCCACCGCAATGTCCTGGCGTGCGTGTCCCCTCACCTGATGGAGCTGTTCAGTTCGGACGTGGTAAGTGTCGAGCTTCGGCTCCCCCCGCATTAACCATGTGCTTTCTGTTCTTTTGGGATTCCAGATGTCCTGGTGGCTTCCGAGCTTCGACCGGAAAACAGTGCGCTGTTTCCTTTTTTTTGTTGGAATGATCTAGAATCGTCTCGTTGCACTTTTCCCTCTTGTTACAGGACACCGTCAATGGCGCCACCGCCGACGGGAAGGCTCCCTGCTACCGACTGAACGGCCACATCACGCTAACCGGGCTCAGGTTTCTGGTCGAGTACGCCTACACCGGCTCGCTGGAAGTGCCCGGAGACATGGTGAGTTGATACGGACTGAGCACGGGGATCTGATTCCGCAAGAGACCCCCGGGAAGGGCCGTGTCTTTGTGTGTGTATGTGCATATGTTCCGAACAGGAACAGTTACCGATAACAATTTTCTAGATACGCGATGTGTATCTGGCTGCCTGGCAGCTCAAGATTGACACCGTGGTCAAGGAATGCGCCCGGCACATGGTGAGCGACCTCGAGCCGGAGACTTGCATCGAAACGCGCTCCCTGCCCGGTATCAACCGGAACAAGCACTTTGTCCAGGACGTCGACGCTTACATAGCGAAGAACTTTGCGGAGGCCTCGCAGCAGCCGGCCTTCCTCCAACTGCCGTGCGTCCTCATCGAGGTGCTGTACCAAACCAAGCAGGAAATGACGCTGGTGACCGAGGCTTCCCTTTGCCGCCTGGTTCTGGACTGGATCCGTCGTCAAATGATGGAACAGGGCAGCTCGGTAACAACACTCACTCCCTCCTCCATAACCCCAAACACTTCTTAGCCGTTCCCTCTTCACAGGTATCAAATCTCTTGGAGCGCTCCCATCTGCTGTATCTAGCCCTGGACAACTCGCTGCAGGATTGCTCAGACCTGCCTCCGGGCCAGGAAGCCGACAGCGATCTGGTGCAGGACTACAAACGGTTGGTGCTCAAATGTCCCGGCAACAAGAAGCACCGCAAGGGCCTAAAAACCCCGAACCGTCCCCGTGTAATCCTGTACAACCGAGACATCGGTGAGCGCGACGAAGACACCAGCCAGGACTGTGACTGGACCCTGATCGGCAGCACGAAGATTTCCGACCACACGTTCATCTCGCTGGTCACGCTGAACGGCAACCTGTCTCGGTTGTCGATCCAGCTGCGTCTGAACGTGCCGACGACCCCGTCGCCGATCACCACTCCGGACGTGCTCAGCGCCAGCGTCAGCCGGGACGAAGATCTGAGCGAGGCGCAACAGCCGGAGCTGTTCTGCGAGGTGGCCACCATGTCCGGACCCAAGTGCGGCCTCGGAGTGGCCGAGCTGGAGGGCAAGCTGCTTGTTTGCGGTGGCTACGATCGGGCCGAGTGCCTGAAATCGGTCGAGTCGTACTGTCCCGTATCCAACAGCTGGACCCAGCAGTGCAACATGGGCGAGGCCCGCGGCCGGGTGCAGATCGCCGTGATCAACGGGACGGTGTACGCCGTCGGCGGTTGTAATGGTAAGGACATTTGTATGCCACAAAAATTGTGTCTTTGCTGAGCCTCTTGATCTGTCGCGACCACGGTTTTCTGCATAATTCAATTTCCACTTCTATTTCAAATCCAAACTTTTTCTCGGAAATTTTGCTAAATCCGGAAAAACGTACCAAATTTCATGTAGTGAAGCTGATTGCTTTTTGGAGTAAATCCGAATTTCATTTGATAATTTCTTCAAAACTGTCGATTTAGAACATTTTGCAAATAAATTGCAGTTTTGAAACTTACCACTTAAAAATGTTTACAAACTGCTAAAAGTTTTACAAAACCAATCTCTAAACACGTGGTTTTCAAATCAAATTGATCAAAACAAATTTCGTGACAAACCGTCGATGACAGCCGAGAAGTACACTCTGAAGCAAACTCAGTCAGATCAGTGCAAAGTTTAGGCACATTACCCAAACTAGAGTAAACAATGGTTGCTTATTTTTGTGCGCATTTGCATTTGCTAACACGGCTTACCGTTTGCAGGAACCACCGAGCTGGACTCTGTCGAGTGTCTCTCGAAGATGGACAAAAAGTGGCGCAAGATGTGCCGGTTGCCGCTGGCCCGCAGTAACGCGGGTGTGTGCGCGCTGAACGACAAGATCTACTGCATTGGCGGGTGGAACGGGCAGAGCGGAATCCGGCAGTGCGACGTGCTCAAGCCGGAGGACAACAAGTGGATTTCGATTGCGCCGTTGAACACGGGGCGGTATCAGGCCGGGGTAGCACCGTACCAGGGCAAGCTGTGGGTTGCCGGCGGGAGTGACGCGTGGAACTGTTTGGGCTCGGTGGAGGTGTACGATCCGGAGACGGAGCAGTGGACGTTTATGCCGTCGCTGTTGACGCCGAGGTAAGGAGAAGGTGAATCGTTGAGTTGGACGGGTCTGAAATTTGGATTTCTTTCGTAGACGCGGTTGCGGTTTGGCCGAGTTCAATGGTAAGTTGTACGCCGTGGGCGGAAGTGACGGAACGCACTCGTTGAGTACGACCGAATGCTACGATGAGGCTTCCAAGTGTTGGGTTGCGGGACCGAATCTGACGACGCCGCGGTCCATCGTGTCGGTGGCCGCCGTACAGAACCGGCTGTACGCGATCGGAGGCTTCTCGGGCAAGACGTTCCTGAACACGATCGAGTATCTGGACGCCTCGTCCAACGAGTGGACTACGTTTGTGCCGCAAACGAACGAGAACATTGACAGTCTGCTGCAGAATGCCATCTTCAGCGGGCGAGCCGGATCTTCGTCAACGTCTTCGTCGCCGGACAACTTGAGCGGCCAGAACGGGGACAGCGAGCACACCTTCAAGCCGATCAAGACCGTTGAGGTGAACGCGTACAACCTGGAGCGCGGCAAGGCCTCGTCGACGGACAAAGAAGTGTCGCAGATCATGGCGCCCGAAGCGTCTGCCAAAAAGCTTGCCATCGAGGACGTTGAAGAATCGAATAGTGGAGAACTTAATGGTACAAACAACACACACGATAGCAGTATTAAATTACAGAAAATTCTGGCAAACACGTGCGCGGAGATCGCCGCCAACGGACACAACGGCAGTTAACTACCGGCCGCCGTCCCGGAACAGCCGTCTTCGTTGCTCTCAGTGTCCGGTACTGAGTCCGAGCTGGACTAGCTGCAGACTCGTGTGTTTAAAAGATTTCGCGGTTTTTCGGTGGTTTTCTGGATTATATATATTATACACAACATTGAACTCAATATATTTGATAAGTGATCTTTTTTACTACTATTAAGATTAAAAGCAAAAGAAAACACGTAGTTTACTATCAGCAGTAATTGTAAAACACACAAGATCAGAAAAGTTTATACTATTGTGGTGAATGTATTTTAGCGAAATAAAACAGAAAAGTTATTAAATCAGGAATCACACGGAGCCACAACCACTGTTGAAAATAGTTGAAACTCAAGAGAGAAAAACAAGGATAACACACTGCTACCGAGACTATAAAAAGAAAGCTGATCAGGTTGTTACTCGATCAGTTTGTAGCGATCACCACTCTCCCTCCGTTTTCGAGGCAACATGTCATCACCGCTCGTACGCTTCCGAGGCATAGCAAGCAGTCAATGCAATAAGAAAGTCCAATTCCGTTGATGTTTCCAACCGAAAAAACGCCTCCAGCTGGCTTGAAATTTGATTTGAACACCTCTTTTACAGTGTAGCCCACTAAAAAAAGTATGGTTGGGAGGTATTTCAGCTCGAAATGAGTATTGTCTCGTCACAGTGTATCCAGGCGCTGTCATGAATCAATGACGGTTTTTACACGCTAACAAAAATATCTCATTTCTTGGTTAGTTTTCGACTAACCGTACTTACTCAAATATTAGTTTTTTTATGATTTTTTTTCACTCATTTTTGAGTAATTTTATAAAATTTTAACAAATAAAGTGAATAATCTTGTTCCAGAAAGTGGACCCAAAATTGAATAAAATGAAAACTTCCAAAACTTATATCAAACAAGCAGGTTATATTCTGACGAAGTATGAGTGAAAATAACTCAAAATTAATTTATTTCGAGTGAGTGTGTAGGGAGCATCTTTAACGAGTCTTGATACACTGTGACAAGATAATACTCATTTTAAGCTAAAATCCTACCTCGCCATACTTTTTTCAGTGGGCTGCACCGCAAAATCGGGGCTCAATTCCAATTTCACGGCCGCCGGAATAGATTTTTTCCTTTTCGCCAACATCCAATTGTGGTTCATTCGTTTTGAACCTAGCGCGTAAGTACATTTTACACTCACACATCTACACTACCTTACATTCGTTAGCGAAACAAAAAAGAAAGCAAAAATTAAAACCACTTATCCTAGCGTGTAAGTCGGCGCAGGTGGATGAAATACGCAAAGAAAAAAAAGAAAGACAAAACAATTGTGCGAAACGCATCCACGTAATGTTTAGGGAAAATTCTTAGTGCTAAGTGAGAGAAACATAAACAAAACAACATTTCTACACATAAACCAATACAAGTAGTAGGTGGTAAGCAACTAATCTACAACATACAAACACTTCTCGATGGTTTACTTGCTCTATACTGCCGTTCTACGCATAATTGTCCCATGTCAGTTTTGGACGATTTTGACTTTATGACATTTTTGAGTTTAGTCTGATGTGTACTTTAAGAAAAACACATAAAATCTGGTACTTTGTTCGGAAACTCATTAAAAACAACACCAAGTCTGTTTGTCCCATCGTTGAACTTCTACGCATAATTGTCCCACCAAGTATTTTCTTACACGGAATCATTAGTTTTACTAAGCATTATGTCTTATTTACCTGTTGTATAGCAAGAGAATCACAAATAAGGATGACAAACTGCTAACTGGGGCGATTAGGGACACATAGGGCGAATATTAACCTACGGGACAATTATGCGTAGAAACACAGAAATCGGTCGAAAAATTTCAATCGCGTTTTTCTCAGTTGCACTTTTTTGAACATGGGACAATTATGCGTAGAACGGCAGTATACCCCGCCCTAAAACAAACATTTAGAACAATGGATATTTTAGACTGGTTTATATTGTGCAAACATTTACACGGGAAATAAAAAGAAGCCACTCAGAACCGCTGTCTACACCCTAGCGTCTCTGTTTTAGTGACTTGTGTGCGGTGTTTTGCAGAACGAAAACATAAAAGAGTACGAAACATGCATTTTCTAAAGAGAAGATATATTACTAGACAAATAACTCACCAGGAACTAAAAGCAAACGTAACGAGTAAAAGCCATACAATTTTCTTCATAAGAAAAATAAAGAAACAAAAGTATCAAAAACTGAACAGAAACGGCGTGGTTTAAAACAAAAACGGTCACCGAAGCGCACGTGTTAGAACGACAGCCAGCGCGTTTAATTCCTATTTAAAGTGCTATAATTACACCAACTGTTAGTTGTTTCCCCTTCCCAGAACATGATTTTAATTCTAAACCTTAAAGGTCCCCCCCTTAATGATAGCGATACAACATTGTGATTCTTGTTTTGACTCGATTTGTACTCCCTCCAAAATCCATAAAAGAACAACCAAGGGGCCCAGCGAGTAGCATTAAATTTTTCTTTTTCAAAAAAAAAAAAAAGAAAACTTTAGCCATTTTTACGTTCGTATCGCTGCGCTGCCCGAAACAGGGGAACCATCGCGAACCCATAAGTTAGTATAAAAGAAAATGTGTTAACATTTAAGCGTAACATTCTGAGGTCTTGACAGACAGAACAAAAAATATTGTCCGGAAAAGCGAGGAGAGAAGGACACCCGCCCCAGAAAAGGGTGTCTGCCGAGAAAAGAGGAGCAGAAATTGTTGAAAGTTGGAAATAAAGTTTAAGAAGGCTAAAAGTGGGTGTTTCGACTCGGGGTGGAACTGAAAGAAAGTTAAAAGTAAAGATATAATTTCAATAAAGTAGTTTCTGAGTTATTTTCACTCAGATTTAGTCAAAACCGAATCTTCTTAGAAATAAGTTTTGGGGTGTTTTGCTTGCACTCATTTATGGGTGAATTTTCTAGAATTCTAAGACCAGAAATGAGTGGAAAGAAAACTCTTCATAACTTCCTGAGAAGGTTTGTTTTCACGAAATTTGAGTAAAAGTGGCAGTGCGTGGCCGAATGGTTACGCTGTCCGCTTTGTAAGCGGATGATTCTGGGTTCGATTCCCATCTGCTCCAACCTTCCATCGGATGAGGAAGTAAAATGTCGGTCCCGGCCTTGGTTGTTAGGCCGTTAAGTCATTCCAGGTGTAGGAGTCGTCTCCATGCCATAAGTACAAACAACACACCAAACCAAGCCTACTCCGGTGGAATCGCTGGCGGTGGTTGGACTCGCAATCCAAAGGTCGTCAGTTCGAACACTGGGGTGGAAGGTTCCTTGGAATAAAAAGAGGTTTGGGTGCTCTCCCCATTCAAGCCTTCGGACTCCTAGGTTCGAGCAGAAACTTGCAATAGAGACCACAAAAGACCCGGGGGTCGTTAATGTGGATGGTTTGATTTTTGAGTAAAAATAACTCAAAAACTAGTTATTTGAATGAGCGTGAGCCAAAAAATAATAAAAAAATTATTTCTTCTAAAAATCTACAAAAGTTTCATTCAACTAAATCATTTGGAAGTAACGAGGACTTAGGTCAATACATGATTTATTTTTTTTACCAAATCTCTCTAAGAGTAATTTTTTGATTGATATCGTCAAAAAGAAGTTTGTCAAGGCGATAAAAAATATGATCTCAATTTTGGGTTGAAATAGTTTTTGCTTGATGACCGCTTTGTACACGCACATTCAAAATTGCTCAGATTTCTTGCTTACTTTTCAAAAGGTCCTATGTGCATCAGAAACATAGAACGAATGCTGTGTGAAATTTAGAACCCACACGCTAATCCAAAATAACATGTTTTAGGATTTGTTTAAATTCACGGTATTTTTTTAAACTAATTTTCCAGCTAATTAAATTTCTAGTTCAGCCTTGGTTCAGCCTAAAGTTCAGCTAAAAGTCCAAATCACCCACATTAAATAAATAAAATTGAGCGTGTCAGAAAAAATCAACATGTGCGTGAAGTTAGCTCACATTGCTTCTACATAAAAAAGTGTAGCCATTTTTTTACATCGTACACTCAAAATCAGAAGTACCCTTCAAAAAGGGTTTTATCTACCCTTTATCTGTCATCCCAAAGAAAAAAAACCCTTTTTGAGGGTTACTTCCACCCTTTTTTTCAAGTTCACCCGTCGTCACCCTTTTGCAAAGGGTTACTACCGGTAAACTTGAAAAAAGGGTGAAAGTAACCCTCAAAAAGGGTTTTTTTTCTTTGGGATGACAGATAAAGGGTAGATAAAACCCTTTTTGAAGGGTACTTCTGATTTTGAGTGTAGGCTTTTCTGTATGCCACAAAATCTGGGTTGCCAGCAAAGCATTTTAAAGGGGTTTTGAAACAAATCCGTATTAACTTTTCAATAGAGCGAATCCTTGATTGTAAACAAACAATCTATCCCGAGGTCTTCCCTTTTTCTCAAGTGACAGTTCACGTTAAAGCGGTATACGCACTTCGGAAGGAACCGGTCAAGAAAAAAAATCAAATGGATAGTAGCGGCAGCGCAAGCAAGTCAGAGAGGGTGAAGAAAAGCCCCAAGAAATCGCTCCCTCTCCTTTGTTCTGCTGTTCGTAAAGCTGTTTCTTGACCCCTTTCCTTCCGATCTGCATACTAGCCTTAAGTATGAGTAATGGGCTTTCTACAATCACTTAGCTTAGAATAGTTCAAGCAAAACAATGTAAATGGGCCAAAGCCGAGGTGGAAACAAAGAGTCTGTTCTGCTCGTTCCAAACGTGAACATCCACTGACGTAAGCAGGACAGACTGTTTGTTTGAACATTGTTTTGTTTGAGTTAAGTTAAGTAAAATATATAAGTTACTTAGAATAGTACGCAACTTAAGGCCGTCATCCACAATCAACTTAGAAAACTTGCTGGGCTGATATATTTTGCTATGCAGTTGTTTGTTTACCTTTGATAATGAAATGTCAACTTACCGTAGATTTTGAAATTTTCCAATCCATAGGTACGTCAAGTTTCATGTTTGATTACTTTGCCATTGTAGAAGATCAAATTCATTTCTATTGATACAAATTGCTAAGCTAAGTGCAATCTAAGTACACTCAAACCCCGATGGTTTGACACCAACTGTTGTCAAACGAACGGGGTCACTTTTTAGTTTGACACCCCTTTTACACGGAGTTCACACACACTACCAAACGTTTGTTTTGATAGTGTGCGTGAACGCCGTGTAAAAAGTGACAGTTCGTCACTTTTTAGTTTGACTTTGACCAACCAACGGGGTACAAACTAAAAAACTGTCAAACGAAAAAGTGACCAACCACCGGGGGTTGAGTGTAAAGTGATTGTAGATAGTCCATAAGACTGCTAGTTTACAATGAAGGAATCGCCCTTTTGAAAAGTTAATACGGAAATTTAAACGAGCAATTTGAATTCCCGCGGGGTTGTGGATTTGTGGAATCCGAAGTTCGAACTAGCGAGTTGTGTCCGTACTCAAGCAACTCCTCGAAAACTTCTATACCAACCTTGCAGACATTTCCTGATCCTAAATACAGCCTTGAGCCGTAACCATCTGTTCTGGCATCCCTGTAACAACAACAAAAACACCGAATCTGTCAAATTTGACAATTCTCGCATCGCGCAAGAAAAGAGCATCAAATCAGTTTGTGCTGCTCGGTGGTTCGGTTGTGTTTTTTTTCGTTTGCTGGTGGAAAGGGGAAAAATCGCGAGTTTTGTGTGTGGACTTTGGGAGGCGACTAGTTTTCCCACATTTTCCTCTTATTTCGCATCGTTTGGCACCTCGGAGGTGCGAACATTGTTCTGTAAAGTGCACACTCATTGGTTTAAAACCTGGAAAAGTAGTTCACAGGTGGCATGATTTGGTGATTTTTTCGGGAAGAGAACAATCTTGGCGTTGTTGCGTTTCTTGAATGCCTGTTTTTTCCTCCTTTGATTCTCTTGCTTCACTTGCAAGACCGTTTTCGTTGGCGCTGCTGCCCCTCCCGTCTGGTCGTTTGTGCTGCTGCGGTGAAGAAAATTCAGTCTACGCGAAACAAGTTCGCGACTTTTACGCCACTGTGTGTGTATGACTTTCCGCGTTTGTCGAAACGCTGCTGCTGGATCACGTTTTTGGTACGGAGGCTGCGGCTAGGTGAGTGATTTTATTTATTTTGCTAATAGGTTTTGCAGATCTCAATTTGCTCACCTGTAACATAAAAACAATCGTGATACAGTTGTCCACATTCGCTTTATGGATTGAAAATTAGACTGATAAAAAATAATAAAACTTAAGATCATTAAAGTTTGTATGAATAAATAGCGTTATAAATTAACAACACACCAAGCTGCCAAACTCACAATCACAGATTGCTACAAATAAGCCGTACATATGTTGAGGGAACCAGTAATTGGGGTAAATTGGGAAACAAGTTCAAGTCCAGAAACGATCTTTCAGAACATTGAGAAATCAGGACTTAATCCACCAGAAGGTAGCTTCTTCCTTGCTCACTAACACCATTTGCAAAAAAAAAAAATATTTTTTTTTGTTTTCATAATGAATTCGTGATGAATTATAATTGCGAAGTTTTCATAATTTATTTAAAAAAAAATAAAGGTTTCAAATTTTTAAATGGAAAATAATCTAAAAAATTGCAAAAACTCAAATTAAAAAAAATTAGGATTAAAAACATCAAATCTGAAAACTTAAAAATTTTAGAATTTTAGAGTTCTAAAATTTAAAATTTTTAGAATTTTAGAATTTTAGAATTTTAGAATTTTAGAATTTTAGAATTTTAGAAGTTTAGAATTTTAGAATTTTAGAATTTTAGAATTTTAGAATTTTAGAATTTTAGAATTTTAGAATTTTAGAATTTTAGAATTTTAGAATTTTAGAATTTTAGAATTTTAGAATTTTAGAATTTTAGAATTTTAGAATTTTAGAATTTTAGAATTTTAGAATTTTAGAATTTTAGAATTTTAGAATTTTTGAATTTTTGAATTTTTGAATTTTTGAATTTTTGAATTTTTGAATTTTTGAATTTTTGAATTTTTGAATTTTTGAATTTTTGAATTTTTGAATTTTTGAATTTTTGAATTTTAGAATTTTTGAATTTTAGAATTTTTGAATTTTAGAATTTTAGAATTTTAGAATTTTAGAATTTTAGAATTTTAGAATTTTAGAATTTTAGAATTTTAGAATTTTAGAATTTTAGAATTTTAGAATTTTAGAATCTTAGAATTTTAGAATTTTAAAATTTTAGAATTTTAGAATTTTAGAATTTTAGAATTTTAGAATTTTAAAATTTTAGAATTTTGGAATTTTAGAATTTTAGAATTTTAGAATTTTAGAATTTTAGAATTTTAGAATTTCAGAATTTTAGAATTTTAGAATTTTAGAATTGTAGAATTTTAGAATTTTAGAATTTTAGAATTTTAGAATTTCAGAATTTTAGAATTTGAAAATTTTAGAATTTTAGAATTTTAGAATTTTAGAATTTTAGAATTTTAGGATTTTATAATATTAGAATATAAGAATTTTAGAATTTTAAAATTTTAAAATTTTAAAATTTTAGAAATTCAGAATTTAAAATTATACAGATTTGAAAAATTTAGAATTTTAGAACTTCAGGCTTTTTGAAGAATTCAATTTAGGAATTTGAGATGTTTGAATTTTTAAATGTTCACATTTTGAAATGGTCAGAAAACTTCCAGAATTCTTTCCCTTTTCAAATCTGGATACTTTGAAAGTCGTTTAAGTTTTAAGCATCTCTGCAAGGGATACCAAGGGAATCCACCTATCGCTTGGATGAAAAGTAAACACGGCTTCTGCGAGCTTCCCAACTATTTTGGATCTTATCATAAACAATTTTATTAAAACGTTTTCTCCAGTATTTCGTCGCACTGACCTGGTCCAAAGTGACGACTTGCTTGTTTGCTCTTGACCTTAGCTTTCCTGAATTGAATTAAGCCTATCAGCAGCGTCAACAAGCTCTATTGCATTTGGTATGCAAACTCCAAACATCATCACGCCCCTCTTCTCAGTAATCGTATTTATCCACCCAACTATTTTATTGTAGCTCAATGTACTGTTGTAAATGTTTGCGTTCATTCTCTCTGCTGCTGCTGCTCTCTCTCTCTATCTCGTTACATTCACTGATATGTTGCTCACTTTATTTCTTCACAGTCTCCTTCTCTCTGTATTTGTTGCAGGAACGGCCGAGCAGCTCGCAACATACTTCATGCCAGCAGTGTTGAGCTGAGCTGGCGCTCGTCGTTGATCATCGCAGCAGCACCAAGTTATTGCCTCAGTCAGTGGGCTTTCGATTTCGTTACCCGCCTAGTGTGTAAAGTGTATAAGGTGCGCACAATTACCCAAGAAGAAATAATTTCGTTCTGTAATTACGCCGAGAAGAGGTGGGGAAGACGAAACATACCTGATACTGTACGTGTACGAAGAGCTGGGGATTAAGTCAAGGAAAGAAGAGGAGATAAGGCTTCCCCAAGTGTTGTGAATTTTGTGGTTCCTACGCGTTGGCGAAATAAAGAAGCAGCGAAAAAAAAATAATCGCCTAAACACATATCTCAAGAGTGTCTGTGGGTGTGGGTTTTGTGTGAAACCGGGAAGAGAATCTAATTTCGAGTGGTGGCACATGCAAAGCAGCAGCAGCAACAGCAGTAGATTTCAAAGTTCAGTGACCAGCCGCAGAACCAGGAAGCGAGGAGAGTTTTTGGCAGCTGCAGAGTCTAGTAGTTCTCTCGCAATTCAGTTCAGCTGCACGCAGACAAAACAGGTGCCCCTTGCTTACGTACTTGAACCGCCGCACTTGCACGCGCTGCGAACGTCCCAAAGTTTGCAGAAACGAAACAGGGCAGGTGAGTTCTGGTGGCCACAACTTCACTCGATCATTTTCATAAATTTGCTCCGGTTGGTGATGAGCTCATTTTTGTTTTTATGGAAGTAAGGTCTTCTTCTTGGTTTGGCTTGACTGATCACGTTTTGGTGCAGAACTGAAAATTCGTGGTTGTGCACTTCTCTATCAAATCTCGATTTATCATGTCGTGAGTCAAAATTTTTCAAAGGGTTATAAATTTTAGCTCTTCAAGAAGCATTGTAGAGAATAACTTGTTTTGCCTTATTCACTGAGCTACAAAATGATTTTGTCAAAAGCACTCAGAAAAAGAACTGATCAAATAAACCTTACCTAAACTGCTTCTTTTTTGCACATGTTTAAGAAAAATATAAACTAACTTCTGACAAAATTTCATCCACATTGATGAAGTACGAGCTTTTTTACAGACATCGACATGGTTTTTTTATGTGAATTTTTTTGACGTAAAATGCAGATAAAAACAACTAGCAAAAATATTGTTCAATCTTTTATTAAAGTTTTGTTCACTGGTCCTCTGAGAACCGATTCAATCAAATAAATCATGAAAAAATGGGCAATTGTTATTTTGATGGTCAAAAATTTGAAAATTGAGTCGAAAGTGTTAAGCAGGCCTGTCCTAGACTATGTTTAAATATGATTTTTGCAATTTAAATGCTTATGATAAAACGTTAAAGCAAACATTGTGCAAAACAAGCAACACATTCATACAAAAAATATGGGAATCTGTTTGACTTAATATTATTTATGGTAATTATACCATAAGAGAATAAAATGTAAACATGATAAATGCACAAAACCACTGAAAACATATTAAACAAGAGAGACAAGTTTTTCGTTGTACAAATGTTCAAAAAAATCAAACCATCCACATTAACGACCCCCGGGTCTTTTGTGGTCTCTATTGCAAGTTTCTGCTCGAACCTAGGAGTCCGAAGGCTTGAATGGGGAGAGCACCCAAACCTCTTTCTACTCCAAGGAACCTTCCACCCCAGTGTTCGAACTGACGACCTTTGGATTGCGAGTCCAACCACCGCCAGCGATTCCACCGGAGTAGGCTTGGTTTGGTGTGTTGTTTGTACTTATGGCATGGAGACGACTTCTACACCTGGAATGACTTAACGGCCTAACAACAACCAAGGCCGGGACCGACATTTTACTTCGTCATCTGATGGAAGGTTGCAGCAGATGGGAATCGAACCCAGAATCATCCGCATACAAAGCGGACAGCGTAACCATTCGGCCACGCACTGCCACTGGACAAATGTTACCTATGGTAAAAAAAGTGAACAAAAAGCTTGAGCCGTTAGCTACACACATAGAATTTTACCGATTTTTCCACTGCTGAACAGTTCGGTAAAACGAAAACTAACGAATTTGGTAATTATTGTTCATTTTGTAATTTGTAATTCGTTGATTTATTGGGTACGATAACTTGTTAGTTAACACGTTTGATCAGGTCAAGGAAGACACTTTAGGAAATTACACAGGATCCAAAAAAAAAAAAACTTCATTTAAATAGCGATTTTTGTTTATCTTGACAGACGGTTTACCGATCTAAACTGTACCGAATTTTCAACTACCAAATTCGGTAAAGAAATCTAAGTGTGTTACCGAAAATCGGTAGTAACATGAACAATAATGCACTTCATTACCGAATTTCGGTAAAATATTACCAAATTCGATAGTTTTCAGTTTACATTTGGGTACATTTCAAGTCACAATTAAAGATATATGAAAAGTAAGCATTGTAAATAGAGGGTGACGAGCGGGAATTCCCGGAAATCAATCATTTTTGGACCTTTCGATTCCCGGGAAATTTGGTCGAATTTTATTCTTATAAATATGAAAGCCAAATTATATAAAATAATCAGAAAAAACATTTGAAAAAATCGAAACGTTCAGAACAAATAATAATAAAAATAATAATATTCAATGTTTGGCCCTTTTAAAATGTTAGTCTTGATTTAAAAAAAATCAGAATATTTTTTTCGAAAAGATCGGAAAATTTCACAAGTGTTTCATGTTTTAACATTGAAAATCGAACCATTAGTTGCTGAGATAACGACATTAGAAAATTGTGGGTTGTTTTGATGAGACTTAGAAAACATCAATTTTTGTGTTTCTTTTTCTTAAAGCGGTTGTATCTCAGCAACCCGAGGTCCAACATCTCTGAGACAATTTTATAGCAAATTTTCAAAAAAAAATAATAAAATTGGAAATGGTCACTCATGGCCACTATTTTTAAAATTTGAAAAACTGAAATTTTTTCGCTAAAATCAAACATTCGGTGGCAATATCTTGAAAACAGAGCCCTTTATCAAAAAATCTGTAAAGTACTTTTCGATTGGATGTTCAATTTTACATAAAAAAATTACGTCAAATTTGTTTTTGTATGATATTTCGATTTTTTTTTCCAAAAATCACTATTTTTTCAAAAGTTCATAACTCGGCGGCAGATTTTGGACCATGTTTCTCTATGGCTCAAAAGTTGCGGGTTTTTGTCCCCTAAAACATATCCAGAGTTTTTTTTGAAAAGGTCCTATAACCTATTGTCTTTCATATGTTTATAGGACCTAATCAAAAAAAAAGTCCAGATATCAAAAAATCTCGAAAATCAAAAAATACGTATTTTGGAAAATTGAGTTTTTGTGGAAAAAAAATTGATTAAAAAATGTGCAAATTTTTTTTCCGTGTACCTATTTGTTTCTCAATAGTCCTTAACAATACCTACAGCTTTGCCGAAGACACCAAATGGATTAGAAAATTCACTCAAAAGTTTCAGCTGTTTGAATATTTACGTACCATTTTTGTATGGACAGCTGCCAAAATTGTATGTAGACTTGTATGGGTCAACCAATGACACAAAAAAGGCTTATTAGGTTATAGGGAAGGCCCCTACAAAGTTTGAGCCAAATCAAAAAATACAAAAAATAAAAATGGTCGAAATCGGCCGATTTCGTAGAGAGTTGCTCATTAGCTAATTTTAATTTTTTTTAAATCTAATAACAAGTTCATGCAAAAAGCTTCAGAATTCAGAAAAAAATATATCAAAATGTGGATCTGTGAACTATAAAACGAGGCTACTTAAATTAACGTTTCATTGAATAAGTTTGAATTAATTGTAACTGAATTGGTTGAAAAGTAACAAATTTATTACATTTCTGTTAAATTATTCCCGGGAAATAACAAAACACAACTCTCGATTCCCGGGAAATTGAAAATCTCGAGAATCGTCACCCTCTATTTGTAAATAAATTTGAGTAACTTTTATGTTTAAATTCCACCAGAAATATATTATGCATCGGTGGTCCCCTCGTAATTTTTCGTTCAGCCCAGTAAGCGAGCAGCCTTCGGTGACTGGGCTACATTCTCAGCCCAGTTACCGAGCAAGTACTGTATTTAAAAATTTCATAAAGCCGTTGCAAATATTTGTTAAAGTGTATGTCGCCCCCCCCCCCCCCCCCCCTTAATAAACGGTCTGAAAAATCAGGGGGCAATTTTTTTTCAGAAAACTTGAAATTTGTAATGAAAAAAGAAGTCTAATCGACTGAAAACAATTTTAAATGCATTTTCCTGCTTTTAAAATCATATTTAGCATGCATGGGATCGATCAAAAATGTTTTGAATTTTTTTAAACTATGTTTTTTTTTAAATGCATTGCATGAGATGCGCATGCTTTAGTATGCGATTTTACCATTGGATTTTATGCTGTGAACATCACGGTGCACAAATAACAACTTTTTTAACGGTGCACATCAAGCAGAGCTTTCGCACCTAGATTTTTGTTATAGACATTTTAGTATCTTCAAAACTACGGATACTATCGAAATTTTTTTTCATTCATCCCCTAATGTACTGTCCACAAAGTAATTTACAACAAAGTTTGATTGTTTTTACAATCACGTTGTTGCAGGATTGGGTCCGCAAGTTTGTTAATTTTGGAATAAGAAGACAACAACTTCCTTCGTTGCTGTGCACCCTTAAGCGAGAGTGCTGCCAGAATGTTTATGACTCATCGGAAAAATGGTAGACACCATTCCAATGATGATGGCGCTATTTCCATCCGAATTTACATTATACAGCCTTGTTAGGTTAGCTGAATTCGTATAATGATTCATCCAGATTATGATATTTATGCATGCTACTGATATCCTTTGAGCTAAAAATGGATAAAATGACGCAGCGGTGATTTTTTTTTCAAATGGTGATTTTGTGTCTTCAAAAAATAAAATTTTCAAACATCAAGATGAAACCCGGAGGAAACAAATATTACAAACAACCAGATTTCAACAACCAAAATTTCGATTGTCCGATTCTGAACAGTTTGCAAACAAAATCAAATATTCAAACCTCAGATTAAAACACCTTCTCACCTCAATCTAACCATCATCCAACTAGTGATCTAACCCTGAACCGCCGGTCAGTGTGGTGTGCTCTTGTTAACTTCAAGGACACCTTCTTTCCGGCCTGAGCGCGCTTCAAAGCTCTTCTCCACGGTCAAGTGAAACCTGAATTGCGAGTGGGGGTTAAACCGCAAAAACACAACTTAAAACTGGAAATCCAAAACCAGCACAGTGCAAAACGTAAACTTGTGGTGGTTTATGGCTTACACCTTCCGCACCCACACAAACTGAAAAGAGCAACATTCAAGTTCGCCGTTACGCGTGAAAAGCGAACGAAAAAGAAGTAATTTCAAATAATTTCTTTCCGATTCGATCCCTCAATCGTTGGCGATTGGGGGGTTTGTTGGAATTTGATGTTGCGTTTTTTTTTTGTTGCTGTTGTTTTCGACGACGTCGAGAAGCAATGGACGCGAATGCTAATGAGGTTGCTGCAGCACCGGAGTTCGTATTTGGTTGTTTTAAGTAAGTGAAAGCAGATAGCTGTGAAAAAGTAATGATATATGTGTCGAATACTGTTTATTAGGTTGTTATTAAACGATTTATAACAAATAAGGTTGTAATGTTGTGAACGATGTAAGATTAATGAAATTAATTATTTTACAACACATGTTTTGCTCTGCTGGCGCCGAAGTCCTTATTAACTTTTCAAGACGTTCGAAGAATTAGAGGAATACTATAGAATTTCGCTAATCGTTTCGAGATATTCAATTATTTTTAATTTTGTATTTTTTGCTTTGTTTTTTGTTATCTCGTGACGGTGAGGCGGTACGACTCCTTTAATTTTTTTTCTAGATTTTTTCATTGTTTTTTTTTCAATGATGTGTACATACACAGCAAAAAATCCGAAGGTAAAACCGCATGCAAGAGCATGCACATCACCTTCGTAAAAATACACTTAATATTACACACTGCATGTAAAATTTTTGTAAACACAAAACAATGCAACCAATGGGATTCAAACCCAGCACCAACAGTACGGACTGGCGCCTTAGCACGCTCGGCCATCGGACCGACGAAAAATCGATATATGAGCTTGACAAACAATGCACAATTTTTTTTTACACCCAGGCTTTTTACACGCAGCTGGTTTACTACTTTTTTGCTGTGTAACTCCAACCCGTAAAAAGATATAAATTTGGTTTTAATGGAACTTTTGTGTAAAAATGGACATCCAATTCGATGGCGTACTAAAAATTCCGAGAAAAAACGCATCTTCATCAAAATTTTAAAACATAGTTTAAAATTGCAGCCATTTCCCGTTACTCAACTATCCAAAATCGAGATACATGCCATTTTATTGGACATTTAATGCACATTTCGAATCAGCAATAACCCAGAGTGGTGCGCTGGAAGTGGGGACGCGTTGTCGTGATTATTCAGGTTAATTTTTTTGTGTGCTTTTGTGTCGCTGTTCGTATGGGGTGAGTGATTGTGGTAATCGAATGAGAGTGCATAATTGGCAAAGGGAGCGCGTTGTCGTAAAAAATATTCGGAGTGAAAAGTTTTTTTTATGTGCCTTTTGTTTCGCATTTTTGTCGTGAATTGTATGCTGCGACGAGGCCACGCGGTTGCCTTACTAAATTATTTGCGTCTTGAGCGTCATTTTCGTTGAGTAATTTGTGTTTTATGTGCTTGTGTAATCTTTATTAACAGTTTTGTGATTTTCAAAGCCCTTTCTATATCAACGTTGACCGGAAGGCACGGCGTCGGCTAAATTGTGTTTACATTTTTTGAATAAGGTTTTATTTTTTTTACGGTAAAAAAGCCATTTCTATATAATGATCGAAAGATGCGCTGACATTTTGGAACGTCGAGATAATAGTGGAGCAAAAAAACTGTGTGTGTGTGATTTTGTGTGTTAACCAGAAAGACCTTCCCATAGCATCGTTGCTCGGAAGGCTCGCCGACGGGTCTGTTATGAAAGTCCTCCCCATAGCATCGTAGCTCGGGAGGCATCGAAAAGCCATTACCTTATCCTACTAACCCAAAAAAATATCAATCACGTGATGCTTGAAGGAGATGCTGTGGATTCAACGGTCTCATGCGGTATCAACAGGTATATAGCAAAAAGCTGTATGCTTGATGAGTCTGCAACTTCAATTATCGGACTAACATTCCTCCCTTTCGTTGAACTGCAGGCTTCTTGGGAGGGCGCCGGTATTGACTAATAAAGTAGGGATTTTCAGAGGTTAAACAGTGAACGGATGGTTGGCTCCCACTGAT
Source organism: Culex pipiens pallens (assembly GCF_016801865.2). Classification (NCBI taxonomy): domain Eukaryota; kingdom Metazoa; phylum Arthropoda; class Insecta; order Diptera; family Culicidae; genus Culex; species Culex pipiens. The sequence continues at coordinate 118,078,072 of NC_068939.1, forward strand.
CATTTTTTATTCATTGTTTAACTTCAGCTGATCTGTCAATAACGGAGTCGCAGCTCATTGGCAGTCAACCATGCTCATGCTCATGCTGCTCATGCTCATGCTGCTCATGCTCATGCTGCTCATGCTCATGCTCATTTCGAATCAGCAATAACCCAGAGAAGTCAGTTTTTCATTTGAGTTTTCATTAATTCAAACATGAAATCGCCAATAAATCACACCGACCCAACAAACAAGAAATTACACCACACACTTAATCTAAACGCCAGCAACCGGCCACCCTCTTGGGTGGTGGGTCCATTCACAATCCGAGAAAGGCCCGCGTTAATTCGATACGACACCGTCCAAAATTTTCGGATCTTCACCTCAAGTAATTAATTGCAACAGACTTAAGCGCGCGTTGAAAACGTGATCGCGCGCCGCTCAAGGTCACACACCATTATTTGGCCATGTGAGCAGCCCCGACCAGACTTGAATCGATTTCGGCGAGAGAGGAGGGACATTACTGACCGTTTAACACTACAGTTATTTATAGATGTTGCAGCGAAATGCCGGACCACGCCGCTGGAATGCTGGCCCGCGAATAATAAATATTTATGCGTTGAATAATTATGTGTTGTTGCTTTTTTCTCGTTCTCTGTTACAGATCGTGTGCTGGGTTGGGTGACGAAGAAAGGAACCAGACTGACCGAGTTCTGACGCGATGGAAGCAGGTTGGGTGGAACGGGGCCAGGTAGGACGACGGTGATAGCTGAGAGAGCGCTGAGCTGAGAAGTGGTGCAACAAAGCAACCCCCGGGGCGAGATGATGAACGATGAGGACACCGTCGACAAGCGGATTCTGCTGGAGCGGGCCAACGCCGAGCGGGAGGCCATCTTCCAGCGGTACGATCGGGGTCGCAAAAACGTCGACATTGACTCGTGGGACGATCCGGTCTTCGAGATCTACTCGCAAGCCGACCGGTACGGCTTTCTGCACCCCGAGAAGGAGCGACCCGATCGGGACGACCTGGAGATGGCCCGCCGCAAGCAGATCGAGGTCGAACGGACGAAAAAGTGGCTCAAAATGCGCAAAAACTGGACCAGCGCCGAAACGAAGGAACGCCTCCAGCGACGCGTGATGAAGGGCATTCCGGACCGGTTACGGGCGGACATTTGGAAAAAGTTCCTCAACATCGAGGAGGCGGTCAAGGACAACGCGGGAGTGTACGACAAAATGCTGAAATTCGCCCGCCAGTACAGCCCGGACATCCGGCAGATCGACTTTGACGTGAACCGGCAGTTCCGGAACCATATCAACTACCGCGAGCGGTACAGCGTCAAGCAGCAGAGTCTGTTCCGGGTGCTGGCCGCGTACAGCATGTACAACATGGAAGTAGGCTACTGCCAGGGAATGTCCACTGTGGCGGGGGTCCTGCTGATGTACTTTGACGAGGAGGACACCTTTTGGGCGTTGAACGCGTTGCTGTCGAACGAGCGGTACGCCATGCACGGGCTGTACGTGGAGGGCTTCCCGAAGCTGATGCGGTTTCTGCAGCATCACGACAAGATTCTCACCAAGTGTATGCCGAAGGTGAAGAAGCACCTGGACAAGCACGGCGTGGACTCGGTGCTGTACTCGCTCAAGTGGTTCTTCGTGATCTTTATCGAGAGGGTAAGCTTCAACTTTAAACTTTAAATTTTGATATTTTCTTGCTTTTACAAATGTTTTAAGACGTCAAATGACAATTTTACAAAAAAATATAATGCACGATTTTGAAAATCTCAAATTCTAAAATTATGAACTTCCAAGTTTGTAAATTTCTATTAATTCTGAAATCAATAAAAATCCTAGTAAAATTCCCAAAGGTTTTAAAATTTCATTCTAAGAGCCTCAATTTTTTTGTAAAAATTCTAAAATTCTAAAATCCCTAAAATTCCTTAAAATTCCTAAAATTCCAGATCCTAAAATTCTTAAAATTTCTAAAATTCCTAATTTCTTAAAATTCCTAAAATTCCTAACATTCTTAAAATTACTAAAATTCCTGAAATTTTTAAAATTCCTTAAATTCCTTTAATTTTTCAAATTCCTAAAATTCCTAACATTCTTAAAATTTCTAAAATTCCTTAAATTCCTCAAATTCCTAAAATTCTCAAAATTTCTAAAATTTCTTAAAGTCCTAAATTTCCTTTAAAAAAAACACTCAAAAAATATTTAAAATTCTAAAAATTCCTAAAATTCTTAAAATTTCTAAAATTCCAAAAAATCTTTAAAATTCCCGAAATTCCTAAAATTCTTAAAATTCCTAGGATTCTTAAAATTTCTAAAAATCCCTAAAATTCATTAAAATTCCTTAAAATTCCCAAAATTCCCAAAATTCCTAAAATTCTTAAAATTCCTAAGATTCGTAAGATTCCTAAAATTTCTAAAGCTCTTCAAATTCCTAAGATTCCTAAAATTTAAAATTCCTTAGATTCCCAAGACTCCAAAAATCCTAAAACTTCAAAAAAAATCCAAAAATTATTTAAAATTTCTAAGATTTCCAAAATTCCTAAAATTCCTTAAAATTCCTAAAATTCCTTAAAATTCCTAAAATTCCTTAAAATTCCTAAAATTCCTTAAAATTCCTAAAATTCCTTAAAATTCCTAAGATTCCTATTCCTAAAATCAATAAAATTTCTGAAAATTCTAAAATTTAGTAAAAAATCTTAGTTTCATAAAATTACTAAATTTCCTTAAAATTCCTAAAATTCCTAAATCCTAAAATTACTAAAATTTCTAAAATTCCGAATTTCTTAAAATTCCTAAAATTCCTAACATTCTTTACTAAAATTTCTAAAATTTCTTAAATTCCTTAAATATTTTCAAATTCCCAAAATTCCCAAAATTCCTAACATTCCTAAAATTCCTAAAATTTCTAAAATTCCTAAAATTCTTCAAATTCCTAAAATTGCTAAAATTCCTAAAATTCCCAAAATTCCTAAAATTTCAAAAATTCCTTAAAGTTCTAAATTTCTCTAAAAAAACTAAAAAAAAAAAATTAATAAAAATTCTAAAAATTAAAATTCCTAAAATTCTTAAAATTCCTAAAATTCGTAAAATTCCTAAAATTCCTATAATTCTTGGAATTCCAAGATTTTTTTTAAAATTCCTTAAAATTCCCAAAATTCCTAAAATTCTTAAAATTCCTAAGATTCGTAAGATTCCTAAAATTTCTAAAACTCTTTAAAATTCCTTAAAAGCTCTTTAAATTCCTAAGATTCCTAAAATTTAAAAAATCCTAAGATTCCCAAAACCCCAAAAATCCTAAAACTTCAAAAAAATCCAAAAATTATTTAAAATTCCTAAGATTTCCAAAATTCCTAAAATTTCTTAAAATTACTAAGATTCCTAAAACTCCTTCAAATTCCCAAAATTCCTAAAATGTCTAAAATTGCTAAAATTTCTTAAGTTCCTATTCCTAAAATCAATAAAATTTCTAAAAATTCTAATAGTCATAAATTTCTTAAAATTTAGTAAAAAATCCTAGTTTCATAAAATTCCTGAATTTCCTTAAAATTCCTATAATTCTTAAGATTGCTATAACTCCTTAAGAAATTTTCCTTAATTCCTAAAATTCCTAAAATTAAAAAAAAAATATATAAAATTCCTAAAATTTCTTAATCTGAAAGCCATAAAATTCCTAAAATTTTAAAATTCCTAGTTTCATAAAATTCCTGAATTTCCTTGAAATTTCTAAAATTCCTAAGATTCCTGGAATTTCTTGAAATTTCTAAAACTCATCAAAATTCCTCAAACTCCTAAAATTCCTAAGATTCCAAAAATTCTTAAAATTTCTAAAACATTTAAAATTCCTAAAACTTCTAAGATTCTTATAATTCCTAAATTTTTCAAAACTTCTAAAATTCTTTTGCATTCCTAAGATTCTTAAAATTCCGAAGATTCTTAAAACTAAAAAAAACTCCTAAAATTCCTCACATTTCTAGAATTTCTAAAATTCGTAAAATTTCTGAAAATTTTAAGAGTCATAAAATTTCAAAAATTTCTAAAATTCGTAATTTTATAAAATTTCCTAAAATGCCTAAAATTCCTTCAAATTCCGAAAATTTTTAGAATTTCGAAAATTCCTTTAAATTCCTATGATTCCTAAAATTTCAAAACTCATGAAAATTCTTCAAACTCCTAAAACTCCTGAAAACCCTAAGATTAATAAAATTCTTAAAATTTCTTAAACTTTTTAAAATTCCTAAAACTCCTAAGATTCCTAAAATTCCTAAAAAAAATAAAACTCTTAAAATTCTTTTGTATTCCTAAGATTCCTCTAATTCCTAAGATTTCTAAAAATTTTAAAATTTCTAAAATTCTTCAAAATTCCTAAAGTTTTTTAAACTCCTAAAATTTCTAATATTCCTAAAATAATTAAAATCCTAAAATTCTTTAAAATACCTGAGATTACTAAAATTTCTAAAAATTTCTAAAATTCCTATAATTCAGAAAATTCCTAGAATTTCTGAAAATTTAATTGATTTTCTCAACTTCCTAAAATCCTAAAATTTTAGAATTCTACGGTCCTTTTTTTTTGAAAATTCTATGATTCTGAAATTCTAAAATTCGGAAAAATAAAATTAATAAAACTTCATCAAATTGGAAGTTCCATCCGTTGCCTTCCGAGCCACGATGCCAAGGGAAGTGTAGTTACTACAAATAGCTTTTTAAACTGACTTGTCATGTGCCTTCCAAGTGGAGATGATATAGAAAGCGAGTCTTTAATTGATCACGAGTACAATTTCAACTCCCCTCCCCTCCCTCCTCCACAGATACCGTTCAGCTTGTGCCTGCGCGTGTGGGACATCTACATGCTATTTGGGGAGCGCGTGCTCACCGCCATGGCCTACACCATCCTCAAGATCCACAAGGTGAAGCTGCTGCGCATGAAGGACATGGACCAGATCACCGAGTTCCTGCAGACGACGCTGTACAAGGCGTTCGGGCACGACGACGACACTGTGATAAAAACCCTGCAGCTGGCGATGTACGAGCTGAAGAAGCTCAACCTGGACAAGCTGCCGCCGGCCCCGGTCAGCGAAGGACCCAAGTTCCCGTTCGGGCAGTTTATCGAGCCGACGCTGGAGACCAAGGTGAGGGTTGAGTTGTTGGCTTGTGGTTTGCATGGTGTCGTCTAACTTCGGGTTTCTTTTTGTAGATTGGCCATCGAAACGAAAAGTTCACCGAAAAGGAAACGGAACTGAAGGAAACGGTTCTGTACCGGAGCGAATCGAAGAATGACCAAGATGAGGAGGAGGAGGAGGACGGCGACAGGGAAAACGAAGAGGACGAACGGACGGAACGCGACTGCGACGACATCACGGAGGACACGATCAGCAACCTGCACACAGGTATGTCGTCTTGTTCCTCCTCGCTTGCGTCCCGACCGACGTCGACGGTGGCGCTCCAGCTGCTGGAGAGTCACTTGTAGCGTGTATTTTTTAGTTTTTTGTTGTGTGTGTGTGTCGAAGCATGATGATAATATTTTTCGTTTGCGTTCCTTATTTCAACTACTCTCTAGTGATAATAGGTAGCTTCCTAGGTGTACTGAGCTTAGCTTTGTGTGTTACGTTTCCTTTTTGGTGTCCATTCCCAGTACTGAGTGTGATAACAAATGGTTGACGATGGCGTGCATTAAACGTTTTTTGGTGAAAATAGTTCGTCAGCGGGCGGAAACAGCATTGGTCAAAGCTTTGTCCTCTAACATCCATCATTTTCATTATTTAAGGAATCCCGGTGCTAACTTGTTGAGCTAGACATTTTTGTTAAATATGAGGGTGCTTCATGATTTGTTTAAAATTCTCAAAACAGTTTCTAATAACATTAACTTTTACTTTAAACCTACTTGCTTGGTATCGAATGTTTTTTATTATTTAACTTACCTTACTAACTCCCCTAACAGGTAATTTCAGCTCTGAAGAAGGACTACCATTTCCCTTTTGGAGTAAATATTGGTTGGTTTTTAACTAGAAATGATAAAAATATAATTAGAAACACTTTGAACATTCAAAATTACAAATATAACCACTTTACTTTACTTATTCAACTATTCAAATTTTACAATTTGGCTCAATTTTTAAGGGTAGATTTGAAGCAGATTCTATTTCGCGGAGAAAAAATATTTTGGTAACAGACATTTGTAGAATTATTTCCAATTTGATTAAGGTACACAAGACTAGTAAGTCGTTACATTAATTTATTTTAAAATGATCAAATCAAAGCAGAGCAAGAAAACAAAAACTTTGGGAATTCAATTTTTAGTGATAAAAAGTCGAAAAAGGGGATTTTTCGTGTACCTTTTTGACTTTCATATCGATATCGAGAAGATCACAGAGCAGTACTAATAAATATGTCGTTTACGACACATTGTGAGAAAATCTCATGTTTTTTCATGAAATGTTATTAACAAATATCGTTTTTGAGCGAGCAAAATAAAAATATCCAAAATATATGCCTTCTCGTTTGTAATCATAGTAGCCCATTTTTTATGCTAAAACGCTTATATGCGAAGAATTTTGAAAATTCGTCACTTTTTGTTCACTAAAATGTTAATATCTCGGCTTTGCGTGGACATAAATTGAATGTTAAATGATCAACGTTTTTTAACTCGTTTTGGGGAGTGATTTTTGAAAATTTTTAGATAAAAAATTCAAATTTTTCTCCCTAAAACAACGTACTTCCATGCTCAAACACAAGCTTTTATGGACTATGTCTGTACAGGAATTTGTTCAGGGGACATTAAACTATAACTTGAAGCCCAAGGCGACCAAATTTGAATGACTTTAGTATGATTGTACGCGCATTTCTGAAAAATACTCGAAAAATGCACTTTTTCATTCAAGCTCCGCGCGCGAGTTGTAAATCATTTTTGGGAATTTTTTGTTGTATGAAAGCATTGTTCCTAACATCCTAATCTATTATTCTAGGGGTGAGCGAGCACCAAAGATTTGAGAACTTTTAATTATTTCTGGACGGCCTAGGCTTCATCCATCAAGTACGTCACGCTAAAATCAGCCAAAATTTACACCCCTCCCCCCCTTTGTCACGCTTTTCCTATATTTATCACAGGCAATGTCACACTTGCTCAGACCCCCCCTGCCCCCCATAGAGCGTGACATACTTTATGGATGACGCAAAAAAAAAGGCAAAGCAATCCACTTTAACCACCCCCGGGTCTTTTGTGGTCTCTGTTGCAAGTTTTTGCTCATTGTGGATGACGCCTAGTATTGTATTAACATTTTAATGAAAATGTGTTTTAAATGCATTTTAAACCAGTTGTTTTGCAATCATTAGTTTTCAAAATGACTATGTTTCGAGGAAATTTTGGAAACTTTTTGCGGTACATAACTCTTCCTTGGAACTTCACAAAAATTAAACATATTTTTGATCGATCCCAAACATGCTAATTATGAGTTTTAGTTGGTTAGATGTCTATTTTCATTAAAATTTAGAAGTTTTTGAATACAATATTTGTTCTGCACCCTTATTGTTCAGCGTGCGTTAATAATTAGAGTTCACGCGCGGTGATACGACCGCAAGATAATGGTCGCATGACAGCCGCATGACAACCGCAGAACAAATTTATGGCAGTTGTCAAAGGTTGCCTTGAGTTTTCAGCTGACTTTTTAGAAAATATTCAAAACAAACCAAGTTGACAGCCAAATTAATGCACAATTTCAGTTCAACTTGCTGATTTTTACACTGCGGTAGTAAGGCGGCAATAATCTCCTGTCGATCACAGCGATGGAGAAACGTGATTTTATCTCGCAATAAGCAATAGATATTGCCTAATATAGCCATGCGCTATCAAACGACCACAGTTTAGCCTTCAAGTTGAAAGAAACCTTGAAATATTTTTTTTCGTGTTGTCAAAATCAGAAGAAAATGTTGCCAAAAACGGAAAATGTTGGATGGCACTGTATTTGAGGTTCTGGAAAAAATAGTCGGGAATTCGAAACTAGGACTAGAGTGGTCACCCTGTAAACACATACGCAAAAGATTTTACTGCCAAAAATGAAAAAAATGGGATGTAAATTTAAATTTTAATGATAAAAATGAACGTATCACTTTACCAAAGACACAAAATCGATCAGAAAATCTCTTCTCAATGTGCAGATTTTCGAATATTCACATGCCTTTCTGTAAGACGAGCAGGCAAAATGTATGAAGACATGGGAGCGTTCAAAAAGCGGAGCGTAACAAAATTTCCACACAAATTTAAAAAAATGTATGTGGCGTAACACGGCAAAAATAAAAATTACAAAAAAATCAAATAAAAAACGCTTGTTTGCCCAGCGGTGGATGCAACCAATTGGTTTCAAATTTTAGGGAATAATTGAGGCTCGAAAAGCACAAAAATACTTGTTCTAGTTTGATTGGATCATTTTTGAAATTTTCCATATAATGACGAGCCGGTACGTAAAGTATACGTAAAGATATGTCTTGAGTGATTTTATAGCCTTTTCTCAGTGAGGAAGGCAACAGCGGTAGCATGTAGGCATCTTAAGCTGCACTTGATTAAAAAGCTTTAAATTACAATACTGTGTTGTCAATATACCATCGGTTCGTGGGATTGATTTCCTGCTTGGGCTGGAATTGCTTCAACTTATTCTAACAAATTGCTCTTTTGTTTTATACCTTTACATTGTTTTCTTTTCCGTGTTTTCCCCTCTTTTCTCTCGCATGTATTCATCTTACGCGGGGTTTTGGTGTCCTAGGTTCTCCGTCATCCCGGTTTCGCCGAGCCCATCCTTTGGCCAAAGGTATTAAAAGCACGCGCTCTTTCGTTTTTGTTTTGGTTTTTTTCCTAACCCCAATTTTAAACCAAAACCAAAACCAAACATTTTTGCTCTTTTAACTTATCTGTTCGTTCTTTTTATTTCTTTCTTTTCTTTCGTTTTTTTCTTCATGTTAAATTTAACTGGAACGCTGGATGTGTGCCCCTTCTCATCGCTCGAAACACCAAAACAACTACACTACTTTTTTTCGACCAAAATCACTCTCGCGACCCTCCTCTCCTTAACACAATGCAACCGCACTGCCACCACCACCACCCACGTGTTTGTGTCCTGTCCAGGCGTTAGCATGTCCTCGCTCCGAACGATACAGAGTTTCACCACGCTCGACACCAGCACGTCATTGGCGACCAGCCTCAACTCACTCGTAATAATCGACTCGTTCGATGAGAATTGTGATAATATGATCGAGGAAATTACTAGGCTTTAAGAGTTTTTGTTTCGGAAGGAAACATTTTCGATTTTAAGAACAATATTCTTTTAGGTAGATTAGTTTATTTGAACACTTCTTGAGGGATGTTAGGGCGAGAGCAATTTAAGTTCAGTGGGGCGGCGACCGGATCCTAGTAGCCTGGGACTGTTGACGGGGGCAGCCAAGCAACGGAAATTTTCAAACCACCTTTCGAAACGGCACCGTTCAGTCGCAGTTCGAGACAAGATCTGGCCCCGTCAAGATGTTCAAAATTCTCAGTGAAGCCGTCGTGAAGAATCTGCCGGTCGGCAAGCAGCTGGCCAAGGGTGGACGACCCTACTCGAGCAAGGGCGGCAAGGACGCCGGGCTGACGGACTTTAGCCAGAAGAAAGACTGCGTTCAGAAAGCCTGCGAGGACCGCTCCACCAAGATGCCGGAACCACCGTCCAGCTGCGAAAAGGCCGCAAGCCCCAAGACCTGGCGAGCCTGCCCGGAACCCCCAAAGCCCAAAGAATTCTCCTGCGACGACACCCTGCAGCAAAAGGTCCCCCGGCGAATCAAGCGACCAGTTGCGTCACGGCCAGCCTGCTCCAAGCCGGCGCCCAGCCTGGAAGCGCCCGAGTGCGTCAAGGTCAAGAAGGAGCTCTGCCCACGCGCCATGATGCCCGGCTGTGGCAAGGCCAAAATCCCACCCCGTTGCGAGCCCAAAAAGGTCGTCCGGAACTGCATCAAGGCGAAGCCCCCCGTAGCGTCCTTCTCCGAGTGCTACAAGAACCCGTTCCCGCCGCAGCCCCGCTCCGAGTGCAACTGTCTGTCGATGCCCAAGATTTGCTAGAAGAAGAAGGGTACGAAACTGTAATCTTGACGAATTGATATTGAAACCACCTTCATGTTCGCCCTCCCATTTGATTAGGTTCCTTTCCCCTACGAATGTCGCCATTCCAGATTCAGAAGAAAAGCAGGAGAAGGTGGTTTGCGCGCGTTATGAAATTAGAACGAACAGGAAATTCAAAGTAGAACGGTAGCGAGCAGTTCACGTTTATTTGATAGATATTTTCCACGTAATGTACAAATTGATGAAAGAAAAGTAGTTTATACAATACAAATTTGAAATGCATGGTTTTGTTGTTTGTTTTATTTTATTGTAATTTTAGCACTATTTTTAGCAAACGAATGTGTGACAAATGCCGGAAACCTCCGAGCTCTTTTCAAATGTTGATCATAAATAAATAAAATGATTTTATTGAAAGTTTTAGAACATTTTACATAACTAGAAACGGTCAAGAAAAGGGTCGCAAAATGAATTTTAATGAGCGGTACGCAGCTAGATTGAAATTATAAAAAAGCCGTTGCCATTATTTTCCAAAGTCAGGAGGCACTACAGTCATCCCTCATATTCGGAACAGTTTACAGATCGGCCAATGTTCAAAAAATCATAGAAAATCGATAATTGAACTTAATGATTCGCTTCTACCTTCATTTGAAAGCTTTTCTTGCGATCTTTAGAATGCTGTATCGAACTTGCTGTATTTTTACTTTTAAATCAAGTTTTTGAAGAAAAACTTTGACCCTTGAAATCCACAAATTCGGAACACTTTTTTCTTACGGATGTAAACAAACTTTAGTTCTCTCCAGGAGTACACATTTTTTTTACAAAATAATGACTTCACGCACTGAAACCAACGAAAATCAAGCTTAGTTATGTGTTATGAATGGTCTGATAACTTTTTTGTAAAAAATATCAGTTAAATTCAGGTGTTCCACAATTGTGGGAGGCACAATAACATCCCACAATCATGGAACAGGCAATTTGGAGGCAGTGTTTTGCCGCTCTGGATAAAATAGTCTTGAAGTGAAGTTTTTTGTTCAAAAAGTACTACTTTTACTATTGAAATAGCAAGAAAATCTCCAAATAAAGGTCCTTAAAATAGTAGGGTCGAGAGAAAAGCTGCATTTGGCATGCTATTGACAAATTATCACAAAAGTGTTCCGAATATGTGGGTGTTCCAAATATGTGGGATGACTGTACAACATATTTTTTTTAAACTTCAAAATTGTTTTCGAAAATATTATTCTTATGTGTTGAGCTCGTTTAAAAATATATATTTTTTTTTATAAATTCCAATTCCGGAAAATAATTGTTTCTACAATTTTATTGTTTTAATGGCAACTAATGATTGCTAAACAACTGAACTGGTGCATAATTAAACTAAAATCGCACCCATATTTCTAAAATTTTAATGTTTAAAATTTTAAAATTTTAAAATTCTAAAATTCTAAAATTCTAAAATTCTAAAATTCTAAAATTCTAAAATTCTAAAATTCTAAAATTCTAAAATTCTAAAATTCTAAAATTCTAAAATTCTAAAATTCTAAAATTCTAAAATTCTGAAATTCCAAAAATTATAAAATTCTAAAATTCTAACATTCTGAAATTCTAAAATTCTAAAATTCTAAAATTCTAAAATTCTAAAATTCTAAAATTCTAAAATTCTAAAATTCTAAAATTCTTAAATTCTAAAATTCTAAAATTCTAAAATTCTAAAATTCTAAAATTCTAAAATTCTAAAATTCTAAAATTCTAAAATTCTAAAATTCTAAAATTCTAAAATTCTAAAATTCTAAAATTCTAAAATTCTAAAATTCTAAAATTCTAAAATTCTAAAATTCCAAAAATCTGAAATTCTAAAATTCTAAAATTCTAAAATTCTAAAATTCTAAAATTCTAAAATTCTAAAATTCTAAAATTCTAAAATTCTAAAATTCTAAATTCTAAAATTCTAAAATTCTAAAATTCCAAAATTCTAAAATTCTAAAATTCTAAAATTCTAAAATTCTAAAATTCTAAAATTCTAAAATTCTAAAATTCTAAAATTCTAAAATTCTAAAATTCTAAAATTCTAAAATTCTAAAATTCTAAAATTCTAAAATTCTAAAATTCTAAAATTCTAAAATTCTAAAATTCTAAAATTCTAAAATTCTAAAATTCTAAAATTCTAAAATTCTAAAATTCTAAAATTCTAAAATTCTAAAATTCTAAAATTCTAAAATTCTAAAATTCTAAAATTCTAAAATTCTAAAATTCTAAAATTCTAAAATTCTAAAATTCTAAAATTTTAAAATTCTAAAATTCTAAAATTCTAAAATTCTAAAATTCTAAAATTCTAAAATTCTAAAATTCTAAAATTCTAAAATTCTAAAATTCTAAAATTCTAAAATTCTAAAATTCTAAAATTCTAAAATTCTAAAATTCTAAACTTCTAAAATTCTAAAATTCTAAAATTCTAAAATTCTAAAATTCTAAAATTCTAAAATTCTAAAATTCTAAAATTCTAAAATTCTAAAATTCTAAAATTCTAAAATTCTAAAATTCTAAAATTCTAAAATTCTAAAATTCTAAAATTCAAAAATTCTAAAATTCTAGAATTCTATAATTCTAAAATTCTAAAATTCTAAAATTCTAAAATTCCAAAATTCCAAAATTCCAATATTCCAAAATTCCAAAATTCCAAAATTTTAAAATTCCAAAATTCAAAATTCCAAAATTCCAATATTCCAAAATTCCAAAATCCAAAATTCCAAATTCCAAAATTCTAAAATTCTAAAATTTTTAAATTCTGAAATTCTAAAATTTTTAAATTGTTAATTTCATTTTTTTTGAAATTGTTAATTTCTGAAAATCTAAGATTCTAAAAATCTGAGATTCTAAAAATACAATTCTACAATTCTTAAACTCTTAAATTCAAAAATTCTACAATTTTTAAATTCTAAAAATCTAAGATTCTGAAATTCTTAAATTTAAATATTCTTAAATTTAAATATTATAAAATTCTTAAATTCTTAGAATAAAAAATTCTACAAGTCTTTGAATCAAAAATTCTACAATTCTTAAATTCAAAAATATTTAATAAAATGTTTCTAAGAGTCATATAAATAGGAACTTCGAAACTATTATGCAAGGCAGATGTCATACAAAATCCGAAAACGTCCTTTTTATTACAAATCGATTTACAAATCGTGTTTCTTTAGTTTTGCACGTGGCATGATTGTTTGGTTATTATTCTACTCCTCATTTTTTCAAGGTAAGAAACCTTATAATTTCTCGCAACATTTCAAAGACAAAGCCTCCCCAAAAAAATCACCGCTCCCCGTTATCTCACCCCTTCCCAGATTACGACGAGGGCAGCATCACGAAGCAGTCGCTGACGGGGACGTCCGTCACGTCCACCAACGACGTCAGCATCGCGTCGTACGAGCGTACCTGTGATATCTTCCGGTTGGCCACGGCCCAAAACTGTGGTGGCGCCCATTCCGGCCCGCTGTGCGGCGGCGGCAGCATCGAGGACAACGTAAGCATCCTGTCGACGCAGCTGGACCTGTGCTCGCTGCCGAGTGACCACGCGGTTCCGCCGCCGGAGATTGTACTGGTGCCGCCCGAGGGAGTCGGAGACGATGGGGACGAGGACGACGACGAGGTTACCGAGAAGCAGCTGTCCGAGTAGGAGTTGTCTCCAGCCAGACAAACCCGCCGTCCAAGCAAGATAGAAAACAAAAAACAACTAGCAACACTGCCAACACACAACGTGGACCTCGAAGATTTTTGTTCTTTTTTGAAAAAAATGTACTCGGATTGTTGTGAATCGTGACAAACTATTGCCATCGGGAAATGAGTGATTATACAGCAATAAAGAAAAGAAAAAATCTTTCGCAAAAACATTATTGAGATGCATTTTTGTCGTACTCTACGTAGTTTATAAGAAAAAGCTAGCGCGTAAGTTCGTTTTTATACTGTAGAAATTCCAGCTTGAAGGAAAACTGTGAATTCTTCTTTTTTTCTGTAACAGAAACGTAAACGATGGTGTAGTTAAGATATTGAAGTGAATTCTAGATTGATTCCGTTGTTTCTCAAAGTGCGTGTAAACTATTCGGCCGAAAAGAATTATTAAAGTGAACTAATTTATTGAAAATATTTGATTTTTTCATGCTTTTTAAATTAATATCACCTCCTATCGCCATCTATTTATCATTTTAATATTTTATTTTTAACATCTTGAATATTAGGTACAATTATTATTATTATTATTACCATTGAAAATGTGTACAGAGCGGATTCGCTAATTCGAATGGAACTGCTTTCGAATGAGCGAATCCGAATTCGCTAATTGGAACGACTGGCAGTTGTCAAAAGCTTGAAATCACGTGTTTGCAAATTGGCGAACAATGGGGTTGAGAATTCAACTTCAGTTTGATAACTGGTTTTGACGGTTGAGTGCTTCTTATTTCGAATACGTTCGAATTAGCGGACATTCGAAGTAGTGAAATTCGAATAAACGAATCCCCTCTTTACTTTCAGAACAGATTTTTTATCGGTCTGGCGACTTTAAAACTTTTTTTTTCTAATAAGGTAAACTTATTAAAAAAGTTATTTTTTTTTCGTTTGGCTTTCTATTATGCTGTCGCAAATATTTTTGAAAGTTTGTCAAGGGGCAAAACATTTTTTTTTTTTAGAGAACTTGAAAATTTCAATAAGGCTTTCTAGGGCCAGTGAGAAAAATATAGTTTAACCCAAAAATTACCTACATGACACCTCGAGCTGTCACAACCCTGCGAAATGTTTTTTGGGGGTCGGGCGGACTAAAAGTATAACAGATAGAAGTCGCCTGACTAGAAACTTTTGCTAGAAAGAGATAGCAAATCTGATGCAAACAAATCCCCTGCTGCTTTGAATGTGTTGGTAAATTCATGACTACAAAGCCTTATTGAAATTTATGCGAGCAATTCTCTACCATTTTTAAACTTTGTCGAATGCACCAGAATCTTTATGTACCATTTTTGTATGGACAGCTGCCAAAATTGTATGGAGACTTGTGTGGGTGAACCAATGACACAAAATGGCTTCTATGGTCATAGGGAAGACCACCTATTATACAAATAAAAAAAATACTCACTGGCCCCTCGAGAATGTTGCCTTGTTATTGTTTTTGACGTTTGATAGCTTTATAATCCATCGATTCTCCCATAGAGTTATCTAAGCCCGATCTCACGCACACTAGCTTATCATTTGTTTTTGCTGGCGGGTATAAATTTTAACCTAAAAACCCTTCGTGTACGTACACGCAATACATGCGCACGTCTAACTCTATCGAGAAATTAAAAGTGAGAGTGTGTACAACATGGAGTTAAACTTTCTATGAAGTTGCTGTGAAGATTACCATGGCACTTTGAAAAGTTTAACTCCATGTTGTACGCACACACTCTCACTTTTAATTTCTCGATTAGGTTTTACGCCGACTTGATTTTAAGGTTAGAAATTTGACAGCTTGCCTGCATTACTTACATTTTTTGCACGTGTGTTTCAGTGAAAATGTGTGAGACAGGCTAAGACCGGCACCAAATTTGTACACTGAAACCCCGATGGGTTGTCACCAATTGTTGTCAAACGACGGGGTCACTTTTGAGTTTGACACCGTCTTTACACGGAGCTCACACACACTACCAAACGTTTGGTATAATAGCAAGTGTAAGTCCTGTGTAAAAAGTGACAGTTCGTTACTTTTTAGTTGGACTTTGACCACCCAAACACAAACTAATAAAATGTCAAACAAAAAAGTGACCAACCACCGGGGGTTGAGTGTACTGGTTTGACGTTTGCGGAAGGTGCCGAAAAATGTCAACAAATCACTTGGAACATTGGGCAATGTACAGTCGACTCTCTGGCTGTCGATCTTCTCTATATCAATATTGCTCCAACTGTCAATAAATTAGCCAGTCCCTTCAAGAAGCATACTTTGATTTCTCGTTCTATAATTTGAAATCAGGGTGGCCACTCAAGTCGGGAAATCGGGAAAGTTGGGAAAAAGTCGGGAATTCGCCAAATTCCGCCAAAAATCGGGAAAAAGTCGGGAATTTATGATTTTTTGTCAAAAAGTCGGGAAAAGTCGGGAATTCTAGGCATACTTGTTTGAAAATTATTTTTCAACTCTTGAATAATTTTGTTTTTTTTTTACAATTTTCCAATTGAATACACTGAATTCTGCTTTAGTAACTTACTTTAAATTTAAGGTTCTTTCCACTATTTCAATATATTTGAGTATGGAAAAGCTGTTTAAGACAATCCAAATGTATGAATATTGGATGCCTTTGACACAGATTTTCATAATATTTTTTTTTTAAATCAAATGATCTCTATTAATTAATGTTTTATCAAACAAGAGGTAAAGTTAATGAAAAAATAATATAAAAATAGAGCCTAATGGCCAGCTTAGAGTTATGACAACTTGAGTTTGGCAATGTTTTTTTTTGTAAATATTTTTAATTGTTTAACTAAATTCATTAAGTAATTTATAATATGTTTTTTTTCCAAATATTGCCCTTGAACTTTTTTTGAGAGTATGGATTACCTACCATAGATAAAGCTTGATTTTCACTTTTCGGAAAATTTAAATATCGAATAAAATCCAAAATTTATAAACTTTTTCACGTTTTAAAACCATGAAGAAAATATTGAAATTGCAAAAAAAAATCCAAGAAATTTTCAGTTTATTGCAAAATTGTTTAAAAACTTTGTCTCTCCAAACATTTTGCTTAAAATAAGTGGGAAAACACAAATCATATCAAACTGAATTCTCAGTGAAAAAAAATAAAAAATAAAAAAGAGTTAAATGCTGGCCACTAGATAAATTAACATTGATTAAAAAAATCAATATCAAAAATTACAAAATTAAAGAGGGAACTTGGCAAAATTTTTTTTATGAATTCCTTAGCATTTTTCTGAATCCTTTGAAAGAATAATAACAGTAATTATGTTTAAATCGTTCTTTGATTTGAAATGATGATGAAATTTAAAAAAATAGGAACGAAATTTCAAGTTCAGTTATCTTTAACTTTTTGTCATTTCCAGTTGAAACCAAGGTTGAAACGAAGTATCAAAAAGTATACGTTTGCCAATTTATAAAATAACATGAAAGTTATAAGTATTGTTGATCTTTCGATTATATTTCAAAGACTAATTGTTTGTGTTCCAACTCTGAATCATAATAATGAATTTCCTAGTGAATGTCCATTTTCAAAAATTGCCTATAAATGGATTTTTTTTAAGTTCATTTAGATTTTTTTGAATTTGAAAAAGGGCTTTGAGTGGTCACCCTGAATTTGATACCTCCCACTCTCAACGGTCCCTTCAATATCGACAACTAGAGAGTTCACTGTAGAACATTCAGCGTATCCTCCCTTACGAGCACAACTGCTGATCACCAAACGATACGGAGACACATCAAGATCGTGACCGTTGCCCGCAGCGGTATTATCTGGAACGACGAAAGAAACTGGAGTGCCAAGGACATGGAACATCTACATCGCTCCAACGAAACGCGTAAGTTCTACAAGAAACTCAGATAATCTCAGAAAGGTTTCCATGCCGCGAGTCGAAATGTGTCGGGGTAAGGTCGGAGGAATCTTGACGGACGAGCGTGAGGTGATCGAAACGTGGATGATCACTTTGGATGCATAGGACAGAGGACAGAGCACCCCAGCGGCTTGGTTTGAACAGCATCCAGGCTGGGGAAATTGAAAGGCGATAACGGGGTGGAACTGCTCAAGATGTGCCCGGACAAGTCGGCGATCAGTTCGCTCTGGGGGATAGTCAAGGTCTGGGACACAGAACAGCTACCTGAGGATTCTATAAAAATCGTCAAGAAGGGGGACGAGTTGGAATGTGAGAATATCGTGCCATTACTGCTCTCAGTGTGGCCTAAAAAGTGATCATCTTCTATCGTCTGTCAAAGCATGCCATGGAGCCGGTTTCGTGGCGGCCAAATCGACGACGGACCAAACCTTTTTGCTCCAAATCCACTAAATCTTCAGTAGCAAATGACTCGATCGATCGTGAATATTTCGATAGATTTCGAGCCCGTCGAGCCGAATCGGATCGCACAAGGGGCAGCGGCTATGCGACGGTATCTTTGTTTCAACATCGGGTTGGAAGATGTCCTGAGACGGGCGGACTTCAAAATTTGGGACACGATTATTAACCTGCTTTGCTGACGACATGGACATTGTTAGTGTTTCTTCAAGCACAATTAAAACACAGCTTATTTGCAGATCATTTCAAAATTAATTTCTACAAAATCGGTGCATTCAAAATCGCTCACAAATAAATACCCAGTTGACACACAATGCTTTGGCAGTGCAAATTTTGACCGTTACGTCTGCGTCGTGAGGCTACTCTCGAGGTCGATGCTGGCCAACAGCTTGTCCCAGTCGATCAGGTTACCCGTCACGCGGTACGGCGTGAAGAAGCAGATGTCGTGCTTGATGTTGAGCGGCTGCAACGGCTTACAGGGTGCCTCGATCGGGTCCAGCATGCTCAGGAAATCGCTCACCTCGATGTCTCCGCGGTTGTTCCGGTTAAGGCTGGAACGGGTTGTGGGTCGTTTAGGGAATGAGGGGTTATTTTTGGAGGTATTTTGACTTACACTTCCAGCATTCCATCGATGAGGGCGTTGTCCAGCGGGATTCGACAGGCTTTAATGGTTTTTACGATCTGACTCGGGGTCATCCAACCGTCCGAGGTGGGATCCTGGTGGTACAAGTGCTCTTTGGTGCGCTGCAAGTCGTGCCACAGGTCTCGGGTTAGCTCGGCATGAACCGCCGATCGAACTAGCTCCTTGTCGCACTTGACGTGCTGTTTGGACTCGGCCGAAAACTGACGGCACAGGGTGACAATTTCCTGGTCAACGATTTGGTCGCCGAGCAGTTCCAGCAGCATGTCCCGAAGGGCTTCGTAACTCACGGTGGCCACGCTCACGTCGTCGATCTTCTTGTGCACCACCTTGGACATGTGCCTGGCCACGTAATCCTTGTAGATCGGTTGCAGGGCGTTACGGATTTTCTGGACGATTTTTGACACATTGGAGAGTGGGAACTCTTCGCAGTGCGACTCCATGAACTTGAGCGCGTAGATGTCGGCGTTTGTTACGTTGAATTTATGGTCTTGTAGGATGACGGTCGTGCCGAGATAGAAATCTTGGGCTTTGTAGTACGATGGTCGGTTCGGCGTGAAGATGTCTTGATTCGGGGTTAGAATTCTGGCACGTTTGATGAACTCACCACCCTAAAAAGATACGGAAATGTGAGGTATTTTAGATTTGTGAGTGTACAGCAATTACCTGAAAGCCCGAGTTCCTGATCTGAAGCTCGTACACAGACACCGTATCGTCGCTCAGGTAGTAAGTGATTACGAAGAACCGATCGTTGTTCTCCTTGATCTTGGAGATCATGCGCGATCCGAAGCGCAGATTGCACCGATCGTAGATGACAAACTTGCGGAAGTCGATCTTGGGCGGGTGCGGTTCCACCGTGATGCAGTTACCTTCGGAGTCCTCGTGCGATCCCCAGCCATTGTACGGCGGGAGCTCCCGTTCGCGACGGCACCGCCGTTGGTATTCGTCCCTAATGACGCTGTAGCCCTGGATGGGGGTGAAGTCTTCGCAACCAAACTGGAATCGTCAAAAACGGTTAATATCGGAGATCTCTAAACCCACAATCATCTCCCTACCTTCGTCCTGTAATAATCCTGCGTGTAGCGATCGCAACCAGTCAGCATGATCGTTCTTCCATAAACGTTGATCATCTTCCCGATCGCCAAGTCCGCGTCCCGATAGTAATTGTCATCCCTCTTCCCGATCCCAACGCTGTCCGTCAGGTATCGACCGCCCTTGAGTCCCCCGCCCAGCACGTTAAGCACCGTCACCGGCGTTCCCTCGCCCATCACCGGAAGTCGATCAAACTGCTTCGGCAGGCGGCCCCTCCGCAGAAACATTCCGTTCGAGTCCCGACCGGAATTGAGCGGAAGTTTCTCCTTGACTTCGAACGTATCATCGCTCAAATGGTACAGCACCTCCAGCTCGTGCAGGTCGCCAAACAGACTGGACCGATCGTCCCAGAAGCCCTGGAAACGGAGCACTTTGCGATCGTACTCGAGAAACTTGCCCAGCGTGTCGATCTTGTAGGCGGGTCGTTTGGCCAGCTTGGCAGCGTCCTGCTTCTTGCGGAGTTCGGTGCTTGGATCGCTGTGAAGAATCATTTTCAAACAACACTTATAAATTTAAATTCATTGGAGTTTATTTATTTGATATCAAGTAACAATCGATAACAATGCATATTCGATGGAATAAAATAACAAAAATAAGTTTCAAGTCAATTGCAACTCATGAAATTCAAATGTTGCACTAAAAAGTCCAGATACATATAAAGATTCAAACAAATCAAATTGAGTCAAAAATCGTTGGATTCCTCAACATGACGGTTTCCACCCGCGCTCCTTTTCATCTGCTGCTGCTCGCACCGAACTTCGTGGTAGATCCGCCGCAGCATCTTCTGATCTTCCTTTGTTCTCCCAAAGTAGTTAGGGGTCCGTCCTTGGGCCAAAGCCCGTTCGGCGACACCGCGCATGTTTGCCAGCTTACTCGCCATCTGCTTCTTTGTCAACGGAATCCCAATCACGCCCTTTCCGGTGCCCTGTTCCGGCGGACCCCAGCACTCGATCGCATTCGGCCGTTTGTTGGCCTGTATCGCTTCGAGGAAGGGATCGTTCAGGTCCAGCTCAACGGACGTTGGATTCTGTCGAACGCTATCCAGAATTTGGTCCTTCACGTCGCTTTCGATGTAGCGTTGCTTTCGCAGAGCCTGGTCGTGGGCCACCGGCGACGGAACAAACTGACGCTCTTCCGCGAGTGCCTTTTGCATTTGAGCGACGTTGTGGAATTCGGCCGCGCCATTGCTGATGTCGAACTTGACCACGGTGTTGGGTCCGGCTCCGTAACGAACCAGATGGCGCCACAGAAATTCCTCGCTGTAGACGTAACCGAAGCGCATGTTCCGGTACTGGATGCTACGATCCGCCCGGAAGTAAACCGGCTCCCGCCCAGGAAACGCATTCATCGTGTAATGGTTGTAGCGCTGATTGTTGCAGGCGTTCATCGCACGAATCGCTTCACATTCAGAACCAAAGTAAATCAGTCCATCGTACAGGTTGGCGTTCCGCTGGAACTGCCGAAAGTAATCGTCGGCCCGGCTAAAGCACCAACGCACCAGCAAACCCCGCGCAGCAAAGTACTGCCGGACAGCCTTCTGGCACATGTTCAGATTGGAGCAGCGAAAGTTGCTCAAGTAAATCGGATAGAGATGGGCCAGTGGCCAGTCCGGATCGCAGCGTGGATCCAACACGCGAGCGTTCAGTGCCTCGTCGGTATACGGACCATTTCTGATGGACTCAAAGCGCTCACGTTTGGGGTTTTGCCAGTTAGGAATCGGTGGCCATTCGCCCTCCACCTGCTCCGGCTCCTGTCGTTCCGGTTGCGATTTCTTCTTCTCAGTCGAACATGATGGGATTTCTGCTCCCTCAGGTTCGAGTTCCGGCGGTTCTTGTTTGATAGTTTCAGCCAGCTCGGCCGTCAAATCCGGGTTGGTGAAGTCTGGCTCCGTCATTGTGCTGAGATCGCTAGAACAAACCTGGATTGAAATATTCTGTTTGTTCGGCAGAATGTCCGATAACTTTCTTACCAAGGATAATGTTCTCAACGATTTCCTGTACCTTTGACCTTTCCGAACAGTTCGTACAAAATTAATAAACAACGCAAAACAAAAGGGTTCAGTAATGAACTTGAAGTTTAACAAACTGTCAAACTAACTGTTTTGACAGGGAGGCGTGAACTGCCCTGCAGCGTGATCCGTTTTGCAAAATGTTCCACGGATCGTTCTGAACATTTGGTGGTCGATTCTGCATTTAAAAACGTAGGTTTAAAAAAAACCTAGATGTTTGGGTATCAAAAGATCGGAAATTTTATGCCCTTTCCGATTCCACATAGGTTGACTTGTGAATCGTGTACCGGTTCGGATGCCGGCGGATTTTCCTACGACGTAATTCCGGGTTGGTACGAAATTCCAACGAAAAATCTATTCTATCGATACTAATACCCCCAAAACGGTGTTATACCTACTCCAAAATGTTTATTTAGCAATTCTATGGTAATATATTGACATTTAGTTGAATTAAAAGTTTGCAAAATTAAGTTTAGATAAGTTTTATATAGAATTTCCAGAGTTATATAAACTTTTATACTAAGTAGTTAGTAAACTTTATATTCAATCCAAATTATTTTTTAATCAGTCAAGGATGCCTATTTAGAGTTGGGAGACTGGATTTATGGTGATTTGTCAACAAATAACATTATTCATGTAAATTTTTCGAAAGGTGTACAAACTTTTTTTGCACGTTTTTTATTTTTGTAATAGTATTTGTTATATAACTTTTTATAGAAATCATCTTTTCATGAGCTTTTTGTAGCAAAATGTTCGGCATGAGTTTCTGAACAAAACGTAGTTCTAGGTTCCTGTCAAACTTTAAATTTTTTACATGTTTCATCACAAAATGTGCTTAGTGCCCAAGGGGTGTAAATACTTTTTTTACATACTGTAAATAAATAAGCTAATAAAGCTTTTAAATAAAATACCTTTAAATATTAGGTAAAAATGTAAAAAATAGTCTGAATTTTGCCTGAAATTCGTTTAAACTGGTTTCGTTCAAAAAATTATCGGCAATTTAAACTTAATTCGAAGCACGAATCAAAATTTATCACATTTTATATGAAATTTGTTCAACTGAAAATGCCTACAAATTTGGAGATATTTTTGAATTATGTTTCAAAAACACATCATTTGTTATTATTTACAAACTTATTTTACCTTCTCCTTGTGGAAAATTGTCCAAAAAATTTGAAAATGCTCCGATTACAAATCGTGTGCATTGAGAAAATAATGACACTTCAAAAATAATAAAATAATGCTAAGTTTGCCGAGACCGTGGTGTAGGGGTAAGCGTGGTTTCGAGACGAGATTTGTCTGATCACGCCTTTCGTCGGACGGGGAAGTAAATGTTGGCCCGGTCTAACCTAGAGGTTAGGTCGTTAGCTCAATCCAGCTGTAGGAGTCATCTTCCTGGACCCTGTCTCGGTGGAGTCGCTGTTCGGCAGTTGGACTCACAATCCAAAGGTCGTCAGTTCGAATCCCGGGGTGGATGGAAGCTTATGTGTAAAAAGAGGTTTGCAATTGCCTCAACAATCAAGCCTTCGGACACTTAGTTTCGAGTAGGAATCTCGCAATCGAGAACGCTAAGGCAATGCTGTAGAGCGAATAATTTGATTTTGATTAGATTTGATTTTGAAATATTTTTACGTACCTACTAATTCTTTTTTTCAAGTGCTGGAACTTGATTTTAGCACATTTTCCGTCAATAAAAAGTAAAGATATTGGAGGCACACTAAAAAAATACTTGAATTTCTTTAAAAAAAAAAAACAAAAAAAGATGTTTGCACTGATTTTTTTTTGAGTACTGAAAATTGATTTCAGGAAATGTCTGAAAATTTTGTACCAATAAATATAAAGGTCATCGCTTTGATTTTTGAAATGTTTGCCTACCAAAGTAAAAACGAGCAACGCAATCAATTTTGAAATAGCCATGATTTTTTGAAAAATATTTTACTAAAAAGCACCGATGGAGAAGAAAGACTTTTTTTTTGGAAATAAGTATCAACCCGTGGTAATTCTGAAAATCGTGATGTCCTTGGGTTTTGATAACCACATTCCACAAAACATGTAATACTTACATCGGTGGCTCGACACATTCCGGCACGGACACGCCCAGCCGGTTCAGAAAACGGCGCGTAAAGTCGTCACATCCGGTGATGGTGTACACGCGATCGAACAGCTGCACCGTGTGGTTGATGTTGAGGTCAAGCAGCGAGGTGAACTCCCCGTCGTACGGCACCGGCCGGGGAATGCGTTGGCGCGTCACCAGGCAACCCTGCGGAATGCCGGAATTCATGGTGCGTGGCTCGCTGACCTGCATCGTGCCGTCCTCGAGGTAGTACAGGATTTTCACCTTCCGGATCTGGTACGGAATGCGGTCCACCTCGGACAGGGTTTCCTGGAAGAAGCCGTGGAAGCACAGAACCTTCCGGTCGTACGATAGCCACGACGGGAGTAGTGGGCCCTGGCGGGGTGGGTACAATGAAGGGAGACAGTACTCGGGGCCATCGGTCGGGGAGTACTGCTTGCCACCGATTCCGGGTCGCTTCTGGTCCGCTAGCATGCACGTTCGGCTCCAGCGGTCAAAGTGGTGCGACTTGTGGAAGCGCGTTTGGCTGAGCTGTAACGAAGTGGTTTTGCTGTGACGAAGACAGATGTTTGAACGGAAGTCGCGATACTCACATCCGGAAAGGTGTTTCCCGGAAGAAACGGAAGTCCGGAACAGCGAAGCATTTTGAAGTTAATTGACTATTTTTGCGGAATCCGCCTGTCAAGTTTGAAAAAGTGAGTTTTGTAAACCTTCTGGAAGTATCAACAAAACAGGAGCCATCATTCCCTTGGTTACCTCATGTTCGGAATCCTAGTTCCCTGGTCGTCTGTGTAGTTATTTACGTTAGCTTGTAACTATGGTATTTTCAACAAAACAGGTACGGGTTTTAGGGGGAAGTTTTGAATAAAATTAGCCAATCTAAAAAAACTGAAGAAGAGCAGAATTTAACCCGTAAGATACTTTTCTTAGGTATTGTTACTTTTTGAGCACATTAGCCATTTTAGCAAATAATATTGATTTCAGACACGTGTCGGCCAGAAATTTGATATGTACAATTTCGGTATTTGTACATAAATATCCATTAACAACGTGGGTACTTTTTTTTAATCACAGACAAATCACAGATCACAGACAGATTTCCCGAACTCGAATGAACGTGCTCGATTGTTAGCTTTGGTTTTAGAAAAATCAACAATTTTGTTGGTTGAATATAATTAACAATTGGTTGAATATTTAAAAGATGAACTTGGGTTTGTTTACGTCTGTCATTTGAAGTCAGGATTCGAACGAGAGCAGTCGATTTGTTGAGTTTGTGTTGTTAATTGTGAAGTGAGAGAATGTGAAAGGTGAAAATCACACTATTTGGCTAATGTTGAAGTGGCAAATCAAAGTGTTACAACTGGAGAGGTGGAATTGGTGAGTAGGTTTGTTAATGATTTCTTTGCAGGTTATATACTATGAAGAGCAAGAGGACGACCTTCGCCATGAGGACCTCTGATGCGAGTGAGTTGAACACGTTATAAGAATGTTTGAAGGAAAGAGAGGGCAGTAGAAGGGAGATGCGGGCCAACTATGCACGGATAGAGCAGCCCGGGCAAATTTAACAAAATGTTGGTTTATCTAAGTAAGTAGGTAGTATGGGTTTATTTTTGCACAATAATTTATCTAATGTGATTCTTTTTAGAAAACTGAATTATTAAAGAGCTTCGAGCTTACGACGGATAAAATCGTAATGAACCATTATTTTTTCAGAATAATCAATTATAAAATACATAGAAATGCGTACAAATGACAACATAAAAAATAAATGTGAGGGAAAATATGTATCACAAAAATAAAAATATATAAAATATATAAAAGATAATTATTATCTTGAAAATTTTGTTGCAATAGGAATGCTTAATAAACTGGTAAGTTAAACTCAATTTTTTTTGCAGGAATCGGAGTACGATGATTTAAGATAAAATCAAATGCAATGAATTTGTGTTGCCAAAAGTAGTTAAATAAATATAAACTTGGTAAGTAGCATTATTGATATTCTTCATTCATCATTTTAATGTATGCAACATTTACTTACGTTCTTTTTTCAGTTTATAGCCGAACATGAATGTCTTATTAAGTGACTAATAAATTTAATATGTCTATTTGCAGCAAAAATGTTCGCTTTGTGAAAATTCTGTGTCCAACCAACAGAAAAATAACTAAATCTGAGACCGTTGTAGATGATGACTTATCGGATGATTTCACAATGATGGTAAGTGAATACAACTCTTAATTTTATACAAAATAATAAAAATAAAAGCTTAAAACTTGGTGAAAATTATGCTCGGTTTCTATTTTTCAGGAATTCATGTTAAATTAAACATCTTTTTTAGTATCTTTAACAACATTTTCAATATGTTTTTTTAGATTTATGCAGGGTAATCATTTAAAACATTAATCAAACTTTACATGTTTTATAACAACAGTATGAAAAAAAGTTTTGTTCTTATACTTTTTACCAGTAATTTAATTACTTCATGAAAAAATAGTACCTATAAACAGTTGAGATTTTAGCCAGAATAAATGCGAATATAAAAACACCCAGCATTTGTTCACGAGGCAGTATTACAAAATTTACTGCAAATTCAATAAAAAAATATTGCTGACAACAGCTGATTATTGATTACATGTACGAATATTTTTGTGTATTCAAGTAAGACATTAGTTGAAAATATAGCTAGAAATTCGGCCCAGCCTGTATCGTTAGATATTTAATGAAAATTTATACCGACACTCACATTGATTTTGTAAGCAATGTTTTGTTATAAACCCTTCATAATTTGCTGCATGCAAAAATATTTCGGTTGAAACAACAAAAAAAATGCTGAAAAATAGTTGAAAATTATGGTCCAGCCTGTTTTGTACAGAATATCCCAAAATATTTCAGCTGATAACAACAAATTTTTAGTAAATTTTCTCAAAAAAATATTCTAGCAGTCGACTGCTAGAATTTTTTTCGGCCATTTAACCAGCAGTTACTGGTGGTCAGTAATTTCGGGTTAACAAAATCAACAATCGATTGTGGAAAAAAAGCTGTGTTAAAAATTGACCAATACTGTGTTTACTAAGAATTTAGAAAATTCGTCACTTTTTGTTCACGAAAATGCTAATATCTCGGCTTTGCGTGGATATAAATTGAATATTAAAAATACAAAATGATCTCCGTAAAATTTCCTATAAGCTAAATGCATTAGTTTTGGATGCAAATTTTTTGGCTCGTTTTGAGGAGTGATTTAAAAAAAATTATAGCTAACACATTTTTCTCCCTAAAACGCCCTGCCATGCCCAAACAATAGCTTTTATGGACTATGTCTTTACGGGAATTTATTCAGGGGACATTAAACTATAACTTGAAGCCCAAGGCGACCAAATTTGAATGACTTTAGTATGATTGTTACGCGCATTTCTGAAAAATACTCGAAAAATGCACCTTTTTCATTCAAGCTCCGCGCGCGAGTTGTAAACCATTTTTGGGATTTTTTTGATTTATGAAAACATTGTTCCTAGCATCCTAATCTATCATTCTAGGGGTGAGCACCAAAGATTTTACAACTTGAAAAATCTTGAAGTTTCATCTTGTTTCTATAGTATGCCTTTTGCATTAACGGTTCAAACGGATAGAAACAAGAGAATTCATGTTTCAATCATGCTAAGACATATCAGAACCCATAGTTTTTGCTGATACGCGTCGAATGAAGTCAAGATGATCGAAATCCATAATAAAATAGAGATTTTATGAATGATTTTAGAAAAAGCAAAAAATCGATTTTATGTACATTTTTACCCAAAATGGTCAAACTTGTAACTTTTGAACCCCGGGGTTTAGAGAGTTGGTCCAGAAGACTTTTTTTCATGTCTCAGCGAGATTTTTCGAAAAAAGTTGGTCCCGTTCCTGTACATCCTTGGACCAGCTCCCATACAAAAACCCATTCTCCTTTCTAGGCAGTGTGCAATTTTCTAAGTAAAGTTATTGTAGATAGGCCATAATCTAAATATATCTAGCAACTTAACCACTCAATGAACAAAAAACTTAGGATTTGTGATCGGAACACTAATGGCAAAAAAACAACCTGAGCGTTATTTCATCACTTAAAAGTAAAATTGCATTTCACTTTATTCATTCGTTACTTTATCGCCATTAAGTTAACATATTCAAAGTACGTAATTGGTTCAACGGTTTCTCACACGTAAAGTTTGTTTTTTTTTGTCTTATTGTACATCACAGCACCGCATGAGAGTCGTGTGCAACTCGTGGTTCCGTGCGTTATTTCTATCTTCCCAGAGTTCCCTGGTAACTAACTACTTTTTCTTGGCCAACTTCTCAATTAAACTCTCGATCATGTTCGCGTCTACGAGGCCGATAAATTTGTCCACCACGACCCCGTTCCGGAAGGCCAGCACCGCCGGGACGGCCTTCACCTCGAACGTCTGCACCAGGTCGGCGTTGTTGTCCACGTCCACTATCGCGAGGTCGATCTCCTCCGACGGGCCCAACAGCTCGGCCATTTTGGGCGTTAGAATTTTGCACGGATCGCACCACTCGGCGTGGAAGTTGACGATTACCGGGTTTTCGCTGTTGATCACCTGAAAAAGATGTTAATTTTTAGAACGATTTGGAAATAGAATTCAACTCTCTGACAGAAGTTCAATTCTTGACTTTTTTTTGATAAGGTCCTATAAACAAATGTAAACATTGAGTGTATCCCTTTCACACCTTATGTCAAAGTCGATCGGAGTAAGCGGGATACACTCAATGTTTACATTTGTTTATAGGACCTTATCAAAAAAAAGTCAAGAATTGAACCTATTTCAAGAAACGTTTCCGCGGTGAACTTAAACAATGTTACCAGGTTTAAACCAGCTAGGGGAAATATACCCATTTTAAGCCTAATAAGCGGTCGTGTTTGAATGATGCTGGATTATCTGGAGTGTTCCTTGAAATTTATTAAAACCAAGTACACCAACGAGTAGAGAATCTCACTTTTACTAAAAGTTATTCTATTCCTTTTACAAGCATTAAAAAATATATTTCCCAAATGTATTCTAATCAGACAAGAATGCATTCGGCCACGCCCTTTTTCAATTTTCAGCTAAGTTCTTTTTTCTTCCAGCGCTCTTTTGGGTCTGCTTAGTGCTGCCAAATGTGATGAAATTTTAAGCGGACACTCACGAAAAGTAGCATTTATAGAGAAAATTTCCTGGCATCACTGGCTCACTCAAACAGGCTCTTCTGGTGGTGTGGTGGCCACCCTTTGTTCTTTATTTGCCTTCGCCTCTCGCTCGGTTTTCTTCAGCCTTCGATTGGAATGGGTCGTCATAAGTCAAACATCAAAATACTTGGCGCGTTTGTTTTATTGATGGCGCTGGCTAATTATTTACATGTTTCGGGATTATTTTTCAAGTGAGTGAGTGAGTGTGTGAGTGTATTACACTCATTAACTAATGTTCAAAAGAACATGTTGCCGGTAGATGGAAGCAATTTCATATCTAAAGCGCTTTGAAAACGTTAGCGCAAGTGAAAAGATATTGATGGCGACTTTCGTTAAGCAGTTAAGCTCTCATCTTGCGTGTGGATGTGTGTGCCAACAAAATGATGAGAAATGGTCTCGCAAAATAGAAATTATGATCAAAAGTGTATTAAATTTGACCTTTTGGCCAGTAAGTGGCATACATTTGCGTGCTTACTCGAGGCGGTGCTGTTGGTAAGTTATAGCCTAAATAGTATTTTTTGAGCTTTTATCGAGCATCAAACTCTCCATATGACGAAGATAGGTGTTTGATTAGAAAGGGTATATTTACTCTAATTTGATTTTTTTAATTCTTCGATGAATATCTTTTCTTGTAGTAAAATTGTCAACCCAAATTACACAGTTCACACTCCTGTTTCTTATTACGTCAATTCCTCAAGCGTTTCATGACTTGAGCAAATTGTAGACAAAAACCTGAACTTGCGTGTTTTGCGTGTTATGCCAAACAAAAATCCGGTTATTGTTATTTTTTTGCTGCCTCATTTACTCTCACTCACCTTCTGATCGAACTCATAGTGGTCCTTTATGACGAACTTTTTTGCCGCAACCGCCGAGAACGAGAACGTTTTCCGGATAAATCGCTCGCCGAGCACCGAACTGCGGAAGATGCGTAACATGCTGGTGGCGCTACTGCTCTGTTATCTCAGTACTTCTGCAATGATTACGAGTACGTGGTCGGTCATCCCACGCAAAAGATATGAGTTGTTATGTAAACTTGGCAAATATAAATATTTTAAATCATTGCACGCCATTCAGACACGTCTCACTCATCAATCAGAAATGATGAATGGTGACATTGTCTTCGAATACTTACAACAATCTTACTGTACGTTTAACAACAAAATACACATACACATACACTACAGTACAACGAAGCTGCACTGAAGGAACATCAAAATATCAACAAAAATTGAAACGAGTTTAGTTTAACAATGAGAAACCTCTGTGCACCATAACCAGGTGTGACAGGACAACTTCTGACGACGATATTTGGTGGTTGTTTTTGTTCTGAGCAATATTCATGAGCCTGGTTAGTTCACTCACGCAGCGCTAGGTGTCGCAGTTTTGTTTTACTTCAGTTTTTCGTTGTGTTTGCGTATCTATGTATGCGTGTTCTTTGGATGTAATGGAATGAGGGATGCTTATGTTCAGAATGTGTAGATGATTATAGTTGTATTTTTAATCTTTTTGAATAAAATACGATTTTTACAAATTTTCTATCTTTTCTTATTCTTATTTCATGATGACCTAGCTGTGGAAACGGATCGTAAACCATTGACCACCGCGGGTCAGAGTCGAGACGGCTGAAAGAAAGGGGCGCGACAATGTGGGAAAGGGAAGTAATTTGTGATTGTAGACGGGATTGTTTTGATTCGCAGTATGTTGAGTCAACTGCTGTGGATGTACCTGAAACATCGCATAACGAGGGTTTCTCTTTTCTTCATTCTCAGGTACCACCTATCTCCTATTTTTATTATGCTCTACTGATTCTCACTTCTTCACTGATTCTTATATTTAATATCCATCATTTGATTTTTATTTTACTAACTTTCGATTCTCTTATCTCTCAAAGCTTTTCATTCTTTTTTTTACCAATTGATACTGCTGTAACAAACTTTGTTTTTTTCCTTAAAAATATACTTTTCCTAAATGTACTAGTAATATCAAGTCTATTTATCATTTGCCTAATCTTTTTTGATTTTATTGCGAATTTATTTATTTGAATAATTCTTTATCTGTCCTGTAAATTATCATTAATATAATCTAAGCTTGTTTTGTATCTCTATTTATTAACTATTGTCTAATTTTACATCTAATACATCCAGCTTCTCATTTTTATTCTTTAAAATACGCTCATCATTCTCTTACTATTGATTCTTGATTTTTATAAAATATATTCTCTTTTACTGTCTATTGTTTCCAATCTTCATCCTTTTTTTTTCAAACAAGTGAGGTTTGAGCCCTTACTCAATTTATGGAATGGTTAAAGGATTAACACAAATATTACTATTGTATTTTTGGTAAACTTTTATAACATGCTTAGGACCAAAAATTGTAACAAAACATCGCGACAAAAGAAATAGCAACATATAAACACGACTCAACACTAGGAAAGATTTCAGGAGAAAACAATACACAGTAAAATAACAACTAGTTTTGAATTCAAACTAAAAATAAAACAGTTTTTGCTTTAATGAAAGTTGATAGGCACACTATAAATGGTTAGGCGCTTATACTTACATCAAACCCTACGCAATGTACCACCCCCGGCCGAGTTAAAATGCGTAACCGGAAAAGAAGGTGTTCATGCCTGGCACGAACACTCAAAGCGTGTTCTAGCGTGTTGCTCTTACTGACTTAGAGCAAGGGTGAGATGTAGGTGTAAGGGCAGTGCGTGTTCATCGGGAACCTAGTGCATAAGATCGGTCAAGGCCCGTTCTTACACTGAAAATTGCGAAATTGCGAATTGCGAATACAGTACCGTAAAAAGTTTATTTTTCGTTATAATTTTTGTTTTCCTCAAATCTTACATTTTTTTCAATCAAGGTACAATCAGTTCTTTTGCAATTCATAACAGAGTTTTGGAGTTCCTTTCAGCTGTGTGTTGCATTATACACCATTTTGGAACAATTATTTCTTTAACTATGGCACTAACAAGAGCAAGAAAAAATTAAAAAAAAACTTGCTAAAATTGCTAAGGAAAGGGGAAAGAAAGAGAAAAAGCTTATAACTAAATCACAGTATTTTATCCTTTGTAGATGTGCTTGATCATCAGCTCCCCAAGGGCTAGAAATTGCTCCGCCTTGTTACGGCAGGTCCGAAACCTCGACATCATCTCCCCCGCGAGAGCAAAGAACTCTGGCAGGGTGAAGAGATCTTCCCCGGTGACTTCTTGCTGGGCCGCATTGCCGCTACCGGCAGCACCCACGCTGGCAAACGATCGCCCCCAGCCAGGGGGAAATGCTGAGTTGTCCGCGGGAACCGTACGCTGCCCAGCAGCCGGCACGGTAACGCTCGTACTTCGCTGAGGAGGGTGGGACGCTGCTGCTTTCTTCTTCCTCTTTTCCTGCTCCTCGAGGTAATTTTTTCGTGCACTGCATCCACGGTAGTTGCTGGTATGGTTACCTCCACAGTTGGCGCACTTGATGCGCGCCTTGGTTTGCTCTGCCTTGTCCCCCAGGTTCGCCTTGCACGGCAGTGCACACGCCTCAGAGAGGTGTGTTTCACCGCACTTCACACAGCGGGGCGGGAGGTTGCAGTTCCGCGAGCCGTGGCCGAATTTCTGGCAACGGTGGCATTGTGCTGCGTCCGACGGGTTCTTTGAGTAGAACCGCCAGTTTACCCAAAACCCGTCCAACGCCTTAGTTCGTCGCAGGTCTTGAATTTTGACGGTGCTCGGTCGAAGTACAACAGGTACAGTGTGTGAGTACCTGTGACTGTTGTCTTCCGCGAGAGGACTTTTACGTTACGCGGCGTTATTCCAGCACCCGAGAGGTCCTTCTTGAGGTCGGAGATCGGGCGGTCTTGGTACCCCTGCAAGACGACCTTAACGGCTGTCTTCTGCACGGGGTCGAATGTGTAGAACTTGAAGTCTTTACTCTTCAATTTCTCCACAACCAGGTCGAAGTTCTTGTTGTCAAATGTGTAGGCTTGCACTGACGACTTACCGATTTTCAGACAATATCCGAGGCCTTCCAGCAACTCGTCAATATCGTCCACCAACGTGTCCAAAACAAAAATTGGAGGTGGTCTACGTTCCTTTAGAGAATTGTTTGTTTTTAGCGTCGGCACTTGTTTCCGTGCACGACGATCGTCGTCGTCGTCGTCGGTAGTGCTGCTACCGTCGGTGTTGTTGTTGTTGTTTTCTTCGTCGTCGCTCAGTATCTGGAACTCGTTCCTGATGGGAATGTTGGCGGATGTTGACGTGTTGGTCGTGGCACCGGAAGTACCTGAACGGGTTCGCACTGGTGATCTCGGAACATATCCGGGATGTAGTAACTTTTTGTCGATGCCTTCTGCGCTCACGCTCCCATGCGCGATGGCGGTCGACACGGCGTTGGTTTGTTTACCTTTTTGCACACGGCCGGTAGACGAACTTCGCGGGTTTTTCGAGGCCGCACTCGAACTGCCACGGCCACGGCCGGCCTTTGGCATGCTGCAGGAGCAAACTCGCGGGTAATCACGGTAATTTACGGCGAAAAAAAATCGAAAAAACAATGGAGCACTGAGCACTTGACTGCTGCTTGCTCTCGTGCTTACACGAAATGTGATCTTACATTTTTTGAAAACTAATGATTGCAAAACAAAACAACTGAACCAGTGTAAAATGCATTTTGAAACACTTTTTTCATTCAAATGTGGAGATTATGGCTTGTCATTTCAATTATTGTATTTTTTTATTCTTTTGCCTCTCTCTGCTCTCTGCCATTATCGCTTTTTTAATTTATCATTCAACTAACAGTAGGGAAAATGTTGAGGAAAATGTCTATGTGGTGTACTGTTTGCTATTCTTTAAATATTAGACACTTTTGTTATTTGAATTGTGTTTTCCCTTCTTTTATTTAAAAAAAACTGATCAAGGAAGAGAAAATCTACTAATAGCCGTACACTTTTTCTACCGTCATCTAGGGTGAATCGGGACTACAGTCTGAATAGGGACAGCAGTATTTAGAGCACTTAAAGGTTTTAAATTTGGAAATGGATGTACACATTTTGTTGGTCTGAGTCTGTTCTATCCGAAACCAACCAGAAAAATCGAAATATTGTGCTCTAACGTGGTTAAAACTAAATTTTCGATTTTTTGCACCAAAATGAATCAGCAGATGCCGCGCCGGTTGTACCCTTCTTGAAGGCCCTGAAGGAATTTTGGATTTATAATTTTGTGAAGCAATCATTGACTTCCTGGTTGACAATGCATTCATTAATGATGATTTTCGTAACTTTACAACAAAGACAACAAGTGCAGGGTACTATTCTAAACTACTTGCAGAAGGAATTTCGTGAAAATATTGTAAACGAAGCAAAATTTATATCGTCTAACGAAAAATCATGGCAATTATGGAAGTCGTCAGAGTACATCTTTTTAGAGATTTTCCCATTCTTGAAGTAGATTTTTTCAATTAGAAGAAGGAAAAATTCTTTAAACAAATGTTTAAATAAAGGTATGAAAAATTGCATGCAAAAAAAAAAATCAAATTATTCGCTCTACAGCATTGCCTTGGCGTTCTCGATTGCGAGATTCCTACTCGAAACTAGGTGTTCGAAGGCTTGATTGTTGAGGCAATTGCAAACCTCTTTTTACACCTAAGCTTCCATCTACCCCGGGATTCGAACCGACGACCTTTGGATTGTTAGTCCAACTGCCTACCAGCGACTCCACCGAGGCAGGACCCAGGGAGACGACTCCTACACCTGGACTGAGCTAACGACCTAACCTTTAGGTTAGTCCGGGGCCAACATTTACTTCCCGTCCGACGGAAGGCGTGATCAGGCAAATCTCGTCTCGAAAAATGCCACCGGGACCGTCTGGGATCGAACCCAGGCCGACTGGGTGAGAGGCAACCACGCTTACCCCTACACCACGGTCCCGGCTAATTAAAAAGCTTTATTGTGAAATATTTAAATAAAAACATTTATTATGGGAAACTTACAGTGATGATGGTTTTAGACAAAATTCTAGTCAAAAAAATATTATCTGTTTCTAGTTTAGGGTATGCTTTACACGAAAAAATACTTAAATTTTGGCGAGCTATTTTTTGTTTTGTATAATAAGTTATTATACAAAACAAAAAGTAGCTCGCAAAAATTTTGCCGAGCTTCCCTGATGTTTTTTGAACGAATAATATTTTTTTTTGTTAAAAAAATTACTTTAACAACTAATCCTAACTTAAAACTAAAAAAAAAAATCATTGAAATATTCAAAATCACTAGAACGAGTAAACTACGAACTGTATTTTAAGATGAACGCTCCAAGAGTTCTTACTTGTTCCTGACAAGTTTTGCCACCACGCAGTGTTGTTGTCATCTCGATGAAAATGTTCAGAAGTTCTTGTGGTGAAAACAGGTCACTACTGCCTTCACCCGTTAATGTTGGTTGGTTTTCCCTCGGTTGCTGACTGAAGCCTGGAGGTGTTGTATTCTCTGCAACTTTTTGCCGCTGATTCAACGGCAATCCACCAGAAGGTGGTTGCTGCCTTCCTCCTAAAAGCCTAACGCTTACTTAGTAAAGACACTATACACTCAACCCCCGGCGGTTGGTCACTTTTTCGTTTGACACTTTTTTAGTTTGTACCCCGTTGGTTGGTCAAAGTCAAACTAAAAAGTGACGAACTGTCACTTTTTACACGGGACACACACTTACTATCAAACCAATCATTTGGTAGTGTGTGTGAGCTCCGTGTAAAGAGGGTGTCAAACTAAAAAGTGACCCCGTTCGTTTGACAACAATTGGTGTCAAACCATCGGGGTTTGAGTGTACATCTGAGAGCTGCTACATTAGGGTGTAACTAGGGGTGTAATAACAAAATCGATTTTCCAGCACAGCAATTTTTCAGTTCCTTTTGGGGTCCTTAACAACTCCCCAAAGTTTGAGAACGATTGGTTCAGTCCTCACATTGCGCAAAGCGATTAAATTTTCCATATAAATTTGTATGAAGAAAACCATATTTTTGGATTTTGATATTTTAAAAATCCACGTTTCACGCTGTATCAAAACCGGACTCATATTCGGTTGCTGTGGAAAGTGCTCTACAACTTTCCCGAAGAGAGTATGGTGCTAACTTGCTTCTGAAAGAAGATACAGCGTCCGAGCAAAAAACACGTTTTAGACGAGTTTTTAACACGCTGTATCTTTTTATAGGAGCAAGTTAGCACCATACTCTCTTCGGGAAAGTTGTAGAGCACATTCCAGAGCAACCGAATATGAGTCCGTTTTTGATAAAGCGTGGAACGTGGACTTTTTAAACATCAACATCCAAAAAAAATGTTTTCCCCATACAAATTTATATGGAAAATTTAATCGCTTTGCGCAATGTGAGGACTGAACCAATCATTCTCAAACTTTGGGGAGTTGTTTAGGACCCCAAAAGGAACTGAAAAGTTGCTGTGCTCCCAAGATTTGAACAACTTTATTTTTTTCCATACAACCATATTACACCCTACTGCTACATACTATTGGTACGTTCGTTTGATGGCTAGTGCCACACTGAGTGCCGCACTCAGAGCTGTCAAAGTGTTTCTTTGAAGAAACTCGCGCTAGTTCCGCACGAGTTTCGCCGCCATCTTGGAACTGAAACTCTAGTGCCGCATTCAATA
Source organism: Culex pipiens pallens (assembly GCF_016801865.2). NCBI lineage: Eukaryota > Metazoa > Arthropoda > Insecta > Diptera > Culicidae > Culex > Culex pipiens. The sequence goes on from NC_068939.1 coordinate 118,114,819, forward strand.
TTTTTTTCAGTTTCATGCGAGTTCCACGCGCACTGACAAATGACGTTCGATTGAACCAAAACTGACACCGACGAGTGCGGCACTCAGTGCCGCACCGGCTCTTCAAACGAACGTACCATATGATAAATTTAATGAACCATTTGAAAGCACTGCAGTGTTTGTGTGCGTGCACTGAGCGAAAAGTTCCGACAGCTATCTGCCGGAGCTTTCAAATTATGTAAATAATGACCCTTTTTTGTATCAACCAAAACAGTTTTTCGAACATAACTTTTAATATACTGCACCAAACCGGATGAAATTAAAAAAAGACTTAAAGAACCTGAAGACGAATCCAAAAACATAGATCCAGACAAAATCGGTCGAGCCAGTTCTGAGAAAAGTGAGTGAGAAAAAAAATTCTACGTCCATCCACACGCACAGACATTTGCTCAGAATTTGATTCTGAGCCGATATGTATCATAAAGGTATATCTTGGAGGCTTATTTAAAAAAGTTCAATTTTGAGTGATTTTATATCCTTGCCTCAATGAGGTGAGGAGAGCAAAACGCCAATATTTAGCAACGCAAATTACTTTTTCGTGTTCTAATAATAATTGTATTTGGGTTTGTTTTAAGGACATGTTAATCTCTGCTGGTTCAGCAGCAACATCAATGCTTCATGCTACGTCGGAACATAGATTCGTTAAACCAATACCAAAACGTTTATTAATCTGTATACAGCCAGATTCATGATTTAATACACCGACCGTAAGATTGAAACGTGTATTAGTTCCTCCAACACACCCACGAAAACCATATGGTGATGACAACCCAGGGAAGGTCACGTACGCCAAATTTTGACCCAAAATATTTTTATTTGTTCGACTGATTGATAGCTCACACTTTTTTTTTTCTCTTTTGGGTAGTTATCACAAATCGATTGTGTCATGCTTGATTTGTCGCTTCTGGTTGATGGTTGCACCTAGCAGCTAACTGCATTTGGAAGCCGCAGGTGCTAACTCGACCGCATGAGATGTGTCGATTGGTTGACGACTTTAAGCCGGCGTTCACTTCTTTGAGCCTCTTCCTCTGCGCTCAGTAAGAGTTTGCGTTCGAACCGTAGCACATCGCGGGCTCGCGGTTTTGGCTTTCTTTTTGCCTAACTTTGTACATTAAAATCGTGTTTGTTAAAAAAATATCTTATCTGTGGTGCCAATTATAGATTTTTGTTTTTCGGTAGATAACGGCAGGTAACCAACACCGTTTAATGTGCTGGAATCCCTCAAGGGGGCGGCTTTAACACTTTTCCGTCTCTTCTTTCTCACTGTACAGAATCGCACCACCATCACCATCATGAGTTCCCCATCGCTGGCGGTGACTCGCGTATTAGCGTCGTCCACTAAGCTGTTGCTTCTACCTGTCCCACTGAGGCGGTTTCCATCGCGATCCATTGCCACAACATCGACGACCCGCATAAAGCCCAGCTCGCTGGTTCGGATCGCTCACAGTGCCAGCAACCTTCGCAACGTGAGAATGCTCGCCGAACGCAAACCCTTCGCGCCGGACTTCTTCTTCCGTCAGGTAGGTGCCCGTCCCGTGAGCAGCTGTTATCAGCATAGTGATATATTTTTAAGAGGGTGTGTATTGGTTGAAAGTGACATGTATTGGCAGTGCGCAGAGCTTAAGTAGGGAGAAAGTGAAGTTTTTGAACAACTAACGCGAGAAGGCCGTACAGCATTCGACGACCTACTTAAGATAACTCTAGTCAAATCGTTGTACAATATCTAGTAGATAAAGTTTAGTTAAGCTACCCTCGTGATCATCCGGTTAGCGTGATAGTAGCTACCAAGAAGTCAAACTATCAAATCAAGTTCCTCTCCGGGACTCATGCTTAGTCGCAAAAATTTGGGGCCCAAAATGATGAATTCGTCATCGTTTAGCTTGACCTTGTCAAAAGTGCTGAATCACGGTGATGTTTGAGGTTTTGCGTGTTTCTGCTCGCTCTCTATGATGTTATGTGTATATTGCGCCTAAGCATATCCATCAACTCGAGAGTAGTGTTGCGTATTGTGACACGCGGATTTGGAAGACATTTTGACGAGAAGAAAATATTGAAATTATGCAAAGCATCCGGAAGAGAATTGCTGGCCCTTCTCGATTATGTTACGTTCTCTTTGTGAGACTTCTTCGTTTGATTTTAAAGCTAATGCTAGCTGAAAAGTGTTAAACCTCTAAGCTCGAACTCACCCCGCCCCACCCCTCCGGTAATAAGCGTCAATATGCTGTTATTTAACCCAGCCCTGTTGATAACAATTAGCTCAATGCAATTACACTCACAAGCACACGCCATCACACACTCTAAGAGTAACACTGTAACGTTATGCATTAATTAGGGAACCCGGGGCCTTGTGTTAATGAAACGGAAAACGTAGCGCGGACCTTCTGTTTCACTCCACTGCCATTTAATTAACGCGCTTCTATTTATTTTGCCAAAATAGAACATTGGCAAACTTCAAGGTTTTCGCGCTTCAAAGTACGTTGGGAATGAAATAGATTTGTTTTTTAACACTCAAACGCTCGGGTAGTCATTTGACCCCTATTTTTTTTTCTTAAAAATCTCATAACTTTTGGTAGAATTGACCAAATTGGATGCTTCCGGTTGCAAAAGATCCAGATTTGTCTATATTTTGAACTGTCAGATGGGGGACAAATATGGTCCACTTTTACCGGAGATATTCCGGATTCCGTTGGGGTACCTCGACCCTCCTATTTGGAGTTTTGGTCAATAGAACAAAAACCATTGCACAGAAAAATGCCGGAAATGATGCAAAACTTCAAGGAATCATTCTAATACATCATGCTTTTAACTGCACTAAATCGTGCTCTCCATATTCATATAGGAAAAGGACAAAGAAAACAAAGAAAAAATATTACAAAAATGTTCGGAAAACCGCAGGATTCGAATTAAAAGTTGTCTGATCGGGCTCAAAATTGGACTGGGGATTCCTTGGCCGAAATAATTAGATCCGTATTTATTTTTTCGCCATTAGGGTGACCTGAGTAGTGTTGGAGTGATCCGAAAAATGACCGTTTTCGTCGAATTTCGCAAAAATTACATTTTTCAAAAAATCATAACCGAATTTAGCTCTCTTGGACGCAAATAAAAAGTATTTTTTTGGGATTTTAAGAAAAATAGTTTGGAGTTTCGAAAATCTAGGTTTATTTTTGAAAAGGTCGTGTGAAAACTTGAATTGCGGTTTTTGAGATCTTTGGACCAAAGAGCCTATGATGGAAAATACAATTTTAGGTAACATATCAAAAAATGGTGGCGGTGATCTATTTAGTTCTGGGTACCAAAAGTTTTGTCTTCAAATTGCAATAAAATTAGTACCCAAAAAACTATAGGTCATCGCTTGAATTTTAAAGTTATTGCAGTTTTAGTGAAAAAAGTAGATTTCTGCCGTTTTAGTCATTTTCCAGTTTTTGGCGCGTTAAAATCAAAATTTCATTTTAAATGGACAAGTTATGTAAAACAAGCAAGTTATCAAGTTTACTTAAAAATGTAAGAGATCTTTGAGGGTTAAATGATATTTAGACTTAAAATTTTAAGCTTTTTATAAGCTTATTTCAACAGAATAAAATAAATTGTGGGGGTTAGAAAGCTTTATTGTATTTTGGACCTTTTTAATTTAGGTTTTCTATAACAAGGCATAATGTTTCATAGAGTTATATCAAAGATACCTATGTATGGTGGAATCTCATAGATATTCCTACTCTAACCGCGTTTGGCGTGACTTATTTTCAACTCATTGTGTTGTTTATTATGAAAATATTCAAGAAATCATGAATAAATAGTGTTTGTCGGGTTTTGAAATTCAATAAAAGTGCCCAAAAAAAAAATACCCAATGTGACTAAAAGTTGATGAATGGACTTTAAATTTCATATTTGGCAGCTCACAATTTTGTGTGTGTGTGTGTGCTTCCATTCCAGTATACGGCCGGCAGCGAAATTTTGGGAATGTTGAAATTTTAACAAACTTAGAATATAGCTCATTAAACAGAACACAACAAAATATAAAAAAAATATGATTATAAACTTTATAAACTTAAGTGCTACGGGTTTGCAGTTAATGAACTCTCCGTACTCTCTCTTAGTTATTTGACGAAAAGTCATGGACGTACACGTACCTGCTGGCGGATCTGACCAGCAAGGAAGCGATCCTGATTGATCCGGTGCTCGAGCAGGCTCCGCGCGACGCCAAGTTGATCCAGGAGTTGGGCCTCAAGCTTACCTATGCCCGTGAGTTAACTGATAAGTATGTTTTTTATCATCACCTAAAATAATCTACTTTTTTTTTCTTCAAGTGAACACCCACATGCACGCGGACCACATCACCGGAACCGGCTACCTCAAGCAGCTGCTTCCGGGGACGGTGAGCGTCATCTCGGAGGCTAGCGGCGCCAAGGCGGACAAGCACCTGAAGGACAATGAGGTGGTCAAGTTTGGCCGGTTCGAGATTAAGGGACTGAGCACGCCCGGCCACACGAATGGCTGCATGACCTACTTGGTGGACGAAATGGTAAGATTGACCTCCTTGTTGTTGAATCAGCTGCTCTGATTCCCATGGCATGACGTTGTTCTAGGTCACGCAATTAACTGTGTTTGTATTTTTTTCTAGGGCATCGCTTTCACCGGAGACACGCTGCTGATTCGTGGCTGCGGACGCACCGACTTCCAGGAAGGTGACTCACGCACCCTGTACAAATCGGTTCACGAGAGAATTTTCACCCTGCCGGACAACTACCGGCTGTTCCCGGCTCACGATTACAAGTATGATTTTTTTAAAGCTATAAAAGCTTCTTAAGTTCTAATTTTGCTACCCTTCCAGAGGCAACATGGAAACGAGCGTGGCCGAGGAGAAGCAGTACAATCCGCGGTTGACCAAGGACGTTGACGCGTTTGTGGAAATTATGGCCAACCTGAACTTGCCGTACCCGAAAATGATCGACAAAGCCGTTCCCGCCAACCGCGAGTGTGGGCTGTACGATATTCCGAAGGAGTAATGAAGAATGAGAAGAAAAACTTTGCTCACCACGTGATCCTTTTCCAACGTTTAAACCTACTTATGATTGACAGCAATATCGAGTATTCTGTATGTTCAAATCAATGCGATCAACCAATCATCCAATGTTGCTGTTTGAAATTATTTTACTTAATAAAATTGCGTTATCTTGTTAACATAATTAATAATGGTTATAATTGGTACATTTAAAAACAGTAACTATCAAATGGTCGACAAATACATTTTTCATTAAAATATACACCGCGTGTGTGTTTAATCTAACCAAATTTTTTTTTTTCATAAAATTATTTTTATTAGGTCTTTTTCGGTGCTGGGACCTGGTTAGGACCGAGTCGGCTTATGTAATTACATTTGACTTACTAATTACAGCTTTTCTGCTTTGTAAGCGGATGATCATGGGTTCGATTCCCATCTGCTCCAGCCTTCCATCGGATGGGGAAGTAAAACGTCGGTCCCGGCCTTGGTTGTTGTTAGGCCGTTAAGTCATTCCAGGTGTAGGAGTCTCCATGCCATAAGTACAAACAACACACCTAACCAAACCTGCTCCGGTGGCATCGCTGGCGGCGGTTGGACTCGCTATCCAAAGGTCGTCAGTTCGAACTCTGGGGTGAAAGGTTCCTTGGAGTAGAAAGAGGTTTGGGTGCTCTCCCCATTCAAGCCTTCGGACTCCAAGGTTCGAGCAGAAACTTGCAATAGAGACCACAAAAGACCGTAGCATTCTTGTAGGCTAATTGGCCTTTCAAAAATGTCTCAGCACCCTTCTTGGCGAGCAAGTCCGCTTTCTCATTACCCGGAATCGAGCAATGAGCGCGGACCCATGCCACCGTGATGCTGAAGGACTGAGCCGCCAGGTTGTTTAAAGTCTTGCGTATTTCCGTGAGGAAAAACGCAGACTCCCTGGTCGGCTTCAGAGACCGGATAGCCTCAACAGAGCTAAAGCTATCGGTGAAGATGAAGTAGTGGTCAGGTGGCATGGTCTCGAAGATTCGCAGTGCGCAGTAAACCGCAGCTAACTCTGCGACGTAAACCGAACTCGGGTCCTTCAGCTTAAAAAAACAGCTGATAAGATTCATGATAAACACCGAAGCCCGTACATCCGTCGAGCTTGGATCCGTCGGTGAAGAATCTGTTGTTTGGAGAAACATTGTTGTACCGACGACGTTGTACCACTGACGAACTCGATGCCAACATTTCAAAAAGCATCATGTAGGGGAAAGTGGGGCAAGTGTAACAAGCTAAGGAAATGCTCGTTATAACCCATTAAAAACGTTAAAAAATCTGTCAGAATCATTGGAATCATCTTATTCCAGGTCCTTTCCTCTAACTATCCCCTATCTATTAGCAATTTCGAAGGTTATTTTGTAACTTTTTTCCTTCCCCTGCTCAATTTTTCTCCCGTGTACCAGTAAACTCTAACAACGTTTGAATTAGTCAGCTGTTGAAAGGTACCCCATATCTCAGCTTAGGATAATTACTGCACTTATGTTTTTGCCAAAACAATCCAATAAATGAAATGAAATGAAATGAAATCTTATTCCAGGTCTTGACTGAGACTTTGATAGAACAAGTTTTTAAAAAATTCTGTTTTTTAATGTAAAAAATTGATTTTCATTTTTTTGTTTTTTTCGTACGTTCTACTCAACTAGTGGGGCAAGACGAACAACCCGTTGGGGAAAGAGGAACAATGCATGAAAAAACATGCTAATTTACTAACATCAGATAAGGATGTATTTGAAACGTTTCTTTCATTTTTAGATTAAAAAAAAATATTTTGCTAAAAATTTGACCGTTTTTACGAAAAAAAAATATTACTTAGATGATAAATAGTAAATTTTCATGATATTATTATATCGTGTATGGACAATTTTTTAAACAATTGATTATCAGTTTTTAAGAACTTTTATGTATTTTTTTTCACAATAAAATATGTTGCTGCAGCAATTCGTAATTTTTTCCATACTTAAAATCCATATGGTACACTTGCCCCACCTTAACAAGATTTTTTTAAAACTCTCTACAAAAATAACCAAAACATAAATCATACTTTATAATACGTGCAAGTCATTGGTAGGGACACTACTGATCTAGGAAAAATAGCATTTTGATAAAATGAGCCTTAAAACGAACCCTAAGCCTTATTTTGTACTTTCCAAATATTATATGGAAACAAAGGTTTTGAAAAAAACTTCATTCAATATTATGCCCCGTGGCGTTTACGTCGTTTTGGTGGTTATGTGGTAGTACAATCATCTAATTGCAGCAACAATTCCTCATACTGGACATAATCAAAATTTTAAAAATTACGGCTGTTTGCGCATGCAAAAGGTTTATATTGTAGATTTGTATCAGTTCAGTTAGATCTAGTACTACAGAATAATTCTAAGCATCTCCAAATGAGTTCTTGGCATTGTTATAGAATTTCCCGCTAGAACTACCAGCTTTGGTCACAAGAATCTTCTCTAGAAGTGGCCATTGCTCCGCGAGACACAGTACAGAACAGATCAGACAGAACAGAACCGTCCTGAAAAACAGCTCAAGATGTAGAAAGTTAGTTTTCTTGTCTAATTACCGTCCAGTACAGTTCAATAAACCGACAGAAACCAAGAGCAATAAAGTTTTAACTACAAATTACTGTGCACTAGCTAATCCGCGAGTTTCAGTTCTGTCCAGATCCGATTATGCCACGAACCAAGCACCAGACGCTCTTATGTGCGTTAACAACGGCTTTACTAGCGATTGTTCCTCTTGTCCCATATGGTCGTCTTGCCCCACCTTCTCCTACACATCATCCTTTTTGAGAAAAACGCATTTGAATGTTGAACATCCATTTTCAATTCCCATTTTAATATTAAAGCAAAATAAGATATTCTAAAGATAACAAAAGATGAAAAACGTTGCTTTTATTTATACTTGATCATCAAAATTCAATAAAACATAAGGGCTATATAAACAGGGACTGCTGATGGCAGAGATTTTGTTTATGTTACTTTATTCAAAATCATGATTAAACAGACTTTGCTGAAGTAACTTTTGCTCATTTTTTGGTGGAGAGATAGCTTATTAGGAGTACTTTCAGAATATGCAATAACCCAGAAAGTGTCAAAATGTACATGATGCCTTTTGAAATGTTACCGTCGATTTGTGCATCGACTTCAAGGCGGCGTACGATTCAGTCAAAAGAAACGAACTTTGGAAGATTATGGTACCATTATGGTTCTATAGAACACGGCTTTCCGTCGAAGCTAAAAAGACTGATTCGTGCAACGCTCGACGGAGCAAAATCAAGCGTGCGAGACATCTGAAGCTTTCGTAACGTTGGATGGATTGAAGCAGGGCGATGCTCTCTCGAACTTACGTTTCATCATAGCTTTGGAGGGTTGGAGAGTGGGGTCCTCGAAGGTCAGGCGTGCAAAGGAACAGTGTTCCACTGATCACCAAATCGCATATGCTGTTTGGATACGATGATGACATCGACATCATTGGTATCGACCGCCGTTCAGTGGAGGAGGCGTTCGTCCCTTTCAAGCGGGAAGCTGCGAAGATCGGACTGACCATCAACACTGCCAAGACCAAGTATCTGGTTGCTGGCAGAGCGCGTGGCAGTGCAGGTGGAGGTGTTTCGGAGGTGGGAATAGATGGGGAAAGATATGAGGTGGTGGATGAATTTGTATATCTTGGTACACTTGTGACGTGCGACAATGAAGTGAGCTGCGAAGTGAAATGGCGGATTAGTGCACAGCGCATTCTACGGTCTTCGTAGTCAGCTAAGGTCCTGTCGCTCTGTACGGTCACGAATCGTGAACGCTAAAGGAGGCTGACCAGAGAGAACTTTGGAGAAAAACAATTCGGCTCTGCTAAATATTTTTGAAAAATTCAAGGTGCTCGTGTTTCTGGGGACCCCAAAGTTCATGCTTCTCCTCGAGTTGAGCCTGTGTAGAAATTTTGTTGGTCTGTGTTATTGATCTGTTGTCATCATTCAATAAATTGATACAATAGCCAAATTACCGGTTTCGTACGTTCGCTTGATTGATTCTTTATTATTATTTCGTTTCGTCGTCAAACACTCACATTTTTATGTTCCTCGATAACTCTCACACGTTCACACACATAATCTCATTCATTCATATCTAAGCCCAATTGCTCGCGTGTCCCTCCCTCCCATCACAGAAGAAAGCATCTCTCAGCAGCAGCGCGCGCCGTTTGCCGCCTCGCAGGACTATTTTCCGCCACCGGCGCCACCGCTCTTAAAGTTAATTGAGTACGACCCGGTCGAGGGGTCCTGCTTCATCTCAAAGTTCTGCGTGGACAGCCCGAACGGCCGCAGGATCATGTTGCCGAGGTCCTTCAGCTTGCCCATCATCTCCTCCTTCATGCGCTCGTTGCGCTCCTGGATCTTGGGCGGAAGCCGGGCCTGGGCGGCCCGCGCCTCCGCGTTGTCCGGGTCCAGCTCCAGGATCTGCTTGAAGTCCTCGAGACTCTCGTCCAGCTTGTCCGCCTCCTCGTACAGGGTGGCCCGTCTGGAAGTGGATTCGATAATACTTAAAGAAACGATGTACCATCGGTCGTTCTTTGTTACTCAAGCCGGGGTTTGTTTCAAGCGCGTGGGTGTGTGAGTTTGGGTAAGTGTGTGGGGGGTGATGATGAGTTGCGTGCGTGATTTGCTCGATGATCAGTGCTTTCCAATTAGGCTGAAAACAAACAGTCTTAGACAAATTGTATTTTTGCTACTTATTTTAGAAGGGTCATTTTCAATTTCTTAAAGTCAGCTGCTTCGTCTGTCTGTCCAGTTTTCTTCGGTTAATTTCGAAATAACTTCTTAGATATGGTTCTGTAGGTCATGGCGTTTATATTTTAGTCAAAGTTACAATGAATAATGAAAAATTCCGTCCCGCAAAAATCAAAGCTCTTCAAGGAATGTACTCACAGCAAATCTCTCTTAAAAACAATGTTCAAATCAATCAAAATGATTACCTCAGCAGTGCCTTCAGGTACTTGGGGTTGTGCTCTATCGCTTTGGTGCAGTCGTCGATGGCCGACGGTTTGAAGTTGAGTTTAGTTTTGGCCGCCGCCCGGTTCGCGTACAGAATTGACCGTTCGGCGCTGAAATCCACCGGGCAGATCCGGAGCGCGGCCGTGTACATGTCGGCCGACTTCTGGTACTCGCCCTGCTTAAACAACTCGTTGCCCTCAGCCTTCAGCTCCTCTGCCTTGGCCTTGTTGGCCAGCCGTTCCTCCTCCGACAAACTCTTCTCAAAGTCCCGCTGCGATTCGTCGTCGATGTAGTCGTCCTCGCGTTCCCCGGACGAACTCTCCTCCGCCGCCGAACCCTTCCCCGTTAAAGTCTCCTCGTCCGAGCCGGGATCCGAGCGGCAGTCGACGAATTTGTCCGTCTGTTCCGACGACGACGAAGTGTTGGTCTTTGGCGATGTGCCCATGCTGAGGCCGGTGACCTGCTCGATGACCTCGTCCACGGCCTTCTCGTTCGCGTCCTCGAACCGTTCCTCGTCGCTGGTCGAAGTGTCCGCCAGCGTCGTCGTCGTCGTCGTCGCAGCCGTGGATTGGTCCTTTGAAGTGGGTTCCATTTTTTTCCACTTCCTTCTCGCGGTTGTGCAGATTTGACGTCGATCCGAAACTCAACCAACCAGGCTCGAAATTGGTGCTCTTTAGTTTGTTACGTACGAGATGTGTACTCGTTTAATCACTAATCGCACTTTAGTTAAGATTTATTCACTATTTTCTAACAAAATTTTCCTCAAAATTTCACGCACGCAAAATTCCTTCCACAGCTGTTTGGTCCGTTTTCTATTCGCAATGTCATTTGCGTGGTTGACGTTTTGCACAAACTGTCAAAACAAATTTAACCCTTTCGTGCCCGATTGCAGAAAAAAGTATCTGTAACGATTTGTTTGCAGACTTTTATTTAGCAGTACAGCAAACTCGTGCAGATCTAGAATAGGGTCCTAAAAATGAAAAAGAAAAACAAATCAGTAAATAAATCTAAATATTTCTTTTTTTCTTTTCTTCTTTATACTCTGCCGAGTTATTGTATAAATTCGACGAGTACTAAACAAAACTTTTGCAACGACTTTCATACACTTTTTTTTTGCATTTCCGAACACCACTTTTAAATAGGATTTTTTATTGAAACTTTGCTTTTTCCCCGCTTTAGATTGGCTTCCGTGTGTTTGGTCAACGTAAAAACCAAAGCAGTGTAGAAAAGTATTGCTTTTCGAAACAAGTAGACCTTTTCAGCACTCAAATGAACTTTCTTCATTCATTCTCTATGTCAAAAAAAGCCGTTATGCATCGTTAGTTTACCATACAAAACATTTGAATATTCGAAAATCTAATCGAAAAATTGTAGTTTATAATTAGGACCATTCAGAAAAAAAATTTACAATCAAAAAAATACCAATTGTTTTAATGACTTTTTACATATCACAAAACCTCGATTTTAAAAAACATGTATTACTTATTTATTATTAAATAGTCTTTTGAAGACTGAATTCGCATAAATAAGTCACCAAATCGATCAGAAAAACCCTTCTCAGGATATCAAATCAAATCAAATTCTTTGCTCTACAGCATTGCCTTGGCGCTCTTTATTGCGAGTTTCCTACTCGAAATAAAGACCCTCCAAACCTCTTTTTACACCTAAACTTCCATCCACCTTGGGATTCGAATTGACGACCTTGAAAATCTTAGGTCGGGACAAATTAAAGTTATCCTCATTTGAAGTTTTTGAACAATATTCCAGGGGACGAAATTTCGCCTATTTCAATTTAGTATTGCTATAAGTACACATCGTCGCCGTCGTGCTAACTTGTCACACGTGCATTTTGGGTCAAATTGAGAAGAACGCCTTTTTGTGCAGCTAACAATGCCTCACCTTTTTGTGATATTCTCAAGCTTGTAATAAAACACAATAATGCGGTTTTCTACGCACCGCTTTATTCGTCCATCTTCGTACCCAGACTGACTCACTCCCGCTCACACGCTTATCTTCCTTTACCTAAACTGAACACTAATTTAGGCATAACACGGCTAATCTAGAATACCACACTTTTGACCTTAACAGATCCCCAAAATTCGATTTCATTCCTGAGATATTCAATGAAAACCGAAAAAACTCAGTGCATTGTTGCCACTCTACATATGAGCAATTCTCTACCAAAACCGGAAATGGATTTTATTTGTATTTTTTGATTTGGCTCAAACTTTGTGGGGGCCTTCCCTATGACCAAAGAAGCCATTTTGCATCATTAGTTTGTCCATATAAATTTCCATACAAATTTGGCAGATGTTCATACAAAAATGGTACGTATATATTCGAAAATCTGTAACTTTTGAAGGAATTTTTCGATCAATTTGGTGTCTTCGGCAAAGTTGTAGGTATTGTTAAGGACTATTTAGAAAAAAATAGGTACACGGAAAAAAAAAATTCCCGATTTTTTTATTAACTTTTTTTTCACAAAAACTCAAATTCCCAAAATACGTATTTTTTGATTTTCGAGATTTTTTGATATGTTTTAGGGGACAAAAATCCGCAACTTTTGAGCTATAGAGAAACATGGTCAAAAAATCTGCCGCCGAGTTATGATTTTTTGAAAAACTGGTGATTTTTGGAAAAAATCGAAATTTTATACATACAATTTTTTTGACCTCATTTTTTTATGCAAGATTGAATTTGCAATCGAAAAGTACTTTACAGATTTTTTGATAAAGGGCTCCGTTTTCAAGATATAGCCACCGAAAGTTTGATTTTAGCGAAATATTTGCAGTTTTTCAATTTTTAAAAATAGTGACCATGAGTGACCATTTCTAGAAATATTTTTTTTGAAAAGTTCAGAAAATTTGCTATAAAATTGTCTAAGAGACATTGAAGATTGGACCTCTGGTTGCTGAGATAGAGCCGCTTTAAGAAAAAGAAACACGAAAATTGAAGTTTTCTAAGTCTCACCCAAACAGCCCACCATTTTCTAATGACGATATCTCAGCAATTAATGGTCCGATTTTTAATGTTAATACATGAAACATTCGTGAAATTTTCCGATCTTTTCGAAAAAAATATTTTGAAAAAAATTAAATCAAGACTAACATTTTAGAAGGGCCAAACTTTGAATATTATGCCCATTAAAAATGCTAGTATTGATTTAATTTTTTTCAAAATATTTTTTTCGAAAAGATCGGAAAATTTCACGTATGTTTCATGTATTAAAATTGAAAATCGGACCATTAATTGCTGAGATATCGTCATTAGAAAATGGTGGGCTGTTTGGGTGAGACTTAGAAAACTTCAATTTTCGTGTTTCTTTTTCTTTAAGCCGCTGTATCTCAGCAACCAGAGGTCCAATCTTCAATGTCTCTTAGACAATTTTATAGCAAATTTTCTGAACTTTTCAAAAAAAATATTTCTAGAAATGGTCACTCATGGTCACTATTTTTAAAAATTGAAAAACTGCAAATATTTCGCTAAAATCAAACTTTCGGTGGCTATATCTTGAAAACGGAGCCCTTTATCAAAAAATCTGTAAAGTACTTTTCGATTGCAAATTCAATTTTGCATAAAAAAATGAGGTCAAAAAAATTGTATGTATGAAATTTCGATTTTTTCCAAAAATCACCAGTTTTTCAAAAAATCATAACTCGGCGGCAGATTTTTTGACCATGTTTCTCTATAGCTCAAAAGTTGCGGATTTTTGTCCCCTAAAACATATCAAAAAATCTCGAAAATCAAAAAATACGTATTTTGGGAATTTGAGTTTTTGTGAAAAAAAAGTTAATAAAAAAATCGGGAAATTTTTTTTTCCGTGTACCTATTTTTTTCTAAATAGTCCTTAACAATACCTACAACTTTGCCGAAGACACCAAATTGATCAAAAAATTCCTTCAAAAGTTACAGATTTTCGAATATATACGTACCATTTTTGTATGGACAGCTGCCAAATTTGTATGGAAATTTATATGGACAAACTAATGATGCAAAATGGCTTCTTTGGTCATAGGGAAGGCCCCCACAAAGTTTGAGCCAAATCAAAAAATACAAAAAATAAAAATGGTCGAAATCGGCCGGTTTTGTAGAGAATTGCTCATATAAAAGATGTTTCAATCATGTCGTGCTATCTTGTCACTCCCTGAAAATTGTTGTAAGTGCGACAACTGGCCAAAGGGATTTCAGGTCAGAACGCGTTTGACGCACGTACAAGTTAGAATACCGTAAACATTTGTAATTATAACTCGAGACTCCAGCAACCAACTTCAACCAAACTTCGGGACAATGCACAGAATGGTCAGCCAATCAAAACGTGTTTGTTATTGTTTACATTGCGTGCTCTAGTTTTTGTTTATTCAAGGTCAAACATTAAAACGCGTTTTCCTCGAAACGTTGAAATGGCGGGTGCGACAAGATAGCACAACAGCGTCGACATGGACATGAGTTATGGTTCAGATCATATAATTTCTTATGGGAAATTATGCAGGGAACATTTTTCTAGAAGCTCGCAAAGTGATTGGATTACATTTTTTTGCTGTTAACTTTTTTCACTCAGGGTTCCCATACTAATGTGTTACATATTTCAGAGTGTAATATTATTGCTTATTGCGAGATAAAATCACGTTTCTCCCTCCCTGTGAGTGACACGAGATTATTGCCGCCAAACTACCGCAATGTAAAAATCAGCAAGTTGAACTGAAATTCTGCGTTGATTTGGCTGTCAACTTGGTTTGTTTTGAATATTTTCCAAAAAGTCAGCTGAAAACTCAAGGCAACCTTTGACAACAGCCAAACATTTGTTCTGCGGATGTCATGCGGCTGTCATGCGACCATTATCTTGCGGTCGTATCACCGCGCGTGGAACGAGCTGTCAAGTAGGAACTTTTCTGTCAAGAAGGACCGTGAGGTTATTTTTTCAAAATTGATTTAAAAATCCATTTTAAACTCTTTGTGGTCGTACAAAGGGTCATTGTACTCAGAAAAATAAGCTTTTTCGCTGTAACAATAATATCAGCAATCTAAGCTTCATTTTCGGACCCAATTATTAACGCCCGCAGTAATACATAAAATTTCATAAAATAATGCAAAATTTATTTCACGCCCAGGCCTTTTACATGCAGCTGCCAGCTGGATTACTATTTTTTTTTTGCTGTGAAAACGAATAGAATTACACTGCTTTATTCATAAAAAAGTAAAATAATATAAAAATCAAAGTATTTTATTTTTGTTCAAAATGGATAAATAAAACAATCTTTGTGTCTCATGATTTATTGTTCATTTTATTTGTTTCATTACACTTAAAACAATATTTTCTTTTGTTTTTCTTTTATTTGTTTTGCTATTTCCCACTCATTCAGGTTCATATTTCAACAGTGTTAGTTTAGCTATATTTTCGTATTTTTTTTCTTCTCCTCTCCATATTATACCTTCCATTTTATTTTGTTGTTTTCATTTTGCTAACACAACTACTTTTACTTCGTACACACATCCACATTTTTCTTTTCCAGGACAGGTCCAACCTCTCTCTTACAATCACTTGCCTTTTCTCTCGCTCACTTTCTCGCGCAACTCGCTCAGTCTCGGAACTTAAAGAACAATTAAAAATGGCTTCTCGTTTTCTTCGCTTCGCGTCAATTCTTTAGTTATTTTTTTTTGTTTAATTTCCATTTCAACACATTATATCGATAAATGCCTCGTTCGTAGTTTCTACGGTGGCTCACATCAAAACGGCTGGATAAGTTTATGTTTTTTTTTCGGTATAGCTGTGTGTATTTTTTTTCTGATCATGCTTGTTTGATATATTGTTTTTTTCCTTCTGTTAAGTGTGATGATTTTATTATTTGTTTGAAATAAAATAAAATAATGTTTCCTAACCTTTTTCGATTCGTCTGCTTGACAATCGATTTCCTTTGCGATTTGTGTTTTCTTTTTTTCATTTTTATTATATGAAACTTTCCACATTTTGTGAGAGTTAATAAATTTGGTAGTTTTGTACACCGTGTTTATTTCAGGATTTTTTTTGTCATTTTTAATTTTTTCAAGTGTATGAAGAAATTTTCTTTTTAAAATACAATTTCTTGCTCGATTGTTGTCTGACAACTTTTTGTTCAACAAATAAAATTTCATTCATTCCAATTTTGTAACGTTTTAGTTTCAGGTTCAGCGTATTTGTGTTTGTGTGTATTTCTATGTCGGTGAGCTAAGGGTGATTGCCAAATCTCTAGAATGGGTTTCGACTTTTTACGTTTAAAATTTCGTTTGTATTTCCTGTGCGTGTGTCGTCGTTGGTACACGTGGTACATTATGCTCCTAAAAAGTGCATGTTTCGCAAAAAGGGTTTTTTTTAACTTCGTTCAATATTTGCCGTTGGAATGATAAGTACAAGTTCCTGCTTTGTACGTACAACAATTTGTGGGATTTCTGCTCAAACATGCAACAGTTTCTTGTTTTTTTCTTCGCTTACCTTGCTTAGGACGACATTTAACCTTAACTTAAACTCTTGTGTATTGTTAGTTGATTTTTTTAAATATGATTTCTGATTTGCTTGAGGTGATGCCACGTGCAAAATTTAAATTATTTTTTTCTAAATTACTTTAAAATAGTAGGGGAGAGTGGGGAGACTTGATCCCCTTTTTTTGTATCGCACATAACTCTGTAAATTTCTCACAAAACTATGATCTTTTTGCATGAATTGAAAGCTTAAACATTCAACTATGTTTGGCTGATAAGGGTATTTCATCAGATAAACTCTTAGAATAATGCCAAGCGTTTTATAAAAATATTTTAAACCGGCATTTTCAAAATGTTGGGGGTAATTTGATCCCCCTTTCAACATTTTGAAGAAATCTTAAGCAAAATGTTTCTTATTAATCCAAACTTTTAATTTTCTATAAGATACAGCAATTTCACATTAAACCTGTACGTTTGTGTTCAAAATATAACAAGTTTAGCATGTAAAATATTTAAAAACCTAAAACTTTCTTTTTTAGACCAAAATTGAGCATGTTTACAAAAGCTGGTAATTTTTGTTTACAGAACTTTTGAAAAAAGGTTCAAACTGCAGTAAGTTATGTACAACTATACTAAAGGAAACTATGTACGAAAACCCAGCCAAATTATTTAATCTTGAGGCTGATTCCAGTGACTGTAAAAATGCAGGGATCAAGTCTCCCTAAACGCACTTTTTTAAACAATTGATTGTAAAAATAGTATGACGATAAATTTAACGTCAAATGCGTAAGGGTTGTTGATATGTTTATGAAACAATTCATGTATAAACATGTTTTTTGAATAATTTTTGAGTGTTTTCTATACTTATCAAAACAAAGAAAAAAGATCTCTTGGAAGTTTTTTGCAGCACTTCTTCGAAAAATGTGTGTAACTCAATCTAAACATTTTTTATTTTTTTTCTTTGTTTTCTACAATGAGTTTTAGTCAATTTCGCACAACTTTCTAGAACAAAGCTAATTGTTTTACCCACATGCTGACGAGATACAGGCTTGGGATCAAGTCTCCCCGGGGATCAAGTCTCCCCACTCTCCCCTAACCCTTTATATCTTTAAGAAACAATATTAGTTTCTGAGAAAAATATCAATTTTGTATTGTTTGAATACAAAGAATTAAAAAAAACAGAAAACACGATTTTTGAAGGAGAAAATAATAATCTTTTATTAATGAAAATAATTCCGTCTATATTGTTTGTTTTGTTTGTTTTGTTTGTTTTGTTTGTTTTGTTTGTTTTGTTTGTTTTGTTTGTTTTGTTTGTTTTGTTTGTTTTGTTTGTTTTGTTTGTTTTGTTTGTTTTGTTTGTTTTGTTTGTTTTGTTTGTTTTGTTTGTTTTGTTTGTTTTGTTTGTTTTGTTTGTTTTGTTTGTTTTGTTTGTTTTGTTTGTTTTGTTTGTTTTGTTTGTTTTGTTTGTTTTGTTTGTTTTGTTTGTTTTGTTTGTTTTGTTTGTTTTGTTTGTTTTGTTTGTTTTGTTTGTTTTGTTTGTTTTGTTTGTTTTGTTTGTTTTGTTTGTTTTGTTTGTTTTGTTTGTTTTGTTTGTTTTGTTTGTTTTGTTTGTTTTGTTTGTTTTATTTGTTTTGTTTGTTTTGTTTGTTTATTTTAAAACTAAGAAACATTAATAGAAATTTTTAAGAAAAATTTCCACGTGTTTCGCATCACCTCAAGTGTATTTTATTTCTGTAACTTTATGGTCAAAACATGTGCCATTCTCTTTCTGAACAATCCTATTTTTTCTCCACAAACAAACAGTTGGTCATTTACTGGGATGTGTGTGTGTGTGTGTGTATTTGTGTTTTTGTGTGGGTAAACGTACATCTAAACATAAACAGACACGGATTCACAGAGATTTTGAGAGGGTCCAGGGTTCTCAACAATATTCTTTGCTCTGTTTTTTTTCTGTGTCTTATGATTTCTGTTTTTTTTCCATGGTTATTACACGTGTTTTTCCAATTTTGTGTCGGGTGGGCAGCACTGCTTCGCTCCACCCTCGCTAATATGCGTTACGTTTAGTCTACAATCTAGAAGTTTGTTTGCGCTTTTGTGTCACACCGGCTATTTGTTTTTTTTGTTTTGTTTTGTGTTTTTACTTTTGCTTCACTTAACTTACTCAATATTGTGTTTTATTGTGTCTATTTACGTAGAGCTTAAGTTCTACGCACTCTCTGCCTCATCTGGTTAGTTTATTTGCCTCGATTTCTATTATTTTTTTAATTGAAAAAAAAAATGATGCAGATATTCGTGTATTTGTTTGCAACAATTGGAAGGCTGGCAAAAAAGAAAAAAATGTTCAAACCCGTCTCATAAAACTGATTTTCTCTATAACTAAACTTGTTATAAACACATCAGAACGAAAGATTGAACAAGCGACGAACCCGAAAATTTATTCGTAAACTCTGAGTAACAATGTAAAAGGGCCTAAACGAAAATGATTGTAAAACTCATCTCTCTTTCCAATTTTGCAAACTACTTTAAAATATGCTGTTTTTATATATCGATCATTTGTTTTAAATTGTTTTGCCAATTTTAGATTATGTTATTTTAAACTTTCTAATATTCAGGTTTAACCCAGATTTGCTTAATTAAGGTACAGGCGACATTTAAAACATTATATTTCCTAAGTCTCTGATCGTTTCAACAATCTGGAACGGTTTCCAAAGTAACAGTGCAGCATTCTAACCACAGACGCGTTTTGATTTTTCCTTCATTCGTTTCGAATTAAAATTTAACAATTTGAAAACTACAAACGTTGTAAAACATAAAATTACGCTAGAAAACTTTTTCCGAACTGATCAACAGTTGTTTTCTTTTTTTTTTCGTTTTCAACGCTTTTTTCAACATCTTTTTGTGTTGCGTGTATTGCTTTCTTCAGTGTACGTAACTGGACCGCCAAATTTGAATTGTTTAAAAATTGTCCACAATTTGGCGTTCCTTCTGAAATGTTTCAGTGAATGTTTTTGCTGTTGTTGTTTGCGGTGTGTGTGTGTGCCTGAAGATAAATGCCCACAAGTTTCTAGATGGATCGTGTTTTGTTTTTTTTGAGGTTGGTTTGACTGTTTTTATTTTGTGCTGCTACAAAATATTGCTTCCGAGCAATTACGTACTTTTCCAAAATGGCTGATTTGTTTTCGTTTTCTGATGTTTGTTGACGTTTTTTGGTTTACCGTAGAACCCCACTGCCTGGAGAGTGATTGTTGTCAAACTAGAAGGTTCACTTTTTGGTTCGACTTTCTGGAGCAACACGAGAAAAAAGCGAATAAGCATTGTGACAGCTTGAACTATTTTGCCAACTCTCAGGGTTTCAGAAACTTTTTCACAACATAAGGCTTTCTATGCCCAATGAAATATAATTTATCCTAAAAATGACGAACTTCTCGTCACAGTGTTCTGATGCAAACAATGACCGAGCTCGAGCTGTCACAGCCCTGCGAAGTATGTTGGCTGACATATCGGGCGTTCAGTAAAAAAAACCAGCTAGAAGTCGCCTGACAAAAAAAAACGTTTGCTAGAAAGAGATAGGAAACCTGATGCAAACAAACGTCCAGCTGTAATGTAAACAAACTTTGAATGTGTTGGTAAATTTCTGACTAGTAATAGTCTTCTATTGGGTGGGATTTTGCAAAATAGTTGCAGCTGTCAAAATGCTTTTAGGCCATTTTCAAATGTTAATCCAGATTTTCTTTAGACTGGAGACTTGTTTTGAAACTGTGTCATAAAAAAGGTGAAACCCTACGACCCTTTTGAAATGTTTTGCGCGATTTCTTAATTCGACTTAAACCACTACCAGGGTTCTACTGTACCAGGATCACTACAAACTCGATACTGTGACATCTATTGTTGTCAAACGAACGGTGCCAATTTTCAGTATGACGTTCCTTAAATACAGCGTTTACAGCCTCACCACTGCAGTGACATAACCAAACTTTTCGGCTCCCTGAACGAACATCAAATCAGTACAGAGAGGATTTGCTAATTGGAACGACTGACAGCTGTCAAAAGCTTAAAACCACGTGCTCGGAAATTGTCGAACAGTGGGGTTGAAATGCCAACATCAGTTTGACAACTGGTTTTGACGTTTGAGTGCTTTTCAGTTCGAATCCGTTAGAATTAGCGGACTTTCGAAGTAGCGAAATTCGAATACGCTCTGTACAACGAATTTGTGTTGTTTGACGTTTGCTGAGGGGAGTCAAAAAATACTGTAGGCACTTCTGCGTGTTAAAACCAATCGTGTCGAACGAAATGAAGTCAAACGATTGGAGTTGGCGTGTACACTGAAACCCCGGTTGTTAGACACCTTTTGATTTTTTTTTGCTTTGGGAAAAGGCAAACCAAAAAGTGATGAACAAGCCCTGTTCGCTCGACAACAATCGCTGTCAAATCATCAAAGTGTCAGTTGGCTGCTGTGTTTGTTTTTGAAAAATCGCGGGTGACTTCGATGGATGGTTTTTTTTCCTGCTGTGTGCCTACTTGTGATGAGCTAACGGGGTTTGCTTTGTTTACACTTTTTGTTTTTCTGATGGTATTATCATCTTGGCAGCGATTTCGTTGACAAAATGTGGTTCAAAGTTGGTTTGTGTTTATTTAGTGTTTCTGCGTAGAGGATGTGCACTTTTTTTGTTTGGTTTACTTTTTTTGTTTGTTGCTTTCTAAGGTTTCGGTTGTTCTTGTGATCAAAGTGAGTGTTTGCTTTTTTGTTTTCACCACCACCCTATCGATGTTAGTTGTTGCTGTCGCAAGCGTTCAAGTATTAAAAGTTGTGTGAATTTTGTTTTTTATTTTTCTTGTGCGGTTTATAAATATCCGCTTCTGTTTTTTTTGTTTTGTTTGTTTGTATAATATAATATGTTTTGTATCGATAATAATATAGTCACCAAGTATAAAATATCATTTTTAGTGTTTTTTTTCAATATTTTTCCTCACCCACTGTCTTTAAGTAGCGTGTATAACTTTATTTGTTAAAATTCAATTACTTTGCGCCAGATTATGTTCTTTAAAATTCTTTTATGTTCCAGTATTTTGATGGTTTTGCTAACAGTGTATTCTTTTTTTTTTTGTGTGTGGTTTTTATTATTTTTGTCAAGAATATATTTTTGTTAAAATATTTCTTTTGAATTTTTTAATGGCCTATTCTTATCACAATTATGAGTTGCTCGTTTCATTTGTTTCAATTTAATATTAGACTATGTTTTTTATGCTTTATTAAAATTAACCCCATTCATCTCTATATTGTGAAAGGTATTTCCATATTATTCTCATTATACATATTTACTCTCTTATACAAAAATATATGTTTCCGTTTTGTTTGTCTTTTCTTCTACCTTTGCTAGATTTTATCCATCTTTTATAAAGATATTGTTATCTGATTTCATTCTCTCTCTTTCTTGAAGGGATGTTTTGTGCATAGTGTGCGTTACCTTATGTATTACTTTCGTTTTCGTTTGATTTGTTTGATAAAGATTTCCTTGTTTTTTTTGTTGATTGGTCTAATAAGGGGAGTTATCCGTTTCGGTTTCTTTTCAAAAACAATAGAATATTCAACAATGGTCCATAAGTTGGGATAAAAGAAACACCAATTTTGTTTTGTTATACTTGTATGCATATTGATTATGGTTTCACCTTGTCTCATACGAAGAACACTGACACATTCTTGTGTTCGTGGGCTTTGCAGTACAGTAACAATGCGATTCTTTCACAGCTTATTATATTTATTTTTTGTTTCTTCCATTTACACTGTCTAGTTGATTAGCTTGATGTAGATTTTTAGGTTATTGCCTATAGTAGTTCTTATTTTGGTACTGCCATAGTGATACGCATGGATTATTTTCCTTTATTATTTTAATAAACTTATTTGTTCGACAGCCCTTATAATGTTATATATTCAACAATTAAACATTTATATGTTAGTTTTTATGCATTCGACATCCAATGATAAATGAATCTCCTCACAAAGAATAGTATAACCACATAACGTTGAACCTAACTATCATCTTCAATAAACAATTCTTAACATAACCTTCACTAAAGTGACTTAAACTTTAAGCTACTAATACTGAAATGACACACTCACGATTGGTAGAACGATTAAATTTTACAAAGTAAACAACTTAACTTTCCCTTCACAAAAAATTCTAAAGTAAACATACAACATCAAGTACAAAAAGAAAACGTAAACGACAACAATCAACAAGTGTTGGAAACCTAACGAGTAAGTAAAAACAAATCTCCACTCCAAACATTCCCGGGGTCTCGCGAAATCGCGACTCCATTTCCGTTTCGTAAAGCCTATGTTACCTTAGCGTAAAAAAGCTCATTTGCTCCGTTTTTTTTTGTTTGTTTCGATA
Source organism: Culex pipiens pallens (assembly GCF_016801865.2). NCBI lineage: Eukaryota > Metazoa > Arthropoda > Insecta > Diptera > Culicidae > Culex > Culex pipiens. Next base: position 118,137,716 of record NC_068939.1, read on the forward strand.
GCGGCAAATCGATAATTAATTAACCTACAAAAATGTTATGTTTTCTGTTTTTGTTGTTTAATAATCATATCGTGTTTGCTTTGCTTTTTTGTTCAGTTATTTATTCTCTTTGTTGTAATAATACTGCTTCGCGTCCTTGCCTGACTTGTCTTATTTCATTAAAGGGTTCAGCTGATATATAGACTTGCTAGAAAATGTTTTTCGGTAAATATACGTGTCAAACATAAAATTAAACCGCTTTTTCCTTTAAAAAGTGTGCAGTCGCTTTGCTTGAAGTTGGGTGTCCAACTCTATGATGATGGTGATGTGAGAGACGGGATAGTGTTTGGACCAAACGCACCAACGCGGGAGCACGCACACACAAGAATCAATATCTTTTCTAAATAATGTCCGCCTAAATACATGAAATCATCTATAAATATGTGTCAATCACCAATTTCTCAATATTAAATATTCAGTTAGAAAAATTGACTGCTATTTGACTGTGAGAGGGGAAATATACCCATTTTAAGCCTAATAAGCGGTCGTGTTTGAATGATGCTGGATAATCTAGTGTTCCTTGAAATTTACTAAAACCAAGTACACCAACGAGTAGAGCAACTTTTTGTGAATATTTCTGTTTATTTTCACTTTTACAAAAAGTTATTCTATTCCTTTTACAAGCATTTAAAAAAAAAATCCCAAATGCATTCTAACCAGACGAGAATGCATTGGGCCACGCCCATTTTTTCTATTTTCAGCTTAGTTCTTTTTTTTTCCAGCGCTCTTTTGGGTCTGCTTAGTGCTGCCAATTGTGATGAAATTTTTTAGCGAACACTCGCGAAAAGCACTTATAGAGAAAGTTTCCTGGCATCACTGGCTCACTCCAACAGGCGCTGCTGGTGGTGTTTGTGGCCACCCTTTGTTCTGCTCGGTTTTCTTCAGCCTTCGATTGGAATGGGTCGTCATAAGTCAAACGTCAAAAGACTTGGCGCGTTTGTTTTTTTTATGGCGCTTGCTTATTATCTACATGATTCGGGATTATTTTTCAAGTGAGTGACTTACTAATGTGCAAAAGAACATGTTTCCGGTAGTTGGACAAAATTTTATATCTTAAGCGCTTTGAAAACGTTAGCGCAAGTGAAAAGATATTGATGGCGACTTTCGTTTAGCAGTTAACCTCGCATCTTGCGTGTGGATGTGTGTGCCACTAAAATGATGAGAAATGGTCTCGCAAAAAAGAAATTATGATCAAAAGTGCACTAAATTTGATCTTTTTGGCCAGTAAGCGGCATCAATTTGCGTTCTTACTCGAAGCGGTGCTGTTGCCGTTAAGTTTATAGCATAAATAGTATTTTTGGAGCTTTAATCGAGTATCAAACTCTCCATATGACGAAGATAGGTGTTTGATTAGAAAGGGTATATTTCCCCTATGTTCAATCAGAAAGGTGAATCATAGCGTACGTAATACGTCTTATAGGAAATTTTCTCAGCTTTCCAATGCTTCTTAGAGCGAAATGTTTCATCGAGAAATTTCTGAGATATCAATATTTTAAGTTTTTTGTTTCAAATTCCTTTATTATTTATTGGAAACTTTATACTAACAGTTCAGAAAACTTATCAAATGATGTGTTTAATGTGTTCTTTACTTAAAATGTACAAAATAAGACAAGAAACATTTTTTTAGAAGGTTGCAACCCGCTAAACATTTTGAAAATTATGTTTTAATTGACTTTTTGAAGATATGGGATTTATTCAGAGATTAAAAACATAATACCGTGTTAAAATATATTTTTTACAAGAATTATTAGATCATTACATATTTTTTGTGTACCAATATCACGTGTCTGCTCTGATTTAGCTTGTACAACCGAAATTTTGGCAGGCTTGAGATTGTTAATGGTATTATTGAATTTTAATGAATAAATTTGATATTTACTACAAACATAAATACAAACATAATTTAAAATGTACTACATATGAATGTTGCAAGCTTCAAATGTCATATTTTCATGAGTATAAACTAAAGATTAAATTTTATAAAATGTTTACTGTTGTCAATGCACTTAAAAATTGCAATAAAACTTGAGTCGTTCAACTTAGAAAGCTGAAACCACCGTCACAAACTTTTTTTTGTTTAAGGGTGCACAGCAATCAAGGAAGTTGTAGTATTCTTATTCCAAAATTGCCAAACTTACGTACCCAATCCTGTAAAATAGTCAAACTTAGTTGTAAATTATTTTGTAGACAATAGTTCAGGGGATAAATGAAAAATTATATCGATAGTTCTCGTAGTTTTGAAGATACCAAAATGTTTGTTACAAAGATCTGGGTGCAAAAGCCCTGGTTGATGTGCACCGTTAAACAAAACATAAATATTATTTTAACAAAAAAAAATCAAACAGAAACTTTCTTTTCAAGCTATTTAAACAAAAATCAAGTTATATGATTTTTTTTAAAAGAAGGTGAGATTTAAAAGACTTCTATAATATTGCTAATTTCTTGATCATTTCATACAAAAAAAAATTAAAACAATCATTTCATACTCATGAAAAGTATTTCTCCTAATTTCAAGTATTCAACATGTTTTGTGTCTATGCAACTGGTTAATGTTGATATTTAATCATAAAAATCTAGTAATACCCTATGAATCTCAAAACTGCAAAAATTTCGGTTATATCAGCGAATTCCAAGCTAAATCAGAGCAGACAGGCATTATTTGTACAGAACCGTATCTTCAAAAATTCGGTTAAAACTTCATTTTAAAATGTTTAGCGGATTGCAACCTTCTAACAAGTTGTTTCTTGTCTAATTTTGCACATTTTGACCTATGAAACACATCATTTGACAAGCTTCCTGAGCTGTTATTTAAAAGTTTCCAATAAATGATTAAGAATTTTAAAACAAAAAACTTAAAATATAGATATCTGAGAAATTTCTCGATGAAACATTTCGCTCTTAGAAGCATTGGAAAGCTGAGAAAATTTACTATAAGACACATTTTTAAGTAGCGATGACTTTTTTTTTCCTCTTAAGGTTGCCTAGAAAACAAGCCGTGATAGCTTTCTACGAAAAACATCTCCCTAGGGTCTTCTCGATTCATAATATTTTCGTGTCGCCATACTTATTTTCAATTTGCCAAAAAAAAACTTCTGCCAATCCATTTCACCCCAATTGGGTCCTAAAATGAAGCTCAGATTGCTGATATTATTGTTTTCAGCGATAAAGCTTATTTTTCTGCGTACAATGACCCTTTGTACGACCACAAAGAGTTTAAAATGGATTTTTAAATCAATTTTGAAAAATTAACCTCGCGGTCCTTCTTGACAGACAAGGCTCTACTCAGGGGGGCGACATCTATATCTCACTACAGGCAGCTCACCCGTAGCCAACACAAGCTGTCAACTTCGGCACCAGAACAAAAGGGAAATGTCAACTTCGGCTCCAGCACAAAAGAACAGCTGTTCGTTACGGAACCAAAACAAAGCAACTGCGCACTGTAAAAAAAAGTACAAAAACTGCAGGCATAAAATGGTAATAAAGTAATTATTGTTTTTATGTAAAATTTTACCGCAATGTACGTTTAAAAGTAAGTGTATGTATGTGAGGTGATTTTTATCATTTTTTTTTTGGCAAAAAATACTACTAAAGTTGGGATTATTAAGCACACATCGGGCCGATGACCTCATTTAAAGTTGTACTTTTATTACATGAAACGTTTAACTTAACTACTGTGTAATTTGACTTTTACTAAAGTAATTCTTATAACAAAAATTGAATTATTAAAAAAAGAAATATTTTTGTTTTCACTGTGCGCAGTCTGCGCGCGTTATCAATCTCAATCACCCAAGATCGCTGCAGTTAGCATCCCTCCTGGTTCTACTTGACAGCTCTTTCCAAGGGGACCATAGTTGATCCATCGAAAAAATGTTGTCTCGTCAACTTTTTTTTGCATTAAAATAAAAAAAAAGTGATCAAAAATGGTTTTTAAGCGTGTTTTTAGACGTTGTACATAAAAATTTACATAGGGCTTTAGGACCCTATTCACGATTATGCAGAAATTTGCAAGAAATTCGATTTGCGAAAAAGTTCTGATATATCAACTTTTTTTTTCACGTTTTAGCGTGATGTTTCAAAATCAGCCTATTTTTAGAGCAATAGGGTCCTAAAGCCCTATTTAAATTTTCATTACAACAGTGAAAGACACGATTAAAAACCATTTCTGAACACTTTTTTATTTTAACACAAAAAAATACAAGACAACATTTTTTTCGATTAATCAACTATGGTTCCTTGGAACGAGCTGTCAAGTAAGTTATTTGTTTTACAAAGGATCATAGTTCTCAGAAAAATAAGCTTTATCGTTGAGAATAACAATATCACACATTTAAAATTAATTTTAGGACCCAACTGACCAAATTTTACCTAGAAATTTAAATTGAATCTTCATATGATCTGAAAGCTCAATTTATTCAAAATTGTTTTACTTCTTTTATGAGCACCATCTTGCAGTCAAACTAAGCCAAGGATCGTCAAATAAGTTGTATCCGTATTTATAGCTCAACATCTGTATTTAACGCTTAGGTGCACTCTAAATCTGATAAGTTCGCCTAGCAATCATTTGGATTAGCAGTTTGGCCTAGTAATTTGCCCGAGGAAGTGACGCTTTATTTTACAGGAACATGCGTCTCCATGGAAAGTTTTTGTGAATTCATGAGGAGGTACAATTTATTTCATCACAAGCAAAATCATGAATAGTTATTTGCCATATCTTTGAAATGATTCCAAACTGTTTACAAAATACCACAAACACCCCCTTTTAAAAGGTAGTTCGTGTGCAGTTGCCCACATTTCGGTGCACCACCACTGCTGGAAATAGTTTTGTCATGTCGGCGGTGGTGGCTGCAATAATGCTCGCCCCCTGGCTCGAGACCGGAAACTGTTGGGGTTGGACAGAAACGACACGTCCGTTTTAGCGGGTAGTGGGTTGGGGTTGGAGATCGATTATGGAATGTTTTTGTGTGCATCGGGGCTTCGGGGCTTTAGATTGATATTGATTGTGATAAATTATGGCGGACGGACGGGTAAATGATTTTAAGCTGCAAATAATAGCCCCCTGGCCGGGCCATCTTCCGGAGGGCCGTTGGCAAACTATCAAGGATCATTTTAGGTTGGGTGTGTGCGATGCAGCGTTGGTGGGAGGTTCAGCGCGGTGGGAAGGGTTGTTTAGTGTATTTTTTAAACGTATTTTTTGTTTTGCTTTTAGGACTCTTGGACCGCGCTACAACAGTTGGTATGTATGTTTTTCTTTATCTTTTTTTTTGTTGCTTCTTCCTAGTGCCTGGCCTTGCAATGAATGGGGGTGGGCCCGTGGCCAAAACTTTTATCGGCCACACCCGGGTTTGCAAACGTGTGCATCGTGTGGCATCGTCGGATAGATAGATGGCCTGCCTGCAGCAACAGTGCTGAACCATAGACGTTATTCAAGATCGTTACGCAAGGCTATTTTTGTTGGAACAACTTAACTCACGGTGTAGCTGGAGCAATCAATTATAAACCGAGATACCAAATCGGAGATTTCTATGTAGAAAGTTGTGTTTTACCAGCCTGAATCAGAATCTGTATAAATCAAAATATTCTATCAGCGAGAACGACGTTCGTTTACGTTTTTTTAAATAGGAATTTTAACTGACCTTTCCTTTATATGTGGGTTGAACTGAAAAAAAATTGTTTATAGATTTGTAGAGAAATCTCTTACCTTTGGACCTTTGACCTTTGACAATCTAAACGGATTTACAAAGTAAAAAAAGGGTTTTAAAGGTAAGAGATTTCTTTACAAATTTGTTACAAAAATATTTTTTTTTCAAAATCGATTCGCCTATAAGGCCAGGTCAGATAAAATCCGTACCAAAAATCAAAAACCTTAAAATTTTGAAAAACGCAATTTTCGTCGGTAGAATATTTTGATTAATACAGATTCTGATTCAGGCCGGTAAAACACGACTTTTTACTTATTAATCTCCGATGGGGTATCTCGGTTTATAATATTTTACTAGAGCTAGGCCGTGCGGTGTTGTACATTAGAACTAAATAAAAAAAAACCTTTGTTACGAGCCCAAACATGTTAAATATGATAATCAATGTAGAACAATGATTTTAGATTGTTTTCAGTTGATTAGACTTCTATTTTTATTAAAATTTCGAAGTTCCCTATTTTTTTGGAATTTGGTGGATATCTAAACTTTGAGAAATTTGCAAGGCCCTAAACTAAGAATAAATAAATAAAAATTACAGGAAAATTTACTTTGATGCTTTTCCACTTCATTATTTTTTTCTTTAAATATTTAATAAAAATAAATAGGATGCTTTGGTGACTTTTGTTTATTAAAAAAACTCCTTGTCAACCAATTTACGCTTGATTTTAGGACCCAATTGAAATGATACGACCCAATGTTCTTACTTAATATACCTACTAACATTTTCGCAAAATGTTGTGAAGTTTGATGGAATCTGCCTTAAATGTCAATCGTTTGAAAATTGTTCCAATTTGGAGGCCACTTGGTTTATGTGCGAGCCCTGCCGTTGGGTCAATGAAACAAAAAATATGCTCAAATAGGTACAAATAATGGGCCAATAAATGTCATCCACCGGTAAAACTTGTTTTCAACTCTTTTTTTTCAACTTTTTTATGTTCTTTTAATCGATTTTTTAATGAACTAATTTTGTAGCATTTTTTAAGGGGCCCCGATACAACCCTTCAAACGGTTTCATTGATAAGAATCTGAGAAATTGCAAAAAAAAAAAAACAGAAAAATACATTGACACGATCATATTTTCCAGACTCAATGATACCCTACTGATAGTATTTTTCTTAAAAGGGTAATTCTCCGCCAACTCACACAGCAGTTGGTCTTCGATTTGCGTGAAACTTTGTCCTAAAAAGTAGCTTTTGTCTCTGATCACGAATCCGAGCTCCATTTTTCGATATCTCGTGACGTATGGGGCGGTATGACCCCTTAAATGACGTGTTTTTCAATAATTTGCAGCCTGAAATGGTGGTGGTTCGGAAATTTGCTGTCAAATTTTAATGTAAAATTGGACGCCTGATTTGATGGCGTTCTCAGAATTAAAAAAAGTATTTTCTTAAAAAAAATTCGGCAATTTTTCGTTATCTGATCTTAAAAGAAATTGAGATTAGTAATTAATTTATTTATTTTATGGGAAATTTAATGTGTAATACAAATGTAAATGTAATGTCTGAAATGCAAAAATCTCGTTTAAGGCCAGTTTTTAGTACTCTGTACCAATCATTCCCAAATTCAATTTACCAATCATTCCCCGGAAAATTTTACATAATAATCAATGTAGACCTCAAACTAAAATGAACTATTATCGAGATACAGCGATTTTACTGAAAAAAGTTTGATTTTGCGCAGCACTCGGAAGTACATGGTGTACTTTTCAACAAAAAGGGATGAATCCCGCATAGTTCGGTTTTTATATGTGAGAAACTTATTTCGGATTTGAATTCATAGGACAGAGTGCAGCGCAAAATCAAACTTTTTTCAGTAAAATCGCTGTATCTCGCCAATAGTTCATTTTAGTTTGAGGTCTACATTGATTATTATGTAAAATTGTCCGGGAAACACGATGGTGATAAAATAAAACAAATAAAAATATAAGGAATTGGTCAAAACTGAATTTTAATACTTAAAACGTTAAAATATAATATTAGTGGGCATTTAAGGGTTAAAATTTTATTTTTATCGAATTCCTTGGACAATTTTCTATAAAATGCAACCTGTAGAAAGTCTTTTGCTCAAATAGTTGCAAAGTAATGATTAAAAGAAAAAAAAGTTTTTTAGAAAATCGTCAAAAAAGAGGGCGGTGCCAAAAATAGAGGGATGGTCCAATCAGCACCAAACTTGGGATTTCTGTTAACTATTGATAGATGAACGTTCCCTCCAAGTTTGGTCCAAATCGGTGAAGGTCGAGTCCAAAAGTGTACTCAGTTGACCTGGAATGACCCATATGTTGCTGATTTGATCTGCAAATTTTTTTTCCCATTTAACATTCCCATTTATAAAAGGGTTAAGTAAAATCGAGTTGGTACTATTATTAACCATTCGATTCGAAATTCATTCAACAATATTCTATGATCAACATTGCCAAAAAGTTTTACTATCGCAACAATTTATTTTTCTAAAATGTATTCAAAAGCAGAGAATTAGCGCTTTCCTAATACCGAAAGGAAGGTGAGGTAGCTAAACGCCAAAATTCACTTGCATGAACTGTTACTAAAAATCAAAAAATCCGATGGTAAAATCGCATGCAAAAGCATGCACATCACCTTTGTGAGCAAAAGCATGTAATATTGAACGAGAAAACGTGTACACAAAAAGCATGTACCGAAGAAAAAAAATCAGGTCTGCTCAACCCAAAAATAACATCAATCCGGCGAGAGTCACATTCAGATTACCAAGTTCGCGCCCCAACCCTCTCGGCTATCTCGCCGCTATGGATATAGTTGTAGGTTCCCCATACATCGTATGTAGTTAACACAGTATACGACGTACGGAAAACCTACTGTTACACTGGCATTGATCCAATAATTATCACATCGGCAAGATAGCCGAGCGGGTTGGGGCGCGGACTTGGTAATCTGAATGTGACTCTCGCCGGATTGATGTTATTTTTGGGGTGAGCAGTCCTGAGTTTTTTTTCTTCGGCACATGCTTTTTGTGTACACGTTTTCTCATACAATATTACATGCTCACAATGGTGATGTGCATGCTTTTGTATGCGATTTTACACAGATTTTTTTTACTGTATACGCGGCATAAATACTTTCACTTTTAAGAATTCAAAAACGGTTATGCTTCCGTCGAGTTTCGAACCGGACCCGTCTGAATTTAAATCCATCTCTTTACCTCTAGTATTTTGTGTTTTTTCTGTATCTTTTTCTTAAAGCAGAATTGGTAATGTGGTTTAATTGTTTAGGAGTTTTAAAATAATTTCGAACATCTTGAATAACCGTCTATGGTCCCCAACACTATCCATCCATCTATTACTCTTCCCAGTGTGTCCCCAAAAGCGGTACGAAGCGGGGATTGTTTTTTGTGTTAAGTTCTAGCTTTGATGATGCTTTTTTTTCTTCGCTTCCGAACATTCCTTTCATGGCACGGTTAGAGATAGGATATTTAAAAATGTATCCAGCTTGTGGGTATGGTGAATCTGTGTGTGTTTGTATGTGTATAGAAGAGAGGGTTTATAGTACGGGGGTGGTTCGGTATATTCTCTGATTTGACTTGTCTACTTGGTAGTCTGGTAGGCAGCGGTGTTACGTGTGATCCCCTCCGGGCGCGCGCGCTTTTCTGTACTATGTGTAGGCTACGAACACAGCACTCTTCCTGCTTATCCGTCGAAAAAGCCAATATTTTTCCTTATCGGCGAAGCCGAACTGCACTGCGAGTCGGTCTTCTTGAGGATGGACGATATGTACTGTCCGTCGCCGTTGCCGTTGGTCCGGTGGATGGTCGTGACGGAGTCCTGCTTGGTGAGGCTTCCGCCGCGCCGCTGATCGGCGAACGAGATGACCGAGTGCTGCTTGACCAGCTGGTGGCGCCGGTTCGGGGTTGCGACGGCGGCGGCAATCGGTGACGCCGAACTCTCGTACACTACAACGAGCAAGAACAATAGGGGATGGTGATGATGCCGGAGGAGGAGGTTAGTGGCGCCTTCGGTCGTCAGGGCACAGCGGGACAGGGCGTACAGCGACTTCACACAGTGACAGAATGGTTTTGGTGACGGTGACGGTGCATTAGGGAATGTCGTGCTTTGGCGTGCGGGAGTCGTGCTTGGACACCAACTACTTCTAGCGGCTACTAGTGCCGGAGGACTCCTTGATGAGGAGGGCTTACCTGACTTGGGCTCGTTGAACGAGAAAATCGAGTCTTGCTTGACGAGCTTGTGGCGCTTGTGCTCAATGCTGGACAGGACGCTGTCCTGGCTGGACAGTGAGGCCGAGAACTTTTTGCTGCCGCTGCCCGGCGTGTGCTCGATGTACGAGATCTGTGTGTCCTGCTTGCACAGGATGCCCTTCCGCGGCTCAATGTACGAGATCTGGCTGTCCTGGCGCGACATCGAGTCCGAGGCCGAGCTCTGCTTCGACAGCATGTCCCGCGAGCCGTTACTCTCTTGCTTCAGCAGCATCTGGCGCGAATTGTCGCTATCTTGCCGGTACAGAATTGCTAGTTTTTTTTTTGGTTGATGGTATGAGGAGGTGGTTGATTTTTTTTTTCGAATGAGGTGGGTGATGTTGGTATGATCGCGGCGCGAACCAGACAGCCAGACAGAGATACAGGAAAGAAAGAGAGAAGACGGACAGTTCAGTACGCGATTCGCTCCGCAATTACTCTAGAAATAAATCGCTAAACAAGATAGAATTAACAACTCTCTAGAAGCTCATCAACGCCGTGTGTCCAGTGTGTGTGAGAGTGTATGTGTGTGTGGTCGCGTGGGGCACAACACGTGGAGCCCACTATGGCTCTACCGTTAAATATATGCATAGACTTTCAATACACACTATACACAGAGTTACGGAAAACAGAGATGAACGTGGGGAGATCAGTTTCTAGAACCGTTTCCGCCTTAGCTGTTGCTGTTGTTGTTGTTGTTGATGGTGTTGAGCTAACAAAAGTTGCACCGTACCCGATCGTGACGCGATGCTGTCCTGCTTCAGCAGCAACGTCTGCCTCGATATGCTGCTGTCCTGCTTCAGCAGCATGTGGCGCGACAGGTTACTGTCCTGCTTGGAGATGCCGGCGTGGTGCCTCCGGGCGCGATCCTCGTAGATGTACGACACCGCGTCCGCCGACTTCATCGACGGGCTGTACTGGGATCGCTGCTTGGTACTGTTGTGGTAGTGCGACGACTTGCGGGTGCTGGTGGAGGATGATGCGATCGCGACGGTATCGTAGTACCTGAAAGCAAACCAAACAACCCAATCAAACCCCTTTCCACCTAAATACTCCAAAACAAACCTTAACCGTCCGCAGCACTTTCTCGATCGGATGATCGCGGCAAAGCCTTTGCGGTACTTTTTGTTGAAGAACGCGTACAGGATCGGGTTGATGCACGAGTTCGAAGCGCCCAGCCACTGCGCGATCGGGGTCGCGATCTGGATCATCTCCTCCTCGCTGCTCTCGAGCGCTCCGCCCAGCTTGATCCGGGCGAAGATCACGTACAGCGGCAGCCACGACAGCACAAACAGAATAACAACGACGACGAGCATCTTAACAACTTTGATTTTGGACTTTTGCTGCATCCGGTCCATCTGGGCGTCCTTCGAGTCGCCGGGAATCGATCGCCGCCAGACCTGGATGTCAAAAGATCACAATTAACTCAACACATGACTTACTCCCAAACGAAAAAAAAGTCACCCACCTTGATCCAGATCAGGATGTAGCAAATGGTGATGAGGGTCATCGGGAGCAGGTAGCACGCGACCAGGTTCGCGAGCAGAAAGTACAGCTTGCCGTCGGTCCCCGGTGGCCACACCTCCAGGCAGAGTTGGATTTCCGGCGCCTGGGGCGAGATGGGTACCAACTGGAAGAACAGCGCCCACGGGATGGTCGAGCTGAGCGCGATGATCCAGATGCACACGATCATGAAGCGGGCGCGCCGCTTGGTGATCTGCAGTTTGAGCGGCCACCAGATGGCGAGGAAGCTGCAATGAAGAGTGAGAGGAAGATATTAGAAGGGTTGTTTTGTGTTTGAAATGCTGATTTAAGCTTGGTTGAGTAATAATTGACACGATCGGAAAAAATGTATTTTTTTTAATAGTAAATGATGAATTTATTCAACTGTAACATACAATAGGTGTTGGCCATATTTTGCCGAAAATATATCAGAATCAAGTTTGTTAATCGATGAAATTATTGTCGATAATATCACTTTCTAAAGATAACGATAATGGTTATCGTTATCGTCCGGACGATAATCAACCGCTATCGTTATTTTAATAGTTCTATAGGCGATAATCTTATCGACGACAACGGACGATAACTCATTTTTAAAATCTTTCTAAAATTTACTTAAACCAACCATATCATGTAAATGTTCAAAGCATTCACTAAGAATATTGTTTGATAATGTAGTAAGTTCCAAAGTATAAATAATCAACAAAATTCAAAAATATAGTAAATATTGAAAATATTCTAATTTTTATAATTTAAAACATTGGTGTCAAACGAAGGGAAATTTTCTATATTTCTCCTTAGGGGAGAGTGGGGAGACTTGATCCCCGGGGACACTTGATCCCAAGCCTGTATCTCGTCAGCATGAGGGTAAAACAATTAGCTTTGTTCTAGAAAGTTGTGCGCTCAATTTTGGTCTAAAAAAGAAAATTTTAAGTTTTTAAATATTTTGCATGCTAAACTTGTTATATTTTGAACACAAACGTACAGGTTTAATGTGAAATTGCTGTAACTTATAGAAAATTAAAAGTTTGGATGAATAAGAATCATTTTGCTTAAGATTTCTTCAAAATGTTGAAAGGGGGATCAAATTACCCCCAACATTTTTAAAATGCCGGTTTAAAATATTTGTTTAAAACGCTTGGCATGATTCGAAGAGTTTATCTGATGAAATACCCTTATCAGCCAAACATAGTTGAATGTCTAAGCTTTCAATTCATGCAAAAAGTTCATAGTTTTGTGAGAAATTGACAGAATTATGTGCGATACAAAAAAAAGGGGATCAAGTCTCCCCACTCTTCCCTATATATTTATTAAATGCATTAAATTTTCACTAAATACAGTATTTCAACGAAGAGATTTTTGTGAGCATTTTGACTGTATTAGAGTTTTTGTTGGAAAACAATAAAAATTTTACAAAATACCGTGTTTTCTGAAATTTTTTTTTTGTATTTGCAATATTTGATTTGTGTAAGTATTTTTACTTTATGAGAGGTGTTTTTACAATATGCTGTGGTTTTGAAAGTCACTTTATTTTTTCAATTCAATTCGGTTTTATTGGTGAATTATCAATATACAATAAGTTCTTTTGAAATACATAACAGAGTTTTGGAGTTCCTTTCAGCTGTGTGTTACATCATAATCCATTTTGGAACAAATGTTGCTTGTAGTTAAGGGGTTACCGAAAGTAAGAAAAAGATAAGAAAAAAAACTTACTAAAATTGCAAGGGAAAGGGGATAGAAATAGAGAAAGCTTAAAACTAGATCACAATTTTTTATCCTTTATAGATGTGCTTGATCATCAGCTCCCCGAGGGCCAGAAATTGCTCCGCCTTGTTACGGCAGGTCCGAAACCGCGTCATCATCTCCCCCGCGAGAGCAAAGAACTCCGGCAGGGTGAAGAGATCTTCCGCGGTGACTCCTTGCTGGGTCGCATCGCCGCTACCGGCAGCGACCACGCTCGCAAACGACCGCCCCCATCCAGGAGGGAACGCTGGGTTGTCCGCTGGAACCGTACGCTGGCCAGCTGCAGGAACTGCTGCGCTCGTACTTCGCTGAGGAGGATGGGACGCTGCTGCTTTCTTCTTCCTCTTTTCCTGCTCCTCGAGGTAGGACTTCCGCGCGACGCATCCGCGGTAATTACCGGTATGGTTGCCGTCACAGTTGGCGCACTTTATGCGCGCCTTGGTTTGCTCTGCCTTGTCCCCCAAGTCCGCCTTTCGTGGCAGTGCGCACACCTCCGAGAGGTGTGACTCACCGCACTTCACGCAGCGGGGCCGGAGGTTGCAGTTCCGCGAGCCGTGGCCGAATTTCTGGCAACGGTGGCATTGTGCTGCGTCCGACGGGTTCTTTGAGTAGAACCGCCAGTTTACCCAAAAACCGTCCAACGCCTTAGTCCGCCGCAGGTCTTGAAGTTTGACGGTGCCGCGATCGAAGTACAACAGGTACAATGTGTGTGTACCTGTGACTGTTGTCTTCCGCGAGAGGACTTTTATGTCTCGCGGCGTTATTCCGACACCCGAGAGGTGCTCCTTGAGGACGGAGATCGGGCGGTCTTGGTACCCCTGCAAGACGATCTTAACAGCGGTCTTCTGCACGGGGTCGAATGTGTAGAACTTGAAGTTTTTACGCTTCAATTTCTCCACAACCAGGTCGAAGTTCTTTTTGTCAAATGTGAACACTTGCACTGACGATTTACCTATTTTGAGGCAGTACACGAGGCCTTCCAGCTGCTCGTCAACATCGTCCGCCAACGTGTCCAAAACGAAAATTGGTGGTGGTCGTCGTTCCTTTGGAGTAATTACTTTTTTTTGGCGAAATCACTTTCTTCCGTGTACGACCATCGTCGTCGTCGTCGTCGGTAGTGCTACCGTCGGTGTTGTTGTTGTTGCTTTCCTCGTCACTCAGTCTCGCGAACTTGTTACTGGTGGGAATGTTGGCGGATGTTGAAGCGCCATCGGTCGACGGATTGCCGGAAGTAGCTGAACGGAGCCTTATAGGGCTGCGGCCCTGGACACGGTAATTAGGGTGTAATAACTTGGGGTCGAATCCTTTGGCGCACACACTCCCCGGCGCGATGGCGGACGACGCGGCGTTGGTTTGTTTACCTTTTTGCACACGGCCGGTAGACGAACTTCGCGGGTTTTTCGAGGCCGCACTCGAACTGCCACGGCCACGGCCGGCCCTTGGCATGCTGCAGGAGCAAACTCGCGGCTAATCCCGGTAAATTACGGCGAAAAATTTCGAAAAAACAATGGAGCACTGAGCACTTGACTGCTGCTTGCACTCGTGCGTACACGGAGGTGAGGTCACTTTATTTACTTTTGCAATATTGGTAATAAACAAAGCAATATTTTGTGTTCATTTTTACTTTATTTGAGTTTTTTAATGTAAAATACTAATTTTTTAATATGTTTTAAAACTTCCGCTCGAATCAAGTCCGTCCCTGTAATTTCGGCAATTTTGAGGTAATAATGCAGTTTGGTTCGAAATCATGTGAACTATCAAAAAACCCAATAAAATTTTGTACTTTGTTCCAGAAAAACGAAGAAAATCCACCTTTTCGTGAAATTCTAATACGTAGCAATATGGGTGGGACAAATTTGACGGACTAGATTAGAGCGGCAGTAAAAGTACTCAAAATTCAGTAACTCGCAATATGAGTATCAAACAAAGCGAAAGTTTGTATGCATTTTCGTCTATTTGTCTGCAAAATACTTAAATTATTATAAAATACCGTATAAAATTCAAAATTATTAAGTATTAAAAGAATCGAAATTTTGAATGCATGTTCAATTTATTCATCAGTTTTGCAAAATACCTACTAAAAGTTTCACAAATTGCCGTATTTTTTTAAATTGATTTGGGATAAGCATAAAACTTAGCCGAATTTTGCATGTATTTTCACTTAATTATATTTTGTGGAAAATAAAATTCTAATAAAGTGAAAATGCATTGAAAATATCGCCTGTTTTATACCCATATTTCAAGTTATGGAAATTTGACTATTTTGGAAAAGATGCGTTATTTTGTTAATATTTTTTGAGAATTTATACTTTGAAACTTACCGTCATCAGGGGTGATATTGGGTCATACAAAAATGCAGAAATTTGTATGACCCAATGTCACCCCTGATGACGGTACTATATTATCAAAAAACATTTTGTTTTGATTTCCAAAAACGTTACTTAATCCACCATTAGGTGGTTGGTGCCTTCCTCGCATTCATAAAGTGAATACACTACACAGCCTCAAAAAGTGTATAAATAACACTTATTTTTATCAAAATATCTGAGATCCGGCCTCAAAAAAGTGTATTAAAAACACTAAAGTACTTATAACTTTTGATAGGGTTGTCAGATCTTCAATCTTTTGGGCTCGTTTTAAAGGTCTTTTGATTACCTATCCAACGATGGGTCGCATGATAGATCCGGACAACTTTTTCATCAAAATATTTGAGATCCGGCCTCAAAAAAGTGTCTAAATAACACGAAGGTGCTCATAACTTGATGGGGTTGTCAGATCTTCAATTTTTTGAACGCGTTGGAAAGGTCTTTCGAATACCTTTCTAACAATATATAGCATGACGGGTTCTCTTACAAAAACCACCCTTTTTACAATCTTCCGAAGTTTAGCTAAAATCGTTTTTTAGCATAACTTTTGAAGTACTTTTCTAAACTTCATAACATTAACTAGGGTCTTATGGGACCCCAAGACGGATCGAATGAGACCAAAACGGTCCAAATCGGTTCAGCCAGTCCGGAGATAATTTTTTTTTTTTTTTTTTTTTTTTTTTTTTTTTAATTTATATTTATTTTGATTTTTTCTTCCATGTACATTCATTCAGTTAAAATATTATTGAGTGTCCAATCACAATCGATGACTTTTCACCTCAATTTTAAATACTAGCAACTTTCATTTATTCATGAAATATTGTAGCTTTCGCTATTCAGTGATTTCAAATGTAGGAGGTCCTACATGTACAATAGGGAAAAGGGATACCTTAAAACTAACTTATAAACTATATAAAGAGCGGATCAATGCAGCTGAAGACTGCAATGATTTTTGTCGAAATGCATCAATTATCTTATTGGACATAACATCCAAAGTGTCAACTTCGGCTAATTGATGAAGTTCACTGGTGCTGAACCAGGGAGGAAGTTTCAGAATCATTTTCAGAATTTTGTTCTGAATCCTCTGAAGTTTTTTCTTCCTGGTTAAGCAACAGCTTGTCCAGATCGGCACAGCATAAAGCATGGCAGGTCTGAAAATTTGTTTATAAATTAACAGTTTATTCTTGAGACAAAGTCTAGAATTCCTGTTTATAAGTGGATACAAACATTTAATATATTTGTTACATTTAACCTGGATACTTTCAATGTGATCCTTGTAAGTAAGGTTTTTGTCAAAAGCAAGTCCAAGATATTTCACTTGATCCTCCCACTTTAAATTTACCTCATTCATCTTTATAATGTGATGACTTTTTGGTTTAAGAAAATCAGCCCTTGGTTTGTGAGGGAAAATAATAAGTTGAGTTTTTGCAGCATTTGGAGTAATTTTCCATTCTTTCAAATAAGAATTGAAAATATCCAAGCTTTTTTGTAATCTTCTTGTGATGACACGAAGGCTTCTACCTTTGGCGGAGATGCTTGTATCATCAGCAAAAAGTGATTTCTGACATCCTGGGGGCAAATCAGGCAAGTCAGAAGTAAAAATATAGTATAAAATTGGACCCAAAATGCTTCCTTGAGGGACGCCAGCACGTACAGGTAGTTGATCAGATTTGCTGTTCTGATAACATACCTGCAGAGTACGATCCGTCAAATAATTTTGAATAATTTTCACGATGTAAATCGGAAAATTAAACCTTTTCAATTTCGCAATCAAACCTTTATGCCAAACACTGTCAAATGCTTTTTCTATGTCTAGAAGAGCAGCGCCAGTAGAATAGCCCTCAGATTTGTTGCTTCGAATTAAATTTGAAACTCTCAACAACTGATGAGTAGTTGAATGCCCAAGGCGAAATCCAAACTGCTCATCAGCGAATATTGAATTTTCATTAATGTGCGTCATCATTCTATTAAGAATTATTCTTTCGAATAATTTACTAATAGATGAAAGCAAACTAATGGGCCGATAGCTTGAGGCTTCAGCAGGATTTTTATCCGGTTTTAAAATCGGAACTACTTTGGCATTTTTCCAACTACTGGGAAAATATGCCAAATCAAAACATTTGTTGCAAATTTTGACCAAGCTACTTAAAGTTGCTTCAGGTAGTTTTTTAATTAAAATGTAAAAAATGCCATCCTCACCAGGGGCTTTCATATTTTTAAATTTTTTGATAATAGATTTTATTTCATTCAGATCCGTATTAAAAACATCATCTGATGAAAACTGTTGTTCAACAATATTCTGAAATTCTATTGAAATTTGATTTTCAATAGGACTCAGAACATTTAAGTTGAAATTATGAGCACTCTCAAACTGCTGAGCAAGTTTTTGAGCTTTCTCCCCATTAGTTAATAGAATATTATCACCATCTTTTAAAGAAGGGATTGGTTTTTGAGGTTTCTTAAGAACCTTTGAAAGTTTCCAAAAAGGTTTGGAATAAGGTTTAATTTGTTCGACATCTCTTGCGAACTTTTCATTTCGCAGGAGAGTGAATCTGTGGTCAATAACCTTTTGCAAATCTTTTTGAATTCGCTTCAGTGCAGGATCACGAGAACGTTGATACTGTCTTCGGCGAACATTTTTCAGACGAATCAGAAGCTGAAGATCGTCATCAATAATGGGAGTATCAAATTTGACTTGGACTTTAGGAATA
Organism: Culex pipiens pallens; assembly: GCF_016801865.2. NCBI lineage: Eukaryota > Metazoa > Arthropoda > Insecta > Diptera > Culicidae > Culex > Culex pipiens. The sequence goes on from NC_068939.1 coordinate 118,155,995, forward strand.
GCAATATTCCTAGCATCCAAAATTGCATTAGTTAAAGATTCCAAGGCTGAATCAATATCAGCTTTGGTTTCTATAACAAAATCATGATTTAAATTGTTCTCAATATGATGCTGATACCTGTCCCAATTAGCTTTGTGGTAATTAAACACAGAACTATTGGGTCTGGTAACTGCTTCATGAGAAAGTGAAAAAGTTACTGGAAGGTGATCAGAATCAAAATCAGCATGAGTCACTAAAGGACCACAATACTGACTTTGATTTGTCAAAACCAAATCAATTGTTGATGGATTTCTAACAGAAGAAAAGCAAGTTGGCCCATTCGGGTATAAAACCGAATAAAGACCAGAAGTGCAATCTCTGAATAGAATTTTACCATTGGAATTTACTTTTGAATTATTCCAAGATTGGTGTTTGGCATTAAAATCACCGATGATCAAAAATCGAGATCTATGCCGAGTAAGTTTATTCAAATCCCCTTTGAAATAATTTTTATTTTCCCCAGTGCATTGGAAAGGCAAATATGCAGCTGCAATCATAATTTTCCCAAAAGAAGTTTCAAGTTCAATACCCAAACTTTCAATAACTTTTAACTTAAAGTCACGTAACGTACTATAAGTCATACTACGGTGGATAACTATTGCAACTCCACCGCCATTTCGATTCATTCTGTTATTGGTTATAACTTTATAATCTGGATCACTTTTCAAATAAGTGCCAGTTTTTAAAAATGTTTCGGTTATAACAGCAACATGCACGTTATGAACTCGTAAAAAGTTGAAAAATTCATTTTCTTTCGCTTTTAAAGAGCGAGCATTAAAATTCATAATATTGATGGAATTACTTAGATCCATGATTAAACTTCAGGGTAAGAACAACATCATTCGCAAATTTTAATCCAATCTGGATTGCTTCCATCATGGATGTAGCATTACTCATTGTTTGAATCAAACCAAACAGTGAGTTTTGCAAAAAAGTCATTTTTTCAAACGTAACATCGCCGAGATCAGAAGATCCCAAAGCGTTGCCAGCAGAAAAATTTTCAAATGAAATTTGAGGTACCTGCCCAATTTGAAAATTGGTAGAGGATTTAAAATTCGTGGATGAACCCGAACCCGAAACGACGTTGGCATAAGAAATACCATTAGTGTTACCTAACTTCTCCACGGTAGGGGTATTTCTAGCATTGTTCGAGTGAGACAGCACGAACGTTTGATTTAAAGATGCAGGTACAACCTGACTTTGAGAAAATTTCGGTTTGGATTTCGGCTGATGCTTAGCACGAGAATCCAAAACCTTTTTTCTGATGGGGCAATCCCAGAAATTTGATTTGTGATTTCCACCACAATTTGCACATTTAAATTGAGTGACTTCTTTCACGAGACAATTGTCCTTGTCGTGAGAAGAATCCCCGCAAACCATGCATTTTGGCACCATGGCGCAATGATCAGTACCGTGACCGAATGCCTGGCAACGCCGGCACTGGGTCAGATTCTGGCCATTACCGCCATGTTTCTTAAAATGCTCCCACTTTACCCGTACATGGAACAAAAACTGAACTTTTTCCAAAAGTTTCAAATTGTTGATTTCATTTCTGTTGAAATGAATCAGATAAAATTGTGAAGTCAAACCAAAGCGAGAAATATTCCCATTTGATTTTTTCTTCATTGGTATTACTTGGGATGGGACAAAGCCAAGCAACACCTTAAGTTCGTTTTTGATCTCATCCACCGACAAGTCGTTGGAGAGACCTTTCAGGACCGCCTTGAATGGACGAGCATTCTTGGTCTCATACGTGTAGAAATTGTGTTTGTGGTTTTTCAAATAACCAACAAAAGTTTGGTGATCTTGTAAAGATTCCGTCAACAAGCGACATTCTCCTCTTCGACCAAGCTGGAACGAAACCTTCAAATTGCAAGTTTCCTTGCAATTCTTCAGTTGCGTTCGAAAGCTGGCCAAATCGGAGACGGAAGTCACTACAATTGGCGGAGCCTTTACTCGTTTCTCGACGGCAGAAGGCTCAGTACGAGGAGAAGGATCCTTGTCAACAGTTTCGGATAAAACACCGAAACTGTTTGCCAATGGAATTGGAGGATTGACCTCACTTTCAGAATCAGAATCAGACCTCGGATGAGGCTGTTTTCTTTTTCTGTTTCCGTTAGCCGGTTTAACGTTCAAACGCTTCACCGACGTAACGACCAAATCTTCAGAAGATTTGCGCTTACCTTTGTTTTGACGCATTTTGCAAGCAAAGTTCTCTTAAAAAGATGGCTTCGTTTGTAAAATACAACAAAATTTCAGGTGGGGTTAGTCTTGAAAAGACTGTTTAGAATTTGGGAAAATAACTCAGGTAGTCTTTAAAAAGACTGTGAATTTTTTTTGAAATAACTCTGAGCTTAGGTAGTAAAAAATACCGCAGCTCTAGTGTCCGTTCACCTCGAAGGTTCGCAAGACACTGAAGTCCGGAGATAATCGTGTGCATATTTTTCGGTGCACAGACTTACAGACATGCACACGCACATACATTTGTTTAGGATTTGATTCTGAGTTGATAGGTATACGTGAAGGTGGGTCTACGAGGTCGAATAAAAAAGTTCATTTTTCGAGTGATTTTATAGCCTTTCCTCATTGAGGTGAGGAAGGCAAAAAGGGGCTACGTGGTTTATGGATGGTCCCTTATCGTCGATAATATTAGCACCGATATATCGAAATAACGATAACGATATATTATGGATATCGTTCCGACGATCACGATAGAAGTACAGAGGGGATTCAATTTCAATTCAATTTGTGTTTATTAGAATTTAACATTTCTGCTCCAGGATGTTACATTTGCAATTCAGAGATTTGGAGAACCTTTCAACTGAGATCAATTCATAAGCCTTTACAGGGAGGGTACATGTTTCTAAGTTTAGATTTTGCTAGCTACGTGCTCTTTTAGGGAAAATAAATTTTGAGAAAAAACCCTAGTATAGAGGGGATTCGCTAATTCGAATGGCACTGCATTCGAATGAGCGAATCCAAATTGCTAATTGGAACGACTGACAGCTGTCAAAAGCTTGAAACCACGTGTTCGGAAATTGTGAAAATAATGAAACTTCAACATCAGTTTGATAACTGGTTTTGACGGTTGAGTACTTTTTAATTCGAATACGTTCGAATTAGCGGACGTTCGAATTGCAAAATCCAAATTAACGAAGTCAACTTTGCCCAAGACATCAACCCGATTAGAAAATGTCTTCCCGAGATACAGATTTTTGTATAGACAGCAGCCAAATTTGTATGGAGACTTGTATGAATTAACCAATAATGCTGCTTTTAATATTTCTATTATATTTCCAATGTAATTTTTAACATCATTTCTTTTTCTTCCCCTTCGTCTTCGCGCACCGGGTGTCAATCTTGACCTTCGTTTTCTTCTTCCTACGCCGCCCGCAGCACGTGGTCGTCGGCGATTCGGACTCGTCCATTTCTGCGAACGGAGGAAGCGGAAAATCGCTTCCACAGCCCTTCCCGCACCCTCCGGAAAGAGCGCTGTTCGCCGACATTCGCTCAAACTGATGGCACCGGTGCAGTGGACACTTCCGCGATGGACCCGGCTCGCCATCCTTGTTCATCCGGCTGGATGCGGCCATTCGCAGCATCATGTCGGCGGAACTGTCCTTGGGATGTCGGTGGCGGCATCCGTCCACCGGTTCCTCACCGGCTATTTCTTCGGATATTATGATTGAGTCTGCTCCGGAAGATCTGCGCCGTTCCGGCGTGGTCAATTCCGAGTACATCGACGACGGGAAATTGTACGAGCTGATGGTACTGATTGAGGTTTTCGAGATGGCGTCCTCTTCCGGTTTGACGTGCAGTTGACTCGCTGCGCGAGAATCGCCCATCTGGGTGAAGCTGTCCACACCCGGCGGAACTTCCGGAATGCGCAGAAAGGACTGCGTGCTGATGCTTTTGTCCACGTGATCTTCGGTCGTTTTTGACGACCTGCTGGACCGTCTCGATGAACTACACACACATTGTTCCAGTGTGATCGACGATTTCTCTGGGGTATCGCTGCCGTCCGGGTTGACCTGAAGTTTTCGTTTTAGATCCGTTACGACCTGGCCGAGTTTGGACTTGTCCGGGAAGGACGCGCTCTCGTAATACTTTGAGCAGATTCGGTTGATGTTGGAGTCGGAAAAGTTCCGCGAGGTCACAATCTCCTGCGTCAGCCGGTACAGAAAGCGGGACATTTCGCGGTCTTCAGAGATCCTGTAAGGTGTGGGGTTCATTGAAATGATTTCAAGCTCAAATTGGGCTTAACGAACCGGCTGAAGATCGTCTCCGGTGTAATGCTTGATGTAACTGAGTGATTTCGTGCATTTGGAATTTGTTTGTAACAGTTTGAGCAAACAGCCATTATTGTTTTTGTTGGGTTTTCAAAAATGCCAACTTGTTTCGAACGAGATGACACCGTCGAAGCAACGATATCTTAGATGTCGGGATTTTATCAATGCTTTCTAAATGCATTCTCCACTACACTTGCTGGATGTCAATCAGTTGCCGGTCGTTGAAACGATAGGACGAAACCGCGCCTAATGCCGGCGCAGTGGAAGTGGTGGCGGACCTCATGGCCAAGTTCACGGACATCGGGACATTGGAACGAAGCACATGCTAAAGTGGGAAGCCATTTCTAACACCACATGCTTCGAAACCCACGTGTCACACGGCTTAGAGGCTGGGAGGACTCTTGAAAATATTAGGGTGACACCGATGAGTAGTGGGTACTCATAATGTTTGATTGCGCTGCTCACTAATGATCCGTTTTGAGAATTTGTTAACATTCCAACGCCCAAGGCTCCAAAAAAGTTGGAACGGTAACTTCAACTCGCTTGTTCTCGAACATAACTTAACCAATCAAGATGATTCTTCTTTCCAGTGATTTGTTAGAATGTCTAGATGATCCTAGAACTTTGCAGAACTTAATTTGATCAAATCTGTAATTTTTGCGATCAAAAACATCGTTCCAACTTTTTTTTTTCGCGTGTAAAAAAAAATTCGCCAAAAATTCCGCGGAGGCAGTCGTTTTGAAAAAGGTGGAACGATGTTTTCGGTCGCAGAAATTACAGATTTGATCAAATTAAGTTCTACAAAGTTCTAGGATCATCTAGACATTCTAACAAATCACTGGAAAAAAGAATCACCTTGATTGGTTGAGTTTTGCCCGAGAACCAGCGAGTTGAAGTTACCGTTCCAACTTTTTTGGGAGGCTTGGGCGTCCGTGTAAGTTGGACATGCGTTGGGCGTTCCAGTGTTAATCCAATCATCAAGCTTAAAAGACTCTCACGAGTAGTGACTGATAATGAAATTGTTCCTGTCACTGTAAACAAGAAATTACCCATGTCACTCAGCATTGGAAACATGATCACCCTAACCAAAGGGGAATGTGTCGTCGATGTCATACTATTATAGCATCTACCCATCAGAGAGGTGATGAGAGTTCGACGAAGATGATGAGTGGCGAGAAAAGTGCAAGTGCAATCGAAGGATGAGTCGTCGTCCGGTTCAAACATTGTTGCAAGCGCCAACAAAATATGTTGGCATTGTGTGGAGTCCTGCGACAGGGAGGGGGATTTTCTCACAATCCGTCCTGTCATTGACATTGACGGTATATCGGTCGGACTGGAGGAGCGGGATAAAAAGAAGAAGAGTGCGATGGTGGTGAAAAGAAATAATCCTCTTCAAATCGGTTATGTGTTTGTGTGGGTGTGGGAAAGTGTATCTGTGAATGTGCATCTGGGTGCATTTCCAAAGGTCTTCTAAACCGAATCGAAACCCTGTTGTATTGCATGTTTTTATTTATTTTTCCAGCTTATGGTGGGGAGATTTTGCGGAATTGTCGAAAATAGGATTATTTGTGAGTTCAGTTTTTATAAAAACTTTAAATTAAAACAGGTGATTTAATTTTAGAAACGGATTAAAATTTAAAATAAAAGACTTTTAAGTGGATTTGTCATGCTCTTTCTCCGCCAACACCACTCCACATATATTTTGTGGGGGAATTGGCGGTGGTGCAGGTGCAGGAGGAATATGTTTGATTGCATGAAAACCGTTTATGAGGATTGATTTAGTTTTGCTCGTCCTGCGCTGGAGCTTTTCCCATTTCGAAGTGTTGGTTGTCACATCTCGGAGGGTCAATGCAATTCAATGGATAACAATATTGATGGGTTTTATTTCGAAACACATGGTTTGCGTTTCTAGTTGAAGTGTTGTTATACTATAACATTTAATATTTGTAAAAAATGCAGTTATTTCATTTGATTATAAAATTGTGGGACAATTATCAGTCATAATCTTATTTCTTATTTGTTTTTATTTTCTATTGTTGAATTTTACTCCAATGGTAAATTTTTGACCAATTTTCCATAACCCAATTTGATATTATTTTTTATTTGGAAAAATATGGCCAGAACTATGGGGAAATGTTGACTAATTTCATCATGGATTTTACTTTGGCCATAAATTATGGTCTTTATACCAAAACCTTAAAAAAATAAAAGTTTGAAAATTTTCAAGCTAACCCAATTTGTTGTTAATTTTTTGTTTTGCTATATATGGCCAGAACACGGGATAATTTTTCAAGGACATTGTTTTAGCCATGAAAGAGGGCTTTACATCAAAGCTTTTTTAAAAAGAGAAAAAAAATTAAGTTGATTTTTTTAAATTATCGATATACCCTCCTAAGGAAATCAACACTTTGTTCGAAAATTTTCTAAGTGTCCATAACCCAATTCGTTATAATTTTTTGTTTTACTAAATATGGCATTGAACTATGGGAAAATTTTGTCCAATTATATTAACCCTCTACAACCCAACCCCGCCTTTAGAAGGGCTTCGATTTAAAAAATCGCCAAAAATTTAAAGTTTTAGTTGTTTTATGTGACTTTGCCATTGTTTTCAAAATGTTTTTTTAGGGGTCAGCTTTGGCTGCGTTTTTTACAAACATTTCCTATATTTTAAGTAAAAAGAAGTATTCAGTAATTTTTCTAGTGTCCCAGACAATTACAATTTAAATGATAATGGTGTAATATACATAAGGGCAAGCCTTTTATCAATCAAATTTACAACTTCGATACTTCTAACTAACGTGAAATTTTCCGAGGATTCCGAATATGATAAAATTGATACCAAAAAGTGCCGCTATGGAAGCCTACAGGGCAAAAAACTAACGTTGTAAAAAGTTTGTTATAGAAAAATCGAAAAACTATGAGAAAAACTGCGATTGGTCAAAAAGTTAATACCGTAGGCTTATAGTCCATGAAATTCCCTAACTTTTGACCTATAAGAGTATGGGTGTTGGAAGCTGTTGCAAAAAGATATTAAGGTTTTAAAAAAATCAATTTTTAACAGTAATTTGCAAAAGCTATGAGAAAAAATGTCCCGCCCGTGTGGATCAATCGGACCGCGCAATGGACTCACAATCCAGAGGTCGCCGGTTCGAATCCCGCGGCGGGCGTTCTAAAATTCTTTGTGTAAATATGGGTATTCGGCGCCGTCGCTCCGTGCCATACTTTCATACACTTAGGAGCCCAGGGCGGCGAAGTCCTTGTAGATAAAAAGGAAGACACTAGTGGTTGGTGCTAGCAATGGTGGCCGACAGCTATAAAGTCAACTTCGTTTTTATTATGAGAAAAAAATTTAACCAATCCTGGATGTCTATAGCTCATTTTGAAGTGCTTCAAAAGACCTTCCAAATGCAACTAAGAGAGTTGGAAATGATGAAGTTTTACTGAAATGCGAGTAATTTTAAGATTTTTTTTTTATGTTTTTTGGACTTCAAACTTCAATGCCCGTTTTACCCCACTTCCCTTTGTTGTAGAGGGCTCATATTTGGCATGAGTTCATCTCATGTATAGACAAACAAACGCTGAAAGTTATTGGTTCATGTCTTAATTAAAAGAATCCAACAGTATGTAAAAGTATGTAATGTTTAATCAGATCCATTCAATAATATAAGGGTAATTCTCCGCCAACTCAGCAGTTGCCCCGACCCCTCTTCGATTTACGTGAAACTTTGTCCTAATAGGTAAATTTTGTCCCTGATCACGAATCCAAGGTCCGTTTTTTTGATATCTTGTGACGGAGGGGCGGTACGACCCCTTTGATTTTTGAACATGCCAAAAAAGAGGTGTTTTTCAATAATTTGCAGCCTGAAACGGTGATGAGATAGAAATTTGAAGTCGAAGGGACTTTTATGTAATATTGTACGCCCGATTTGATGGCGTACTCAAAATTCCGAAAAACGTATTTTTCATCGAAAAAAAAAACACTTAAAAAGTTTTAAACACTCTGCCATTTTCCGTTACTCAACTGTAATTTTTTTTGAAACATGTCATTTTCGAATCTACATTGACCCAGAAGGGTTATTTATCTAAAAAAAAAACATTTTAAAAATTCGTGTTTTTTCTAACTTTACAGGGTTATTTTTTAGAGTGTAACAATGTTCTACAAAGTTGTAGAGCTGACAATTACAATTAATTATTACAATTGCCTAATAAACATAAAGGGTGTGCTTGTAAACATCACAAGTTATCGCGATTTTTTGGAAGAGTTGGTCGTCGTTGATCATGGGCGTTTATGGTCACCCGCTACAAATACGGACGTCGAAATAAAGAGAAACGCAAAATCGGGCGTCTAATTTTACATAAAAGTCCCTTTGACACCAAATTTCTATCTCATCACCGTTTCAGGCTGAAAATTATTGAAAAACACCACTTTTTCGCATGTTCAGAAATGAAAGGGGTCGTACCGCCCCTCCTTCACGAGATATCAAAAAACGGACCTCGGATTCGTGATCAGGTACAAAAAAATCGAAGAGGGGTCGGGGCAACTTTTCCCGATTTCGTGTGAGTTTAAATTTAAAATAATCCAACTATTTTTTGGGTCATGCGAATTTCTGAGGAAAATGAATGGTTTTTCCAAGAATCATAATGTTGAAAAAGTATTGAAAGCTCAAGCAAAACAATGTAATTGAACCATTGTCGAAGTGTATACAAGAGTCCTACTCGTTCTTAATGTTAACATCAACTGACGTGAGCAGGATAGAGTCTTTTTTACACTTTGAAATTGGCCCATTTACATTTATGACGCTTAAAAAAATGGGTTTTTACCCTCTGAAACCCAACCCTGCCTCTAGTTGGGCTTCGATCAAGAAATTCAAAAAAAAAAACATTTCTTTTATCATTTTTTGATCTTCATAAGGCATTGGAAAGAAGAACTCTTCAAATTTTGGAAAATTTTAGGGTTGGAAGTTTGACTTGTATTATTATCTTGCTAATGTTTTTAAAATGTTTTTTTTTTCCTCTAGGGTTTAAGCGATTTAAATTAACATTACAAAAGGGCGTAGCTCCAAAACATCACTGTTTACTCGAAATTGAATTCGGATTCGGATTCAGCGGCCAAAATTACTTTAAGAAAGCACACTCTGACCATTAAGACATATGCTAGCAACGTCGTGTAATTAGTAGGCCTTGCTTCTGAATTAAAAAAAAATGGCATATTTTTCTCACAAAAACTCAAATATCTCGGCACTGAAGTGTTGAATTTGCATTTTCTCAGAAGGAAAAATGTTTGCCGTGAAATTTTCTACAAGTTGCATGCATTGGTTTTACTTGAAAAAATGGGCTACCCAAAATTAAATGAGCATTTCTGAAAAAAGTTTGGAAAAAATGCGATTTTTTCGACATAAATCCGCCTGGGAGAGTCCAAAAACTTAAATTTTGTTCCAATATTGATAGTGTATCTTAATCTCTGGACAAAAACCTATCGTTTGAAGATAATACACACCTGATCGAAACAGTTTTTGTATTGATTCCAAGCGATTTTAGAAAATTTGTTCGAAAAAGTTACTTTTTTCAGTAAATCGAAGAGGGGGTGTCTAAGAACACATTGTTCCTAAGATCATAATAGGACAGGCTAGTGTTAAGGCTTTTTTGAATGATCTAAAACATCCCAACAGATATCCACAAAGTTCAAAGTGATGCCAAAGGGTACCAGAAATAACAGAGTCAGATCCACTATCGAAATTTGGTACAATTGTGTTACTGCGGTGGACTTTAAGATCTGTATTCCAGGACCCAGAACAGAACAGAAGAATGTAACTTTATATGCCAATTTATTGTTGGATAATCAAAACTGCTGTTACTAAAATTGTAACTCTGCTTCGAAAAGTTCAGGCCTGAAATGATTAAACAGAAGAATTTTTTATAATCTAGTTGTACGTGCGACTTTAAAACGACACACCCAGTTGGAGCCCCATGGGGAAAATTTCTTTTTTTGCGTTTGCGTCGCCAAAAAATCAGGAACAAAAATTTTGGCAAAATAAATAAATTCACGCTGTTGTGCACATTCCAATCTACGTTGTGGTGAAATTTGGAGTGATTTTGTGACTTTTTGTGAAAACTGGACCAATTTCCGTGAAAATATCCGAAAAACTGAAAATCTATGTTTTTTGCTTTCGCTCGTCATATCTCCGTTGTTTTTCGATAAAAGCCTAGTAAGATTACGTTTAGCTTGTAGCTGACATTCTGAGGAAAACGATGATGTAATACCATTGATACTTTTCTTGTAAATTTTGAAAGTTGGACCTCAGACAAGCTGAAAGTTTTGAAAATTTGGTTGGTTTCCACGTGCCGTGACGCAGCACCAAACATCTCTGCTGGCCATCGCATGCACGAAAGGAAGAAGAAAGTGCAAGAAAACTCCGTTCAATCAGAATTGCCTTGATAACGTGTGAGAATTTGGTGAATTTGCAGGCGGCAAACAAGCGGTCTGTTATCCGGATTGATTTTGGTGATCAATGTGGATCGGGTATTTCGATATGAGGACAATTTTTGAATCGGTCGTGATGCCATAAAGCAGATGAGCCAGCAACAGGGTCGTGCACAGGATTTTCGAAAGGGGAGGGTTTTCTCGAAAGGGGCGCATGGGGTGCTTGTTTAGATTGCGAAAGGGCGCTAACAGTGAATCTTTAATCTCAATAAATAATACTTTGGTATATTTTACATATATTTTGCTGGTTCGAATCCCGAGGCGGACGCTCTAAAATTCTAAGTGTAAATATGGGTATCCGGCGCCGTCGCTCTGTGCCTTACTCAAACAGGGCGGCGAAGTCCTTGTAGTTAAAAAGAAGACAGTGGTTGGTCTAGTACCGGCCGACAGATATAAAGTCAACTTCGTTTTTTTTATATATTTTACATTGGTGCAACAGGAGACTACACTTTTTGAATTGGCGCTGCAAATCGTGTTGAATAGCGCCATGAAGGGGGGGGGGCGTTAATTCGGAGTTCGAGCGAATTTGAGATTTTTGCGCAAATGAGAGTTTTGGCGTAAATCGGAAGAGGGATGGGCCGTTCACTTGTGGAGCGTAAACGGGGTTTTAGTGAAGAAGTAGAGCGTCCAAATTCCCGTCCCGGGAAAAAAATTCCCGGGAATTCCCGGGATTTCCCGTAAAAATATATTTCCCGTTTCCCGGGAAATTTATAAATTTCCCGGGAATTTCCGAATTCATGCGGAAGTATACATTTTATTAATTTTTTGGATCCATATATTTTTTAAGTACTCTAGAAAAAATGAAGAAACACAATTTAATATCAAGATTTATTTCTGATAATATTAGTTTCTGAAGAAACTGGAAATTGACCTTGCTAAATGAAAATAAACTTTTACAATTCAAGTAAACTTTTTAAAACATAATTGGATACAAAATAAAGAATACGAATAGTTTACGTTTTTGTTTACCATGATCAAATTAGATGTAAATTGAATTGGTATAATTAAATATTTCAAATAGGTTTTTGCAAGCAGAACTACTTCAATTCGTTAAAAAAAATCAATTAAGGGTAAAAGAATTATGGAGCATGGATGCAACAATGGGTGTTAGAAGGTTTAACATGAAAAAAAAATCGAAGAGTGGTAGTGGGGACCGTGGTGTAGGGGTAAGCCTTTCACCCAGTCGGCCTGAGTTCGATCCCAGACGGTCCCGGTGGCATTTTTCGAGACGAGATTTGTCTGATCACGCCTTCCGTCGGAAGGGAAGTAAATGTTGGCCCCGGACTAACCTAAAAAAGGTTAGGTCGTTAGCTCAGTCCAGGTGTAGGAGTCGTCTCCCTGGGTCCTGCCTCGGTGGAGTCGCTGGTAGGCAGTTGGACTAACAATCCAAAGGTCGTCAGTTCGAATCCCGGGGTGGATGGAAGCTTAGGTGTAAAAAGAGGTTTGCAATTGCCTCAACAATCAAGCCTTCGGACACCTAGTTTCGAGTAGGAATCTCGCAATCGAGAACGCCAAGGCAATGCTGTAGAGCGAATAATTTGATTTTTTGATTTTTGGTAGTGGGTTGATGACAATTTATCGTATAATTTAAATCATGTTTTCGTTCCATAAAAAAACGTTCAACAGAAGTCAATTATAAACCTGAAAACCAAGAGGAAAAAAAACATTTTAAAATCATTGAAAAACTACTTTGTATTGTTTAAGAGGTTCCCGAAATATGCAAACATGGTTTAAAAACTTGCTTCAAATATTTGAAAACATTGAGTTGTTTGAAGTAAAACAAACACGAGAAGTTAGATTTTTAAAGTAAAACTTAAAAGCTTTACCAATCAAGAGCTGAAATCAGTATATCTTGGTTTAGAAAAGTTATTTGTTATGAAAAAAAAATTCTGAATGATTTTATTCGTTTCAACTTAATGTGCCAGGGCATGCATACCCTCTCAAACTGGTCACAGAGGCAAGTTTTATTTTTTTTTAAGATTGTGGAGTAAGGATTCATTTTACTTACTGTCCAAACTCTTTGATGAAAAAGTACTTTTCAACAAAAAATATAAGAGATCACTTTTTGATTTGTTGTACGATTTGAGCTTATAAATTAGAAAAAAATATACATTTTCTTGTAGTTGTTGCATTTTTACATGCAGTCAAGCTATTAGTTGATCTTTATACTTATTTTAACCGTTAAAGTCGCTGTCCTATTCAATTTTGATGCGAAATATGATTCAGAATCAAGATTAGAGCAATTTTCAATTAGTTTAAAAATTCCCGGGATTTCCCGGGAAATTGGTTGAAAATATCCCGTTTCCCGGGAAATTGCAAACCCTGGGAAATTGGACGCTCTATGAAGAAGTGTAGCAGTAATTGCTCAAAACAAGTTTTCATAAGTTTTCTTTTTTTTATATTGAGAGTAGTTCTCTACGATTTTGCAAAAATTTTTCACGATTTTTAACTTTTTTTTTTTTTATTTGGATGAAACTTTGCCATGCCCATGCATTCTCTATGTCAAAAGAAGCAATTTTGCATCATTCGTTTTTCTATACAAATGTCCATACAATTCTGGGGGCTGGTCATATTAAATTTATATGCAAATGAATGAATTTCTATATCTTCACAAGGGATTATCTGATCGATTTGGTGTCTTGGGCAAAGCAAAAAATCCGATTTTTTATGTTTTAGGGGACTAAAAACGACATCTACGGAACTTTAGTGATGGTGCAAAATCTGGTTTAGGAGATATGATTTTTTTGAAGAAAAAAAAACGAAAAAGTGGACAAAAATAGTTGAAGCAATTTTGTTAACAAAATGTACCGTTTTCAGGTTAAAGCTAATTTTAGGACTGCATTTTCAATTTATTTTGGTTTCTATTCATTTTAAAATAACACTTCTGGAATTTAAAGTACCCCTAAAAAATATTTTTGAAGAGCCAAGAAAAATTTGTACAACTTTCTCTCTGAAACTTTCAAATCGAGCAATTTGTTTCTAAGATAAACAATTTCAAAGAAATCAAATCTATGAACTTGATTTTTTCTAAGTGTTAACCCTCTGCTGCCCATTTTTTTCGATTTTTTTTTAATTTTTCCCTTGTCATTTTGAGCAACTTTTGTTCTACGAAAAACTTTACTTCTCTTGTTTTATGTTGTTTTTGTTTAATTTTTAGTTTTTAGATCTGCATTTATCTTGTTTAGTTGATGTTTGTTTTTTGTAGTATTTGACCTGTTCTAGCACCTAATTTGTGATGTTTTTTACAGCCAATTTTTCATTATTTTTTTTTGTATGTTTTTCATTTTTTTTTTACTGTAGAACAAACCATTATCATTTAAATTTGTTAAAAAATGCTTAGAGGTATAGTCTGAGACAATAGAAAAAAAAGTACCGAAAATATTAGTGAAAAACACAGCCAAGAAAAACAATCATTTTTTAAAACATTAGTAAAGTCACATAAAACAAGTCACACGTTCTACCCTAATTTTTTTTCAAATTTTAAGAGTTTTTCTTTCCATTGCTTTTTAAAGGTCGAAATTTGTTAAAAAATTGATTTTTGGCGAATTATTAGATCGAACCCCGTCTAGAGGTGGGGTTGGAATGTAGCTGGATAAACTGAATGTGTTCAACTGATCATAACTCGGAAACTACTGGTCCGATTTTCAATCGACTTTTCTTTGCATTCCCTATGTCAAAAGAAGCAATTTTGCATCATTTGTTTTTCCATACAAGTCTCCATACAATTTTGAGGGCTGGAATGGGTATGTAAACGTATGAAATTTTGTATCTTTGGACGGAATTTTCTGATAATCTGAAAAATTAGATAAGAAACTTAATTTTTGGGTCAAACATTTGTAACAGACTTTTTGAGTATAAAAAATGAAAAAAGATAATTTTGAATATATTTCTATCGATTCCTTGACTTTTCTGAAGAAACGTCCTAGAAAATCGATAAAAAGTAACAAAGTTGCTACAGGAAACAAAGATATATTTCGATTTACCCCAGAAAATGTTCCGAAAAGGCACCTCTCTCATAAACAAAATTTAAAAAATGATAAAATAATTAACATATTAAAAAAAATACATTCAACGCCTGAAAAGCACCATAGAAATGATGAAAATATTTTGAAAATAAGATTTCAAAGAAAGTTTCACAACACGTAACAAAAATAATCAAAAAAAATTAGCTTAAGCAACATAAAAATGATACAAAGTTGCGCCATGTGTTGAAATAAAAATGTTAAATAAAACAATTTGACTACCTTTTTGAAAATAAAATTTCACTAGAGGTCATGACAAAATAAAAAAAAAATGAAAAAGTAGAGCAACATAAAAAAAGATCAGAGATATTTTGAAAAAAGAACTTTACCAGCGGCGTTTTGTTAAAATAAAAACAAAATAAAATTATTTGACTATAGGTGCTCCTCAAGCTATAAAGACTGTTCAAAACTAGTCAAACAAAGTGTGCCAACCGGCGCAAAAAAAATGTTGTACAGTCATCCCACATATTCGGAACACCCACAAATTCGGAACACTTTTATGGTGATTTGTCAATAACATGCCAAATTCAGCTTTTGTGTCGACCCTACTATTTTTAGGACCTTAATTTGAACATTCTCTTGCTATTTCACTAGTAAAAGTAGTACTTTTTGAACAAAAAAACCCATTCCAAAAATACTTTATCCAGAGCGGCAAAACTCTGCCTCCAAATTGCCTGTTCCATGATTGTGGGATGTTATTGTGCCTCCCACAATTGTGAAACACCTGAATTTAACTGATATTTTTACAAAAAAAGTTATCAGACCATTCATAAAACATAACTAAGCTTGAGTTTTGTTGGTTTCAGTGCGTGAAGTCATTATTTTGTAAAAAATGTGTACTCATGGAGAGAACCAAAGTTTGTTTACATCCGTAAGAAAAAAGTGTTCCGAATTTGTGGATTTCAAGGGTCAAAGTTTTTCTTCAAAAACTTGATATAAAAGTTAAAATTTGCAGTTGTTTGATACAGCAATCGAAAGATCGCAAGAAAAGCTTTCAAATGAAGGTGAATGCGAATCATTAAGTTCAATTATCGATTTTCTATGATTTTCTGAACATTGGCCGATCTGTAAACTGTTCCGAATATGAGGGATGACTGTAGCTAGAAAGTAAAACAGAATTTTTATTTTGTTATGTTATCGTACGCCAAACTTTGTTTGGCTCTTATTAAACAGTCTTTATGTTGCTAGAGGGGTGACGATAGTCAAACTTTTTTTTGTTGAATGTTTTAATTTTGTCATAATAGCGTTTCCAGTAAAATCTTATTTTTAAAATATTTTTATCATTTTTTAGCTGCTTTGGGCACCGATTAATCAACTTTTTTCTCAATAATTTTACCAATTTTTTCCCCACTCATAAGGGCGCCTCCAGTAAAACTTACATATTGAGAATTTACATAAAAATGTTTACGTCATAGGGGCGCCCCCATTCCATTTTCCATATCGAGAATTGGCATGAATTTTTTAAGTCGTAGGGGCGCCTTAAGTCAAATTTTTCATATCGAGAATTTGCATGATTTTTTCTAGTCATAAGGACGCCTCCAGTCAAATTTTCATAACAAAATTTGTATGATTTTTTAGGTCGTAGTGGCGCCTCCCACTAAATTTTCATATTAAGAATTTTCATAAAAATGTTTAAGTCATAGGGGCGCCTTCAGTCAATTTTCATAATAAGAAATTGTATGATTTTTTTAAAGTCGTAGGGACGCATCCATTAAATTTTTCATAGCCAAAATTTTCATGATTTTTTAAGTCGTAGGGGCGCTTCCTGTCAAATTTTTTAATCTTGAAAATTTGTTTCAAAAAAATTTAAGTCGTAGGGGCGCCACCAGTTAAATTTTCATAATAAGAATTTGTATGATTTTTTTAAGTCATAAGGGTGCCTCAATCCAAGTTGCCAGTTCGAGAATATGCCTTTAAAGTCGTAGGGGCGTCTTCAGATATATTTTTAAATTGAGAATATGTATTTAAAAAATAATTCTTAGGGGCGCTTCCAGTCAATTTTTCATATCCAGAATTTGCATGATTTTTTAAGTCGTAGTTGTTGAGAATATGTTTAAAAAAATGAGATCGTAGGGGCGCCTCCAGTTAAATTTTCATATTGAGAATTTTCATAAAAATGTTTCATTCATAGTCATAGGTCAAATTTTCATAATAAGAATTTGTATGATTTTTTTTAGTCATAAGGGCGCCTCCAGTAAAATTTTCATAATAAAATTTGTATGATTTTTTTAAAGTCGAAGTGGTGCCTCCAATCAATTTTTCATATCGAGAATTTGCATGGTTTTTTTAAGTCATAATGGAGCCTCCAATTAAATTTTCATATTGAGAATTTTCATAAAAATGTTTAAGTCATAGAGGCGCCTCCAGTCAATTTTGATAATAAGAAATTGTATGAATTTTTTAAAGTCGTAGGTTTCGCATCCATTAAATTTTTCATAGCGAAATTTTTCATGATTTTTTAAGTCGTAGGGGCACCTCCTGTCAAATTTTTAATAGAGAAAATTTGTTTTAAAAAATTAAGTCGTAAGGGTGGCACCAGTTAAATTTTCATAATAAAAATTTGTATAATTTTTTTAAGTCATAAGGGCGCTTCAATCCAAGTTGCCATATCGACCATATGCCTTTAAAGTCGTAGGGGCGTCTTCAGTCATATTTTTACATTGGGAATTTGGATTTAAAAAAATAATTCGTAGGGGCGCTTCCAGTCAATTTTTCATATCCAGAATTTGCATGATTTTTTTAAGTCATAGGGGCGCCTCCAGTCAAATTTTTAATGTTGAGAATATGTTTAAAAAAATTAGGTCGTAGGGGCGCCTCCAGTTAAATTTTCATATTGAGAATTTTTATAAAAATGTTTCATTCATAGTCATAGGTCAAATTTTCATAATAAGAATTTGTATGATTTTTTTAAGTCATAAGAGCGCCTCCAGTCAAATTTTGATTATAAAATTTGTATGATTTTTTAGGTCGTAGGGGCGCCTCCAGTCAAATTTTTATATGGCATATTCGTATTGAAAAAAAATTAGCCTTAGGGGCGCCTCCAGTTAAATTTCCATAATTTTCATAAAAATGTTTTAGTCATAGGGGCGCCTCCAGTCAAATTTATCATATCGAGAATTTGCATGATTTTTTAAAATTCATGTGGGATCCTCCAGTCAAATTTTCATATTGCATATTCGTATTGAAAAAAAAAATAAGTCTTAGGGGCGCCTCCAGTCAAATTTTTCATATTGAGAATTTGCATGATTTTTTTAAGTCAAATTTTCATAATAAGAATTTGTATGATTTTTTTTAAGTCATAAGAGCGCCTCCAGTCAAATTTTCAATATAAAATTTGTATGTTTTTTTTTAAGTCGTAGGGGCGCCTCTAGTCAAATTTTTATATTGCCTATTCGTATTGAAAAAAAAATTAAGTCATAGGGGCGTGTCCAGTTCAATTTTCATAATTCTCATAAAAATGTTTTAGTCAAATTTTTCATATTGAGAATTTGCATGATTTTTTTAAGTCATAAGGGCGCCTCCAGTCAAATTTTCATAACAAAATTTGTATGATTTTTTTTAAGTCGTAGGGGCGCCTCCATTCATTTTTTCATATCAAGAACATGCATGATTTTATTAAGTCGTAGGGGCGCCTCCAGTCAAATTTTTATATTGCATATTCGTATTGAAAAAAAATAAGTCTTAGGGGCGCGTCCAGTTAAATTTTCATATATTCATAAAAATGTTTTAGTCATAGGGGCGCCTCCAGTCAAATTTTTCATATCGAGAATTTTCATGTTTTTTTCAAGTCATAAGGGCGCCTTCAGTCAATTTTTATAATAGAATTAATTTGATTTTTTTTAAAGTCGTAGGGGCGCCTCCATTCAATTTTTCATATCGAGAATTTGCATGATTTGTTTAAGACGTAGGGGCACCTCCAGTCAAATTTTTATATTGCATATTTGTATTGAAAAAAAAATAAGTCTTAGGGGCGCGTCCAGTTAAATTTTCATAATTTTCATAAAAATGTTTTGGTCATAGGGGCGCCTCCAGTCAATTTTTTCATATTGAGAATTTGCATGATTTTTTTAAGTCATAAGGGCGCCTCCAGTCAAATTTTCATAACAAAATTTGTATGATTTTTTTTAAAGTCGTAGGGGCGCCTCCATTCATTTTTTCATATCAAGAACTTGCATGATTTTTTTGAGTCGTAGGCGCGCCTCCAGTCAAATTTTTATATTGCATATTCGTATTGAAATAAATAAGTCTAAGGGGCGCGACCAGTTAAATTTTCATAATTTTCATAAAAATGTGGTAGTCATAGGGGCGCCTCCAGTCAAATTTTTCATATCGAGAATTTTCATGTTTTTTTCAAGTCATAAGGGCGCCTTCAGTCAATTTTTATAATAGAATTAATTTGATTTTTTTTAAGTCGTAGGGGCGCCTCCATTCAATTTTTCATATCGAGAATTTGCATGATTTGTTTAAGACGTAGGGGCACCTCCAGTCAAATTTTTATATTGCATATTTGTATTGAAAAAAAATTAAGTCTTAGGGGCGTGTCCAGTTAAATTTTCATAATTTTCATAAAAATGTTTTAGTCATAGGGGCGCCTCCAGTCAAATTTTTCATATTGAGAATTTGCATGATTTTTTTAAGTCATAAGGGCGCCTCCAGCCAAATTTTCATAACAAAATTTGTATGATTTTTTTTTAAGTCGTAGGGGCGCCTCCATTCATTTTTTTCATATCAAGAATTTGCATGATTTTATTAAGTCGTAGGGGCGCCTCCAGTCAAATTTTTATATTGCATGTTCGTATTGAAAAAAATTAGGTCTTAGGGGCGCGTCCAGTTAAATTTTCATAATTTTCATAAAAATGTTTTAGTCATAGGGGCGCCTCCAGTAATTTTTTGCATATTGAGAATTTGCATGATTTTTTTAAGTCATAAGGGCGCCTCCAGTCAATTTTTATAATAAAATTAATATGATTTTTTTAAAGTCGTAGGGGCGCCTCCATTCAATTTTTCATATCGAGAATTTGCATGATTTGTTTAAGACGTAGGGGCGCCTTCAGTCAAATTTTTATATTGCATATCTGTATTGAAAAAAATTAAGTCTTAGGGGCGCGTCCAGTTAAATTTTCACAATTTTCATAAAAATGTTTTAGTCATTAGGGCGCCTCCAGTCAAATTTTTCATATCGATTTGAAAAAAAAATCTCTTTGGCATTTTAGCAACATAGCTAAAAAAAATCGGCCCTTCGGGCCGAGGGGCGCATGGGGTGTAACTAACTTAATTTGCCAGGGGGGGGTTAAACCCCTAAAACCCTCCCCTTGTACACGGCCCTGGCCAGCAATGTTTTTTTTTCGCAGATGAGCAAGCACTATTGATAAAGAGTTTTATAAAGATGAAAAATGACATTAGGTTTTATAGACCTAGAGACTATTTCGACCACGGGTATGTTTTATCGATATGGGTTCATCTAATTGAGAAAAATAAATAATGGTTTATCGACATAGGACTATTTTAATGCCAATTATATATTGTAATTGTAAGTATTTTTGACATGAAACAACGCCTAACTTTATCATTTTCTTATAAAACATGCCTTATATTACTTATGCAATTACTTATGGCCAAGGCCTCAGGGGACCCTGGGACCGGTTCTAAGTGGCCATCGGATGACCCAATGTTGGTACATGGGTGCAATCGTCAAATATGTCAAGCGGCATGTCAAAACGCTTGAAAATGGTTTTATAAATTCAATGAAAATGTCAGAAACTCAGCAGCTGGTCATCTGGCCACTTTGGCCAGTTCCGGTGAATCCGGAATTCCGGTCCAAGTAGAAGATTTTTTCCAAATATTCAAATATGTCATGCGGTATGTCAAAAAGCTTGAAAATGGTTTTATAAATTCAATGAAAATGTCAGAAACTTAGTAGCTGGTCATCTGGCCACATTGGCCAGTTCCGGTGTATCCTGAAATCCGGTCCAAGACGAAGATTTTTTCCAAATGTTCAAATGTGTCATGCGGTATGTCAAAAGCTTGGAAATGGTTTTATAAATTCAATGAAAATGACAGAAACTCAGTATCTGGTCAGCTGGCCACTTTGGCCAGTTCCGGTGAATTCGGAATTCCGGTCCCAGCCGAGGATTTTTTCCAAATGTTCATTTATGTCAAGCGGCATGTCAAAACGCTTGGAAATGGTTTTATAAATTCAATGAAAATGACAGAAACTCAGTATCTGGTCAGCTGGCCACTTTGGCCAGTTCCGGTGAATTCGGAATTCCAGTCCAAGTCGAAGATTTTTTCCAAATGTTCAAATATGTCATGCGGTATGTCAAAAAGCTTGGAAATGGTTTTATAAATTCAATGAAAATGTCAGAAACTTAGTAGCTGATTATCTGGCCACAATGGCCAGTTCCGGTGAATCCGGAATTCCGGTCCAAGTAGAAGATTTTTTTCAAATATTCAAATATGTCATGCGGTATGTCAAAAAGCTTGAAAATGGTTTTATAAATTCAATGAAAATGTCAGAAACTTAGTAGCTGGTCATCTGGCCACATTGGCCAGTTCCGGTGTATCCTGAATTCCGGTCCAAGACGAAGATTTTTTCCAAATGTTCATATATGTCAAGCGTCATGTCAAAACGCTTGGAAATGGTTTTATAAATTCAATGAAAATGTCAGAAACTCAGAAGCTGGTCATCTGGTCATTTTGGCCAGTTCCGGTGAATCCGGAATTTCGGTCCCACCCGAGGATTTTTTTCCAAATGTTCATTTATGTCAAGCGGCATGTCAAAACGCTTGGAAATGGTTTTATAAATTCAATAAAAATGTCAGAAACTCAGCAGCTGGTCATCTGGCCACTTTGGCCAGTTCCGGTGAATTCGGAATTCCGGTCCAAGTCGAAGATTTTTTCCAAATGTTCAAATATGTCATGCGGTATGTCAAAAAGCTTGGAAATGGTTTTATAAATTCAATGAAAATGTCAGAAACTTAGTAGCTGATTATCTGGCCACAATGGCCAGTTCCGGTGAATCCGGAATTCCGGTCCAAGTAGAAGATTTTTTCCAAATGTTCAAATATGTCATGCGGTATGTCAAAAAGCTTGAAAATGGTTTTATAAATTCAATGAAAATGTCAGAAACTTAGTAGCTGATTATCTGGCCACAATGGCCAGTTCCGGTGAATCCGGAATTCCGGTCCAAGTCGAAGATTTTTTCCAAATGTTCATATAGGGGAAATCTACCCTTTCCAATCAAACACCTATCTTCGTCATATGGAGAGTTTGATGCTCGATTAAAGCTCCAAAAATACTATTTGGGCTATAAACTTACCAGCAACAGCACCGCCTCGAGTAAGCACGCAAATGTATGCCACTTACTGGCCAAAAAGATCACATTTAATGCACTTTTGATCATAATTTGTATTTTGCGAGACCACTTCTCATCATTTTGTTGGCACACACAATGACACACACGAGAATCCCTCAAACGCTTAATGAATATCGCCAAAATTAACTTTTCACTTTCGCTTACTTTTTCACGGCGCTTAAGATATGAAATTGCTTCCAACTACCAGCAACATGTTCTTTTGATCATTAGTAAGGCACTCACTTGAAGAATAATCCCGAAAAATGTAATAAATTAGCAAGCGCCATCAAAAAAAACAAACGCGCCAAGTCGTTTGACGTTTCAATTTTCACTTTGCATTCCAAACGAAGGCTGAAGAAAACCGAGCGAGAGACGAAGGCAAAAAAGAACAAAGGCTGGCCGTCAACACCACCAGCAGCACAGCCAGCGATGCCAGGAAACTTTCCCTATAAATGCCACTTTTCGTGAGTGTTCGTTTGAACTGTCAGCGCAAATGGCAACACTCGACAGAGTGTTGGAAGAAAAAAGAACTAAGCCGATATTAGAAAAAAGGGCGTGGCTTAATGCATTCGCCTCGATTAGAATACCCTTGGGAATTTTTTTTTGTTAAATGCTTGGTAAAGAAATAGAATAACTTTTAGTGAAAGTGAAAATAAACAGAAATGTTCACAAAAACTTGCTCTACTCGTTGGTGTACTTGGTTTTAGTAAAATTCAAGGGAGACTCTAGATTATCCAGCATCATTCAAACACGACCGCTTATTAGGATTAAAATGGGTAGATTTCCCCTATGTCAAGCGTCATGTCAAAACGCTTGGAAATGGTTTTATAAATTCAATGAAAATGTCAGAAACTCAGAAGCTGGTCATCTGGTCATTTTAGCCAGTTCCGGTGAATCCAGAATTTCGGTCCTACCCGAGGATTTTTTTTCCAAATGTTCATTTCTGTCAAGCGGCATGTCAAAACGCTTGGAAATGGTTTTATAAATTCAATAAAAATGTCAGAAACTCAGCAGCTGGTCATCTGGCCACTTTGGCCAGTTCCGGTGAATCCGGAATTCCGGATTAACATTTCAAACATTTCAAATTATTTTTCATCAATTACAATTTGTAAAACATGTTTCATATAAAACAAGATATTCAAAACTTATTTCAAATTTTACACTGACTGGTATAATTTTATCTGTTGTCGCTTTTTGTTTTTGAGACATTTTCAATGTTTTTTTTTAATTTTTTTATATCTAGACTAGTCATGTCATATAAAAAAATATATAAAAGAAATATATTTATAAAAGACTTATTAAATTTGAATAACACTGGAATTAAAAATTGTAGTTCATTTTAAATTCAAAGCACAACAAAGAACAAACAAAATCCATTTATAATTTCTTTTAAGCTATTTAAAAACTGTCATCCTTGTTTAGACTGAATTGTATATTATCACCAATTAATATTATTGAGCTAATTCTATGATTTTTAGCTTGAAAACATAACAAATATAATGAAAACATAGATTGTATGACTGTTTAAAAAAATTTTGTTGTCCCGCCCGTGTGGATCAATCGGACCGCGCACTGGACTCACAATCCAGAGATCGCCGGTTCGAATCCCGCGGCGGGCGCTCTAAAATTCTTTGTGTAAATATGGGTATTCGGCGCCGTCGCTCCGTGCCATACTTTCATACACTTAGGAGCCCAGGGCGGCGAAGTCCTTGTAGATAAAAAGGAAGACACTAGTGGTTGGTACTAGCAATGGTGGCCGACAGCTATAAAGTCAACTTCGTTCGTTTTTTTTAAAAAAATTTCCGGGATTTCGAAAATATTTTTCCCGTTTCCCGGGAATTTCAAAACCCGGGAAAATTTGACGCCCTAGGCATGTCAAAACGCTTGGAAATGGTTTTATTAATTCAATAAAAATGTCAGAAACTACGTAGCTGGTCATCTGGCCATTTTGGCCAGTTCCGGTGAATCCGGAATTTCGGTCCCAGCCGAGGATTTTTCCAAATGTTCATATATGTCAAGCGGCATGTCAAAACGCTTCGAAATAGTTTTATAAATTCAATGAAAATGTCAGAAACTCAGTAGCTGGTCATCTGGCCACTTTGGCCAGTTTCGGTGAATCCGGAATTCCGGTCCCTGTCGAGGATTTTTTTACAAATGTTCAAATATGTAGCATAACTGTCAAAATGTGAAAAGTTTTTTAGATACTTATTGCGTAAAGAATTAAATGATTATGCTTTATTTTTTTTTAATAATTTATTCCTCTTGTCGATCTTGACCAAGACCGAGATACAAAAATTTTAAATATAAAAATGTGTGATAGTAATTCGGACAAAAATGGAAAACACCTGATTTTTTTTCTTTAAATTATTATGTTAAATGCTTTCATATGGACTTGTTGGGTTTTAATGAAATAGTGCACTGGCCTTCGGATATCTAATCTAATCTAATCTAATCAGACCCTAGCGCAGCCAATCTTTCGAAGGGATCCTGGAGAGTGCCTTAGGTTAGATGACGCCTAGCACTCTTCTTGTCATTTATTAACATTTGTAGTGCGCCATTGCATCAGAATGCATTGAAAAATCACAAGCGTTAAACCGGCCAGGCCTACTGCGTAAAGCCGTATCGCAGAGATGACTCGTAATTGGGTTGAGTTTGAGCACTGAGTGTTCGAACAACAACACAATTCTGAATCGACAGGGGAGGAAGAAGCGTGGGGACACACCACCATACGCTCCGAGATTTGGTTGGTTCGTTGGGAGCACCATGCTAAGAAGGTTTGGTACTCCGGGACCCTCTGGGATGGGACATTGTATTTCCACGAATGCCCTGGACACTATTTGCCGTGGTTATAGCGCCACAACTCGCTCTCTGTAACAGTATTCCTAATTCCAGTCCAAGCTCACCAAGTCGTCATGGCCTAGTGGTTAGCATTTTTGCTTACCAATCCAAAGGACGGAGGATCGAACCCCGCCATGAGCGACTTTGATTTTTCGTTCATATTCATCATTTCAAATTTATGTGTTCTTAACTTTCTCGTTGGGAGCAGATGGGAATCGAACCCAGAACCATTCGCTTACAAAGTGAACACCGTAACCAGTCAGCCACGGCCGCTCCATTAGTGCACTGGCCTTCGGATATGGTTTTTTTTTTAAACATTTGTTTTCGGCTGAATTTCGCACGACTCGTATTACATGAAATAAATTAATTCAAAAGCTTTAAAAATTTCCTTTCTAAAACTGCTCAAAACATAATGGTTCTGATAATGATAATGAATGAATGAATAATTAAAAAATACAATTTTCAATAAAATCTGTTTGTTGGCGCTAAAGGTGTACTCTACATGAAGTCAGCAAGAACTAAAAATCGGATGCATTTACATATAATTTTCCAGCTTTGCTTCTTTTTATTTTGATAAGCTTGCTAAAAATACTCAAAATTCTCAAAAATATGAAGTCTAGGTCTGGATTTTGAACAAAAAAAAAACAATAAGATTTAAAATTACAAGTAACAATCTCTAATTACAAGTAACATAAATAAACGCATTGACTGACTGTTGCTCTAAAACTCATATCTAAAATATTTTTAATTAACTCAATTGCATGAAAAAATAAAAATAACCTTTGAGAAAACAATTCTTCATTCCTCTAAAATTAAAAAAAAACTCAAGAAATTTTGATGAGGCTTATCAGGTATATTTCGCAAATTTCGTTATACATGAAAATTTTGCTGAGCTACATACTTTGTCATACTTTTCCAAATGTTCAAATATGTCAATCGGCATGTCAAAACACTTGGAAATGGTTTTATAAATTCAAGAAAAATGTAAGTAGCTCAGTACTTAGTCATGAATTCATTGTTTTTTTTTTTTTCAATTTTTCAGTAGTAGCATAACTGCCATGATGTGAAAAGTTTTTTAGATACGTATTGCGTAAAGAATTAAAACATTATGCTTTAATTTATCTAAAAAACTTTTCACATTATGACAGTTATGCCACTACTGAAAAATTGTAAAAAAAAACAATGAGTTCATGGAAAAATTTGTTTTACTCAAGTTGCATGCCTTTATCAGTTTCTGTGGTCTCAAAAAATAAATTTGCAAACACCCCAAAGTGTCCAATTCGAATATAAATGCAAAATTAAACGTAAACAATGTTTTCTCAATAGTATACTCAACCAGTTTTACATATTTTTTTTCCAAAAAAATATATTTTTCAATCAATTTTTTTTGCCCTCTGAGCAAATCTCTACGAATTTGGCCGATATTTTTTTATTTGGCTCAAACTTTGTGGGGGCATTCCCTATGACCAAAGAAGCTATTTTGTGTCATTGGTTTACCCATACAAGTCTCCATACAATTTTAGCAGTTGTCCTACAAAATGATGAAGACTATTCAGAAAAATTGGTACACAAAAAAAAACTTTTTGTCGATTTTTTTATTAACTATTCTTTTACAAAAACTCAATTTCCCAAAATCCGCATTCTTGATTTTCGAGACTTTTTGACATGTTTTTTGGAACAAAAAAAACGCAAATTTTGAGCCAATAGGTAAAAAAAATATGTATGCAATTTCGATTTTTTCTAAATATCACTAGTTTTTTTTTTTTTTTTCAAAAAATCATTATTGGACGGCAAAATGTTTGGTAAACTTCTCTATGGCTCAAAAGTTGTGGTTTTTTGACCCCTAAAGTATATCAAAAATTCTCGAAAATAAAAAATTACGGATTTTGGGAAATTGAAATTCGGGAGAAAAAGATAATTAAAAAATCGGCAAAAAGTTTTTTTCCGCGTACCAGTTTTTCAGAATAGTCCTCATCAATATCAATATTTTTGCCAAATTGCTCAGAAAATTCCTTCAAAGCTTCAGGTTTTCAAATATTTACGTACAATTTTTGTATGGAAAGCTGCCAAAATTGTATGGAGACTTGTAAGGGTAAACCAATGACAAAAAAGATTTACTTACTTTACTTTTACTCAGCAACTGAAGGTCCTATCAACAAAGTTCAATAAAGCAAAATATAGAGAATTTTCTCAGCTTTTTAAAAAAAATTGTTTAGTGTGCACTTATTTAAAAAAATGAATAATTGTGACTATTTTCAAAAAAGTCACCTAAAACTGGCTATAACTTGATTGCAAATTCGATTTTACAACAAAAAATGAAGTTGAAATTTTTTTTCGAGTTTTTATAAAATTGTTCAATGTTCTGATATTATGACGTAACAAATTTTAATTGAATTTTTCCTCCGCTTTTAAAAAATCTTCAAAACAGGAAAAAAAGAAGAAAAAAGATTAAAAACTAGATATTGTTAAGGAAAAAAATAACAATGGGGTTTGTTTGTATGTTTGAATCTAGTACCGAGATGATGTTGAATTTTCTAAAATAAGTAGAATAAATTATAAAAAAATGTGAATACCAATCAGAAAATGACGTTTATATAAAAAAACGCTTTTATCACTTTTTAAATATTTTGAATATTTTTAACATTATCATAACTGTAACTGTGCGTTTCTTTTTCATGCTTTTTGACTTTATTTTTTCCAACCATTCAAAAAATTCAATAAACTTTTTTCATTTAAAATAAATTTAGAAATAATCGAAGTATGTTTGGTAGGTTCCAAAAGCCGAAGGAACCAGTCAGAGGGTGGCCACATACGAGCAATTTCTAGTATGGCAATATGGGTGTCAAAGTTTAAGATTTTCAAAATCATGCTCAAAAATTTAATTTTTCTGGTTCAAAAATTGCAATTTTCACAGGGACCAATTCCAAAACACCAAATTTTACGGAATTTAACATGAAATAAACTAGAAAATCTACTGTAAGTATAACAGGGAGATTTTTTTTACTTAATTTTATATTATTCATCAATCAATTATATATTTTTTCACGGTTAATTTTGGAAACTCTAAAGTGGTCTAAACCGGTTTGACCCCTATATTGTCTGGTCAAAAATAACTGTAATAAAAATAATTGTAATATTTTCGAAATTGACCGTATTCCGGGATCCATCGCGGTATCTGGAACTGTGGCCAATGTGGCCAATTGGCAAAAAAAATGTTTCGGGGATCATGAATGAGCTCGATTTGGAAAATCATGTACTACGATACCCGTATTGTTTGATCAAACATAATTCTTTGGTTTTACGAAATTGCTCCGGAATTTACCGAAGTACCTAGAACCGGTTCCAACGTGGCCAATTGGGTCTAAAAAATGGTTTTGTGGATCATGAGTGAGCTTTATTTGGAAAATCATGTACTTTGATATGCATATAGCATGATCAAAAATAATTCTTGATTTTTTTTACGAAATTGACCGTACATCCACCGCGGTACCTGGAACCGGTCCCAAATTGTCATTTCGGTCAAAAAATGGTTCTGTAGATCATGAGAGAGCTTGATTTGGAAAACCATGTACGTTGACACCTATTTTGCCTGGTAAAAAATAACTCTGCAATATTTTCGAAATTGACCGTAATCCGGAATCCACCGCCGTACCTGGAACCGGTCCCAATGTGGTCACATTGGCCCAAAACGGTTCTGGGGATCATAAATGACATCATAATACTTAGAAATTAAATAAAAACAACCGAATACGGAGCTTTGAATCTAACTCAAAAATGGTTTTACAAGTGTGCAGTGGCAGATCTAAAATTATGTTTTTTCTTTGTTGATGTTTTCGCTCCACTTCTCCCACTTGTTTCGCGCAAGGAGGACTTAGCAGTTTTTTCGGCGCGGGTTCCCAACTGAATGTGCTCTTAATTGCATTATTCACATTTTTTCAAAACCCCACAATCCGAGTACCACACCCACGTTACATTTTCCAAAAGTTACCTGGAAAACCCACAAACGTAATCATATTTTGTGCTTTTCATCCTGGCATGGATCACGTTCGTTTTCTAGCCCAAGAACCACTCTCTCAAACTCTCATCCACGTGCGTGGTTGCAAGCAGCGAATCTCATACAAGTTGTGATGTGTGTGTGTGTGTGTGCCATCAATTAAGCACCCATGGACTGCATGTTTTCAAATCCACCCACGCCACGCCGCAGCCATGAGAAGGTCAAGTCTCGTTTTTCCCAGGATTGCCAACCTCTTAAAATGGCATCCATCTTCATTATGCTCACTGCTGCTGTGTTCTTCGCATTATAACGAGAGAGCAAGAGTGAGTGAAAAGCAATTCCGGTGCAGAGCATATTGCCAACCGCGAAAAATGTCAAAGGTCAAAGCATTTCACCTCTGGCGAGGGGTCGTCCGTAAGTTACGTGGATGAAATTTGAGCAAATTTCTATCTTTCTCCTGCATCTAAGCTCAACAAAATTGATGTTTTGGTTTAATCTCCCTTCCCCTAAGGTATTTATGGACGTGCCATTTTTAGTCTAACAAGTTTGGCTCAGGGTAATTGAACAATTTTCGAAATCACTGAATTTTGCTGTTTGCTAGGAACAACTTGGGTCAGGTTTCTCTTGTGAAGCTTATCATGGAAATAAAAATCTGGGAAAAATGCAAAATGCAAGCAACGAATAAATTTGATTCCAGCCATACCTGGGAAAAAGTGCATCCTGGATTCAGTGGTTCTTAATTTGTTCGCTGTAATTTAAAACAACTCGAAACAGATGAGAAACCCAACGCCAGTGGATGAACCACTGGACTTGGAAATGTGCTACTCGGATTGGGGGTATTTTTTAATTGGATCAAACTGAGAGTACCGAAATGGACCACTTTGTGTGGGCGCGAGGCGTAATTGCTCCAAACAGGATAAATAAAAAAAATAGCTTTGTTCGCTGGTCAGGTGAAATTGTGTGGAAAAAGGTTATCAACTCATGAACCGGATGTTGAAGCTGACGTGAAGAATTAAGCGGCAAAAGGATAAATTAGTTTTTAAATGTTTTGTTTTTATTTGGCAATACTGCCTATAATTGAAAAAATTGACTATTATACTAAAGCAGTAAATTCACTACACCCAAAGTTAAAGACCGAGCGCATAGTCCTCCCGAAAAGAAACGTGAGGAAAGTAATATTTTGCGAGAGTATAGACCTCTCGCGTGTTCATTCGTTCATTGAAACAGTTCATCCCATTGAGCGTCTTATATCCAGAGTTTTTTTTAGTTGTTTCTATAAACATATGAAACACAATAGCTTATAGGACATATTCAAAAAAAAAATAAAATACTTTAGATATGAACAAATGACCGCCACTTAGTTACCAAATCATGGTGGCCAATACGGCAAAGGTTTTTGATAGATGAACTTTTTTGGAATCCATGAGTAAAGTACTCTCGGTAATTTCGAGATTTATCCTCTCCGTCCGCACACAGTATCATTTTTCTACCGAATCGTGCTCTTTATCCTCTCGTATGGCGATGCCCAGTTCTGGGTGAAGCTTCTGTTGAGTTGAAAAGCTGTCCTTTCAATGATTTTTGGTGCTATAATCGCATATATGGTAAAATTTTGGACTGATTTGAATTTAAAAATCAAACATAAAACAGCTTTGCATATATTCATTTTTGTGATTTCCAAATTTCAAATACAATTTTGATACAATTACAACCTGTTTGTACATTTTTCAAGGAACTTTTAATATTTTTTCAAGGATGAACCAACGATTGGCTTTTTTGTCTTAATCAGACGAAATTGCGAAATTTGCAAATAACATGTAATTACGGGATTGTATGCAAGAATAATGAACCATCCTAACTCTCTACGGTTTTCTGAGCAGATATTCATGGTTCATGCTTATTTTTACCTTTTACATAAAAAGTATATGTTTTGTACCTTAAAATAGTTTGAAAATATGAGCCACATATTGAAATAAAAACTCAACAAATGTTTCAGACCATGCCAAATGTAAGGGATAAATTTAGAAAAAAAACCCATTTCTTTATTTAACTTTTTTATTTGGCCAAATTTCATTTCAATGTTTTGTCCCCCCCCCCTCTCCAAAAATTCCCCCAGAGAAATAGGGGGCAAAAAATAAAAATTGTTTGGAATTGAAATTTTCATTGAACAACTTGTAAAACCGATTGTAAATTATTCGGAATACATTCATCGTTTAACGCTTATTTGACCGATTCTTAGCACTTGTTTACCAAGCAGTTATTTTTTCAAGTTGAACTTTGGATGGTTCTAATAATTTTCCATGTTTTCCAACTATTTGAACTACACAAAAAAAATATTTCCACTCCAAAGTTCCTATTCTAAACATATCTGTGAGCAGAAGTTGTAAAGTGTATAAACGCTGGAAACTTTTAATTTTCCCAACTTTTTTAAATAATTGCTCAAATTAATGGATGGAATGCAGATATTTAATCATTCTAAACGGAATTTTATGGTAAAATGACTCTTTTATAAGCCCTCTTATTGACAAAAGCAGATTCTGTAGGAATAAAATTATACAGGACATTTAAAAAGGGGGTATATGGAAGCGTTGTCCCGTCACGAAAAATTACAATTGTTTAGTTTGCGATGGTTTGTGAAATCGGATTTGCATCATATTTTGGATTCTCTTCGTACTCGAAAAACCCTTTAAAATGCTTATTAGAAATCGAAAATTGGTCAAAAGGAATTAGAGTTACGACTGACGCAAGTTTGCGTTGTCCCGTCACGCCAATTTTTTGGTCAAGGCACGAATTCAAAAAAGGTGCTCTTTTTCCGTGTCTAGAAGCAAATCGTGTAACAGGTCAGTTTTTGATCGATCTAGACTAAATCGACCCTCCAGAAACCAAATTTGCCTGTTGATTTTCCTAAATCTCAAAGGGAAGCGAGATATTCAAGATGGCATCTAATATGGCGACTTAATGGAAAACCACTATAAAAGGATTTTTAAGTTTAATCAACTAGTCAAATTTAACTAATTTGTGATCGCTGAACTCGAATATTATCCTTAGAATATTCTAAAGTCCTTATAACAGTCTATGCGGCATAAAGCCAAAAACGGTGACAAATAAATAAATAGGTACTCAGGGAATGCAATTCAATTTTCTATCTTCGCCATATTGGCCGCCATCTTGGATTGCACATTCCCTGAGTATTTTGGAGTATTCTATGGCTCATATTCAAGTTCAGCGACCCCAAATTAATTAAATTTGACCCGTTGATTGCCTGTTATACATCTGAAAAAAGAATCCAATTTTCTAGCTTCGCCACATTGGCCGCCATCTTGGATTGTACATTCCCTGAGTATTTTGGAATATTCTATGGCTCATATTCGAGTTCAGCAACCCTTAGTTTAATTTGATCTGTTCATTTCCGGTTGCATTTCTTTATAAAATATCGAATATTCTAGCACCGCCATATTGGCCGCCATCTTGGATTGCACATTCCCTGAATACTTTGAAGTATTCTAGGAGTCATATTCTAGCTCAGCGACCCCAAATTAGTTAAAGTTGACTTGTCAGTAGAGATTTTCACAATTGCTTCATTTCGTGACGGGACAACGCGAGCAAAACCCTCTTTTGCAAAATATCTGCGTTGTCCCGTCACGAAAAGAAGTACCTGTCAATTCAACAAAATTTGACCAAATTGGGTGATCCAGGAAGCAAACTCTTTGTTTTTCAATTTAGTAACAATTGTAGAAAAAGGTTTTTTTCAAAAACTCTCTAGGAGAGCAGAGTTCTTCACTTTTGTGTATAAAAATCAAAATGATCAAATTGTACGATGTTGTCCCGTCACGCTACATTTGTATCTCTCTCGACTCAAACTTTGTGTTTTTAAATGTTTGCTGGAGTGAATCTTATTGGAAATTTAATGTACTTTCCAAATTTGTATAAATATTGGTACCTTTTCCCACAGATTTTAAAGTTATCAGCAAAAAACTGAAAACAAATGCGTACAAACGTTGTCCCGTCACGAAAGAATCGGTCATTTATGCATTTTGAATCAAATATAGACTATTTAATCATTTTTCATACCGTCATCAGGGGTTACATTGGGTCATACATGAAATTTGTATGACCCAATCTCACCCCCAGACCCAATGTCACCCCTGAAGACGGTATTTGAAGTTTTCGGACCACAGATCGGTACAAAACTTGAAAGTTTAGGAAAAAAATGATTGATAATTTGATTTCTTTTTTAATTTAGCATGTGAGTCTTTTGAATACTTATTTATCGAAATTTGTTTTTATTGCTCTTTTCCTGACCTAGACCAGAACCGAAAAAAAAACTTTAAATAAAATGTGTGCCAATTTTTTATTTTCAAAACTTTTTTTCATAAAATAGCCATAACTCGTGATGTTTACAAGCAAACTCCTTATGTTAAAGTATTATTTTTTTTTGTAATTGTCTGATCTACATCTTTGTAGACCATTGTTACACACTTAAAAAAACCCTTCAACGTTAGAAAAAACACAAAATCCTAAAATGATTTTTTTTGTTCTAAATGAAAAAAATGACTCTTCGGAGTTAATGTAGATTTTGAAAAGTACATTAAATTTCCTTTAAAATGACGTGTTCTAAAATAAATTACAGTTGAGTAACGAAGAATGGCAGAATTTTTTAAAAAAATGTTGTTTTTTAATGAAAAATACGTTTTTTTTCGGAATTTTGTGTACGCCATCAAATCGGGCGTCCTTTTTTCGCATGTTCAAACATGAAAGGGGTCGTACCGCCCGGATCTGGTACGTTTCGCCGAATGTCGTTTCGCCGACGGTCATTTCGCCGAATGTCGTTTCGCCGAATGGTACGTTTCGCCGAAAGTCATTTCGCCGAATGGACGTTTCGCCGAATTGAATAAAAATTAACTTTTTTGTACAATTTATACTATTTGTTCGCTGAAGTGCCATCTTGTAATTCACTCATGCAAACTTGAGAAGGAGTGGCAACATAATAATATAATAATTTAAAAAAGTAAAGAACGTGTCATGTTTCAAAGAATGCAAAAACTCACAGAAATAATACAACTAAATTTCTTAAAAAATGAAGAATGCAAAAACTATCAGAAAT
Source organism: Culex pipiens pallens (assembly GCF_016801865.2). Lineage (NCBI taxonomy): Eukaryota > Metazoa > Arthropoda > Insecta > Diptera > Culicidae > Culex > Culex pipiens. Next base: position 118,190,113 of record NC_068939.1, read on the forward strand.
TTTTCTAAATGTTATGATAAAAATTAAAAAAACTGCTCATGTTTGAAAGATTGCAAAACCTAACAAAAATTATAGAAATAATATGCTTAAAAAACTAAATATACATAAACTCACCGAAATAATTGAAAAATATGCCAAAAATATAGAATGCAAAAACTAACAGCAATTTTGCAAAATGTTGTGCTGAAAACCAAAAGAACTGCTCATGTTTGAAAGAATGCAAAAACTCCCAAAAATTATACAAAAAAAAATCTTGAAAAACAAAGAATGCAAAAACAAACAGAAATAATCTAAATTATAAGCAGCCAATTAAAAGAACTGCTCATGTTTAAAAGAATGCAAAAACTCACAGAAATAATTAAAAAAAATATGCTTAAATACAAAGAATGCAAAAACTAACAAAAAATTTCCAAAATGTTTTGCTAAAAATCAAAAGAACTGCTCATGTTTGAAAGAATGCAAAAACTCTCAGAAATAATTTAAAAAATATGCTCAGTAAAGAATGCAAAAACTACCGGCATTTTTCCAAAATGTTATGCTGAAAATCAAAAGAACTCCTCATGTTGGAAAGAATACAAACACTTACACAAATTATACAAATAATATAATAAAAAACAAAGAATGCAAAAACTAACAGAAATTTATCAAAATTATAAGCAGAAAACTAAAAGAACTGCTCATGGTTAACAGAACGTAAAAACTCACAGAAATAATTCAAATGATTTATTAAAACAAGAATGCAAAAAACTAACAGAAATTAATGCAAAAACTCACAGAAATGATTTAAAATTGTTTGCTGTAATTAAATAACTGCTTATATTTGAAAGAATGCAAAAACTCGCACATTTTTTTCAACTAGATTATTTTTTAAGTGATTGTTTATGCATGTTATAATGCATAAACTTATAAAAATAACATACTAAGAAACAAAAATTATTTTTTAAAAAGATTGCAAAATCACCTTTTAGGGACATTATACTTTTTCAAAATATTTTAATACAATTTGTGTCCATTTTATATATTTATTTTACGATTATTTGTCAATTCGGCGAAACGTCTCATTCGGCGAAACGTCCCATGCGGCGAAACGACATTCGGCGAAATGACCTTCGGCGAAATGACCGTCGGCGAAACGACATTCGGCGAAATGTCCCGCACCCGTACCGCCCCTTCGTCACGAGATATTAAAAAAACGGACCTTGGATTCGTGATCAGGGACAAAAGTTACCCCTTAGGACAAAGTTACAAGTAAATCGAAGAGGGGACGGGGCAACTTTTCCCGATTTCGTGTGAGTTGGTAGAGAATTCCACGATGAGGTTGACGTGAAACACAAAATGACTTATTGACATCAAAAATGGACATTTATCTTGATACAGCGAAATAAACTTCGGTACCTAGAATTTAAAAAAAAAAAAAACCAATTATGAGGATTGCTATACTCAAGAGAGGCTATGGAAATTAAACTCATTTTGAAAAAGCATTTAATAAAATAGATATTAAAATATTATTAAAAAACTTTAGATATCATTTCTGAGGTGTAACTACTAAGTGTGCTTTAAGGTAAATTTTGGGGTCCAAATTTTTATTGGCTTCTTTCAATTGTAAGGAATTTTTGACAAGTTAAAATTCACATTTTCTTAATAGGAAGATTAGAAAAGTGTTGGTAAAGTGTTGGTCCCAAACGTGTGGATCAATCGGACCGCGCACTGGTTGCTGGTTCGAATCCCGCGGCATGCGCTCTAAAATTCTTTGTGTAAATATGGGTATTCGGCGCCGTCGCTCCGTGCCATACTTTCATACACTTAGGAGCCCAGGGCGGCGAAGTCCTTGTAGGTAAAAGGAAGACACTAGTGGTTGGTACTAGCAATGGTAGCCGACAGCTATAAAGTCAACTTCGTCGTTTTTTGGTTAATTCGAACTTGAACATCGATCATTAAACATTCAATTTTCCAAACAATTTTGAATTTTTCAAATAATTTTCTGTTATAAGTTTGCTTCAATACTTCTAAGTTTAAAATTTCCCAGGAGTTTTGACCGAATTTCCCGGAAATCGAGAGGTTCAAAAATGGTCGGTACCATTTTTGTATGAACAGCTGCCAAAATTGTATGGAGGATTTGATGGGTAAACCAATTACACAAACTTCTTTGGACATAGGGAAGCCACCACAAAGTTTGCGAAAGATAAGAAATTAAAAAAATTAAAAATTGACGAAATCGGCCGATTTCGTAAAGAAACGCTCATATTAAAAAGAGTAATTCTCTGCGAAATCGGTATTTTTTTTAATTTTAATTTTTGTATTTTTTAATCCGACTGAAACTTTTTTGGTACCTTTGGTATGCCCAAAGAAGCCATTTTCCATCATTTGTTTGCCCATATAATTTTCCATACAAATTTGGCAGCTGTCCATACAAAAATGATTCATGAAAATTCAAAAATCTGTATCTTTTGAAGGAATTTTTTGATCAATCTTCAGCAAAGTTGTAGGTATGGATAAGGACTACACTGAAAAAAAAATGATACACGTTAAAAAAATTGGTGATTTTTTATTTAACTTTTTGTCACTAAATCTTGGTTTGCAAAAAACAATATTTTTATTTTTTTTTATTTTTTGATATGTTTTAGGGGACATCAGATGCCAACTTTTCAAAAAATTCAAGGTTGTGCAAAAAATCTTTGACTGAGTTATGCATTTTTTAATCAAAAATGATTTTTTGAAAAAATCGAATTATAGGTCGCAAAAATTTTTCAACTTCATTTTTCGATATAAAACTAAATTTGCAATCAAAAAGTACTGTAGTGAAATTTTGATAAAGTTAAAGCCATTTTTAGATAACATTTTTGAAAATAGTCGCAGTTTTTCATTTTTTTTTAAATTAGTGCACATGTTTGCCTACCTTTGAAAAAAAAATATATATTTGAAAAGCTGAGAAAATTCTTTATATTTTGATTTTTAGAACTTTGTTCATACGACCCTTAGTTGCTGAGATATTACCATGCAAAGGTTTAAAAACAGGGATTTGATGTTTTCTAAGTCTCGCCCAAAAAACCCACAATTTTCTAACGTCGATATCTCAGCAACTATTCGTCCGATTTACAATGTTAAAATATGAAACATTCGTGAAATTTTCCGATCTTTTCGATTTTTTTTTGTTGAAAAATGCAATGTGCACTAGGGTGCCCTGAATATGGGCCTTTTTTCAAAACCTCACTCTACAAGCTGAATATTGTTCCTTGGCCTATTTTAGGACTCTGGTCCAAATGTGAGCAAAATCGGTTATCATCTACCCATTGAAACTCGGAGGTTAAGTTTGTATGGGAAAAATCGAAAAAATATATGGAAAACCCAAGTTTCTTATTGAAAATTTAACGCTCTAAAACTTTGTTCAACATACCAAAGCTGTAAAACTCCATCCTGAAAAGTTATTAGCGATTTAAAAAAGTCATTTTTGTATGAAAAACATTTTTTTTTCACCAACTGTAGGCTCGGGTATGAATGGGTTAATCTCATCCAATTTCGCTCAAAATTTACACAGATGCTTAAAATAATCCAAAAAACAGTATTCCGCTTGTGGAGCAGGGGGTCATTTTTTTCTGGGCACCCTAATGTGCACGTGTTTCTGGGGTCCCCAAACATCATGCTTCCCCTCGAGATGGACCTGCGCACGCGCCGTCAAATTGTCAATTTTTGTAAGTCAGTGTAATTGTATGTTATTGTAATGATGATGATGCAAAATGGCTTCTGTTGATATAAGAGATGATGGTTATACAGTCGACTATCTGGCTGTCGATTTTCTTGATATCAATATTGCTCCATTTGTCAATCAATTTTCCAGTTCCTTCAAGCAGAATGCTTTGATTTTTCGTTCTATAATTTGATAACTCACGCTCTCGACGGCCCCTTCAATATCGATAACGAGAGAGTCCACTGTATCTGTTCTTGGGTTTAAAACTATGACTTAAACTGTACAATACATTATTAAAATTTAAATCACCCCCCCCCCCCCCCAAAGCTGTGCTGACAGCGGCTTTCCTCGAAGCTTTCGGAGATGCCATCACAAAGCCATCAACTCGCCTACTCCATCCCCAAAACACACACACTTACTCCCCCATCCAACTGATAATGACATGTCCTAATCCCGGAATGAAATCCTTTTTATGTACTGCTCTCTCTTTCCCCGCTGTCGGTTCACAAACCACATCCATTTGCCACAAGCAAAAAAAAAAAGCAGCAAAGAAAAGTTGCAGTTTATTAAAATTCAACTTCTTGCTCATTTGATCCACTTGCACCAAATCCACCGACTGGAGTGCATTTTTCCGGAGAACCAGCCGAAGAAAACAAAACCAGATGCCACTCCATCTATGTGTGGGTGTGTGTGTGTGTGCTGGTATGTGTGGCCACATAAAAGCAAGTCTCTCCGGAGATGGAAATAAGTGTCATCAGCAGCAACAGCCAAGACACTTTCCGCCCCTCCGATGTTTGCTCATCACTTTTAAGCCATTTGCCGGCAGCGCCATGTCGTGCCAAAGTCGGTCCGCCGTCGGTTAGAGCCTGTCTGATGAGACTATCGCTTTTTGGGAGGGATGCAGGAGCAAAGGAAAGTTTTGGGAAAATGCATGCGAAATACTCTAGACTGTGGAGTTCTCTCGCTGACTCGCACATAGTCATCATGGAAAAAGTTATTTTTCACATGTGGTTGCCCAAAACAACGTCCCGCAAACTCCGGGGACAAACTGCGGCCACGTGGTGTGACACGAGCCGGAGGGGGCTTCCTTTCCACCCATTGTCCCTGCTCCGTCTAAACGGTTGTCAACTAATGTGGGCAGTGTGGAGTTAAGTGTTAAGTTTTATATTCATAGCTTTGTTAGGGAGGTAGTGTAATAGTTCTATTAAAGCTTTTAACGATGCACAACAACCAGAGCTTTTGCACACAGATTTTTGTTACAGACATTTTAATATCTTCAAAACAACGGGTACTATCGAAATATTTATTATGCATCCCCTAATAGTACATAGTCCACAAAGTAATTTACAACAAAGTTTGACTATTTTTACAATCACGTTGTTGGGTCCGTAAGTTTGGCAATTTTGGAAAAAAGAAGACAACAACTTCCTTCGTTGCTGTGCACCCTTAAGAACTATAAAGAAAAACTAACAAAGGTTCAAGTAATTTAAAAAATGTCATAACGAAATTACCCGGAAGTCCATTGTTTCGTTTTGTTTGGCCAGTCTTCAAACAAATTTAAAAAAGGGATATCTATTAAGGATTTGAACACACTGTCTAACAGTGAGTTAAGCTAGTCGCTAATTTTCGAGTCATTAATTAATTATAGCAGTTGATTCAAACGGTCACAATTTCTATCTGTCTATTAACAGTAATATTTTTTTTTTGCTGAAAAAGGGAAATTATAAACATATATATATATTAAATGAAACTTTTACAATAAGAGAAAACAATAAGATGGGTATACCACTGGATGTATTTCAACAACAACACTAAACATTTCTAGGGAACGGTCCATTCTGGGGATCAATATTGTATGGGAATTTGCAAGAGAAAACTTTTTTATTTTATTTTAATCATTAAACAAATCCCGAAGACATCAAAGTACTAAATCATAACCTATCAAAAATGGGATTGCCGGTGAAATTTCAGTTAGAAAAAAGTTGAACTTATCAACATCAATTAAGTATTAAAATATTATAAAACTAGCCAAAATTTGCTGAAACGTATTTCTATATCCATTGAAATTTTGATGGAGAAGCATGGTACTTGTAGTTGAGCAATTCTCTACGAAATCGGTCTTTTTTCTTCAATTTTAATTTTTTGTATTTTTTAATCCGACTGAAACTTTTTTTGTGCCTTCGGTATGCCAAAAGAAGCCATTTTGCATCATTAGTTTGTCCATATAATTTTCCATACAAATTTGGCAGCTGTATATACAAAAATGATGTATGAAAATTCAAAAATCTGTATCTTTTGAAGGAATTTTTTGATCGATTTGGTGTCTTCTGTAAAGTTGAAGGTATGGATACGGACTACACTGGAAAAAAATAATACACGGTAAAAAAAATGGTGATTTTGTTATTTAACTTTTTAACACTAAAACTTGATTTGCAAAAAAACACTATTTTTGTTTTTTTTTTATTTTTTTATATGTTTTAGAGGACATAAAATGCCAACTTTTCAGAAATTTCCAGGTTGTGCAAAAAATCATTGACCGAGTTATGAATTTTTGAATCAATACTGATTTTTTCAAAAAATCGAAATTTTGGTCGCAAAAATTTTTTAACTTCATTTTTCGATGTAAAATCAAATTTGCAATCAAAAAGTACTTTACTGAAATTTTGATAAAGTGCACCGTTTTCAAGTTAAATCCATATTTAGGTGACTTTTTTGAAAATAGTCGAAGTTTTTCATTTTTTAAAATTAGTGCACATGTTTGCCCACTTTTGAAAAAAATATTTTTGAAAAGCTGAGAAAATTCTCTATATTTTTCTTCTTCGGACTTTGTTGATACGACCTTTAGTTGCTGAGATATTGCAATGCAAAGGTTTAAAAACAGGAAAATTGATGTTTTCTAAGTCTCACCCAAACAGCCCACCATTTTTCAATGTCGATATCTCAGCAACTAATGTTCCGATTTTCAATGTTAAAATATGAAATATTTGTGAAATTTTCCGATCTTTTCGAAAACAATATTTTCAAAATTTTCAAATCAAGACTAACATTTCAAAAGGGCCAAACATTCAATATTACGCCCTTTTAAAATGTTAGTCCTGATTTGAAAATTTTGAAATTATTGTTATATATTGTGTCACATAAAATCAAAATAAAAATTCGATGATGGGAAATGTCTAAAAACTAAAATTTATAAAAGATATACAAAAGAAGATATTAATATTTTAAAAATGCTGTTTATAGAAGACTGCTCAATAAACTGGTAAGTAAAACTAAAAATGTTGTTTTCATGAATCGGAGTTGAATAAATTGAATCAAATGCAATGAAAGTGTGTTGCCAAAAGTAGTTGTTAAATAAATGCAAGCTTGGTAAGTAGCATTATTGATATTTCTTCTTTCCTCATTATAATTACATTTATTTTCTTTCCTTTTTTCAGTTTATAGCCAAAATTAAGAATTTTGTATAAAATTACTAATAAATTTTATATGTCTATTTGCAGCAAAAGGTTCGCTTTTGTGTGAATTCTGTGTCCAACCACAAGAAAAATAACTAAACCTGAGACCGTTGTAGATGATGATGACTTATCGGATGATTTCACAGTGATGGTAAGTGAATACAAGACTTAATTTTATACAACATAATACAATTATAAGCTTAAAACTTGGTGAAAATTTTGCTCGGTTTCTATTTTCTAGGAATTCGCGAGAAATTAAACATCTTTTTTAAATATGTTTAACAAAATTTGTAAAATCCTTTCATTATTATATTTTTTTAAAACATTAATTAAACTTTACATGTTTTATAATAACAGTTAAAAAAAAGTTTTAATTTTATGCTTTTTAACAGTAATTTAATAACTTCATGCAAAAAAAAACAAATTAGTACAAAAAGTTAAAATTTTAGGCAGAATATACGAATATAAAAACACCCAGCATTAATTTGTGAGGCATTATTATAAAATTTACTGCAAATTCAATAAAAATATTGCTATCAACAGCTAATTACTGACTACATGTACGAATATTTTTCTGTGTTCAAGTAAGACATTAGTTAAAAATATAGCTAGAAATTCGGCCCAGCCTGTATTGTTAAATAATCAAAGAAAATATATATAGAAACTAATTAATTATGTTTGATTAAGGAATGTTTTGTTAAAAACCACTAATAATTTGCTGCATGCATAAATATTTCGGTTGATACAACGAAAAAAAATTGTAAAAAAATGGTTGAAAAATATGGTCCAGCCTGTTTTTGACAAAAAAAAAATTAGTTAATTTTCTGGAAAAAATATTCTAGCAATCGACTGCTAGAATTTTTTTCGGCCATTTAACCAACAAAAATGGCAATTAGTTACTGGTAGTCAGCAATTTCGGGTTAACAAATCAACAATCGATTGTTGAAAAAAAGCTGTGTAAAAAAATAACCCATACTTTTAGTTAAATTAACCAAGATTTTCTTAGATTTGCCCTGGCCGGTCTCTCCGTGTACACAAAAATGGCTTATATAGGCCTAGGATAACATGTCTAAAAAGTTTCATTGAAATCGGAGAGGGTCTGGTACAAAAGTACCAGAAAAATTCCTGATTCGAGCTGGAATTGCACATGTTTGTAACCCTTTAAACCATTCAATACATTTATAATTAATTGCCTATTTCAATAATTCTGAATACATTAGATGCGTGAATGTGAAAACTTTCAGCTAAATGGTAAGATAATTGATACACATTAAAATTATTTTCGAAATTGACCCTACTCCACCCCATCATTAAATTTTCCACCAGTTTGCGGTGACCTACCGCAGGTCAGCTCCCCTCTAGTCCAAACAACAATTCCTCTGATATTTCCCAACGAACGTGCAGAGATTCTGCAACGATTTTCCCTCCAACAGCGGACACCAGACCAGACTCCAGAAGCTAACCAACCGTCTCACATTCGGTATGCTCGCCGGTGTCAAGTTCAAGAAAAGTGAATTTATCCATTTTGCCACACCTCACACCATCGGCTGGATGGAGCCAGAACCAGTTGAACGAACTATTACGACGAACTTCATCCTGGTCGCCCTGGTCCAGCGCGCTTCCAAAATAGCTTCCGGCTGGCGTCGTCCTGGTTCTGGTCCTGGTTCGTTACACGGACAGCCTGGCAAGTTCGTCTAGGTGAGGTTAGGTTAGGTCGAAAAATGTGTGAAATGAAGGTGTGTGTGTGTGTGCTCACTTCGTGTACGTGTGCTTTACACGAAACCCAAAAGGTAGCTATGAACCGCAAATTACGCTCTCCAGCTGTCCATAAAACGTGCGCCGGAAAGTTTCGTTGCCCAGGATAACCGGAAGTGGTCGGTGGAAAAATTTGGCAACTCCTGGTGCAGTGAAACTAAACCTGTGGTGCAATTAGTAGAGGGTTTTCGAGCTTGGTTCAGAGAGTAAAAGTGCGTAGTTCGATACATTGGAACTGGCAACACTGCATAAGACAGGTCGTCAAGACTCGAACTCGGTGTTGCCAGCTTTTTATTTGTGACAGCATCCGAAATGATCAGAATATCTCTAGCAGAGAAGTCCCTTCTCCAAGTAGGAGTATTCGCCCAGATTCCACCTAGATTTTCCCCCACCTGAGGGGGAAAAAAAGTAAAACAGGGAAAAGTCAAATCGTTTATGCTTCATGCCAGTCAGCCAACCGGAAGTCGCACTTTTTTCTGATCGTTGTTGTTGGCACGTTGGTACTAATTTAAGGCAATAACTTTCAAATGGCCGGAAGGAGCAGCGGTAGAATTGGTTGCAAACATTACTGAAAGTTATCAAATTAGTGAGTGTACGAGCAACATCGGCATCGCAGTGAAATTAATCAGACTTTTGACAAAAAAAAAAAAAAAACAAAGAAAAAAAAAAAACAAAAAACAAAAAACAAAAAACAAAAAAAAAACAAAGAAAAAAAACAAAAAACAAAAAACAAAAAACAAAAAACAAAAAACAAAAAACAAAAAACAAAAAACAAAAAACAAAAAACAAAAAACAAAAAACAAAAAACAAAAAAAAAACAAAAAACAAAAAACAAAAAACAAAAAAAAACAAAGAAAAAAAACAAAAAACAAAAAACAAAAAACAAAAAACAAAAAACAAAAAACAAAAAACAAAAAACAAAAAACAAAAAACAAAAAACAAAAAACAAAAAACAAAAAACAAAAAACAAAAAACAAAAAACAAAAAACAAAAAACAAAAAACAAAAAACAAAAAACAAAAAACAAAAAACAAAAAACAAAAAACAAAAAACAAAAAACAAAAAACAAAAAACAAAAAACAAAAAACAAAAAACAAAAAACAAAAAACAAAAAACAAAAAACAAAAAACAAAAAACAAAAAACAAAAAACAAAAAACAAAAAACAAAAAACAAAAAACAAAAAACAAAAAACAAAAAACAAAAAACAAAAAACAAAAAACAAAAAACAAAAAACAAAAAACAAAAAACAAAAAACAAAAAACAAAAAACAAAAAACAAAAAACAAAAAACAAAAAACAAAAAACAAAAAACAAAAAACAAAAAACAAAAAACAAAAAACAAAAAACAAAAAACAAAAAACAAAAAACAAAAAACAAAAAACAAAAAACAAAAAACAAAAAACAAAAAACAAAAAACAAAAAACAAAAAACAAAAAACAAAAAACAAAAAACAAAAAACAAAAAACAAAAAACAAAAAACAAAAAACAAAAAACAAAAAACAAAAAACAAAAAACAAAAAACAAAAAACAAAAAACAAAAAACAAAAAACAAAAAACAAAAAACAAAAAACAAAAAACAAAAAAAAAAAAAACAAAAAACAAAAAACAAAAAACAAAAACAAAAAACAAAAAACAAAAAACAAAAAACAAAAAACAAAAAACAAAAAACAAAAAACAAAAAACAAAAAACAAAAAACAAAAAACAAAAAACAAAAAACAAAAAACAAAAAACAAAAAACAAAAAACAAAAAACAAAAAACAAAAAACAAAAAACAAAAAACAAAAAACAAAAAACAAAAAACAAAAAACAAAAAACAAAAAACAAAAAACAAAAAACAAAAAACAAAAAACAAAAAACAAAAAACAAAAAACAAAAAACAAAAAACAAAAAACAAAAAACAAAAAACAAAAAACAAAAAACAAAAAACAAAAAACAAAAAACAAAAAACAAAAAACAAAAAACAAAAAACAAAAAACAAAAAACAAAAAACAAAAAACAAAAAACAAAAAACAAAAAACAAAAAACAAAAAACAAAAAACAAAAAACAAAAAACAAAAAACAAAAAACAAAAAACAAAAAACAAAAAACAAAAAACAAAAAACAAAAAACAAAAAACAAAAAACAAAAAACAAAAAACAAAAAACAAAAAACAAAAAACAAAAAACAAAAAACAAGAAACAAGAAACAAGAAACAAAAAACAAAAAACAAAAAACAAAAAACAAAAAAGAAAATCTAATCTAATCTAATCTAACCCTAGCGCAGCCAGTCTTTCGAGGGCATCCTGGAAAATGCCTTAGGTTGATTAACGCCTAGCATCCTCTTGTCATTATTAACAATTGCAGTGCCCAATGCAATAAATTGCTTTGAAACATCACAAACGTTAAAGCGGCCAGGCCAACTGCGTAAAGTTTACCGCAAAGATGATTCTTTGAATTGGATTGAGTTTGAACACGAATGTTCAAACAACAACACATTTCTGAATCGACAGGGGAGGAAGAAACGTGGGGATCCCCCGCTCACGTTCCTGTTTGTTTAGGCAAATTATCGTTGGGAGCCACCATGCTAAGAAGTTTTGGTGCTCCGGGACCCTCGAGGATGGGACACTGTATTTCCACAAATGCCCTGGACACTATTTGCCGTGGTTATAGCGCCACAACTCGCTCACTGTTGGTGACAGAAAGAACATTAATAAAACTCTTATAAACACAAGATTTCAATTGATGGGATGACAAGATCATCTCACAAAGACCCAGTGCATATTAAATATGAAATGGTTTATTTTGATTAGGATACATTATCGGATTGATCTCACCAAATTAAACCAGCCCTCTGAGAAATGTATCGCCTCGATCAGTCTGATGGCTGATTAAAAAAAAGGCTGATGTAATGTCGATGAGGGCGTCAAATTTCTCAGTGGAAGCTGCCGCATCTCAAAAAATTAATCACGAAAAAACAGGACTGCGCGTCCCAAGAAGCACTGCACTTTTGATGGCATTATTCAATTGTTATGCCCAATCACCCCATGCACACAAAGAGCGACACAAAAGAGACGAAAATTATCACGAAAAAACAGGACTGCGCGTCCCAAGAAGCACTGCACTTTTGATCAAAACAAAAAACAAAAAAGAAAAAACAAAAAACAAAAAACAAAAAACAAAAAACAAAAAACAAAAAACAAAAAACAAAAAACAAAAAACAAAAAACAAAAAACAAAAAACAAAAAACAAAAAACAAAAAACAAAAAACAAAAAACAAAAAACAAAAAACAAAAAACAAAAAACAAAAAACAAGAAACAAGAAACAAGAAACAAAAATCAAAAAACAAAAAAACAAAAAACAAAAAACAAAAAACAAAAAACAAAAAACAAAAAACAAAAAACAAAAAACAAAAAACAAAAAACAAAAAAAAAAAAACAAAAAAAAAACAAAAAACAAAAAAATCTTGAGAAATACATTGAAATTTTACTAATGTCACCCTGGTTTACGGTATTTAGAATTACATTCGTAAAATTTTGAAATTAGTATTCAAATGGAAATAATAAGCAAAAGCGAATAAATTCGATAGCTTCCAAAAGTCGTCAAGTTTATTACACACCAAACTCCTTCATCTGAAACCAGCACACATTGCCGATCATCGTGTGCAATTATGCACGGAGGTGAAACCCACGCCGTTGCATGTTGCATATTTGCATCGAATTGCTTGAAGCATTCTACGAGAAGAAGCAGAAGCCGCCACTTCATGCATAATCATGGCGGTTTGCTACAATGGCAGTGGGAGGATCTAATCGCTGTATCCTTGGCGAGGCCAACCCGTACATGCACTCGCACGTCAGCCCGGAAAATGACCGCGTCATCATCTTCGAGGGTGCAATCTCCAAGGGATGCCACGTGCTGGCATGACATCCCAAGTGACTGATGGATGGACCATGTGTCACCTTAATTCATCGCAAGTGCCGACCTTTTCTTTGCGTAAATTCTACTGAGGAGTTCTAGGGGAATTTTGAAATGAGTTAGATTAATCGTTTTTTTAAATACAGATAGTTTTTTTTTTAAAAGAACAGATTTATATAATCTTGAAACTGTCCTTAAATTTATGACATTAATTTTTTTCCGATACGAAATTTTTGAAATTATTTCTTCAAATTTCAAGGCCTACTGTGATTTAACGTAGACATGACAAAATCTAGTCTGCAACCCGCTGAGATTACCATCTCCATGCAATTTTAATTAAATACCTTTCGAAAAATATATAGCATTTCTTACAAACCTTCCGGACTTTAGCCAAAATCATGTTTAATGACATATCTCCGAGATAATCGAGTTCAATTATTTTGATCAACCACATACACCGACATTTGCTGAGAATTGGTGTCTGAGGTCGATATATATACGTGAAGGTGGGTCTTGGGATCTAATCTAAATTTTCGAAGTGATTTTACAGCCTTTCCTCAGTGAGGAAGGCAAAACTTGCTGCAAGCGAATCGAGTTTTCCCGTAATTGCTCGTCCAACCGGTTAAGAATACATTTGAAATCTTCAAACGCAAAATTTTCATATCTGGCAACACTGCACAGTGGTCCAGATCGCAAAATTAATAGGAAAATTGATTTTCCGAAAAATGGCGAAGTTTTGGAGCGTTGTCTTCAGAAGAGTTGTTGCAAATGAGAGGGGCAACTTTTGGTTTGATTGAAAATTAGGGTGGTTCACGATTAGGGTGATTTTGAAAATCTAACTTTTTAGGAATATTTTCTGGAATTTGTTTGTCTACTAGAAAGTTGTTGGACACCAACATTTTATCTCGTCTACGCTTACGCCTTCTACGAGCAAATTTAGAAACAGCATCTGAGCAAAACTTCAAAGAAATGTTTTCTGAACGTTTCAGGATTAAGTTTTAGAGGAAAGTGATGCTCAGGGCACTTTTTGAGCATTAAAAAACAAATATATTTATGTTTTGATAAGTCAATTTGGACTCAAGGGTCAAAAGTAACAGCCAATTTAAGGTATAAAAGATGCATATTTAAAGTTTAACAATCTCGGAAAAGCGCTGGCCAAATTTTAAGCTTCTGGTTGCATTCGAAAGGATCTCCCCTCCTTAGCACCTCAAACGCAGACAAAATTAGGAGTATTTTTTTAAAGAATATATCTTCATTTGAAAATGTATAATATTTAAGGGAAAAGTGAATGGGACCACCCTAACGAAATTCTAAAATTGTTCAACAATATGTTTTCAATGGAATTTTGCCCGCTGAATCTGAAGCTCTCAGAATTGATTCAAAGTATCGTTTTTTGGTCATATTTAGGGGTTTATATTTGGTATGATGAATATTACCTCTTTTGCCTTCCTCACTGAGGTAAGGCTATAATCCTGCTCGAAAAATGAACTTTTGAAAAACAGCTCGTAGACCTATATTCATGTATACCTATCGACTCAGAATCGAAAACTGCACAAATGTCTGTGTGTGTGTGTGTGTATGTGTGTGCGTATTCTCCTTGGTGCTCAAAATTCTTGCAACGTTTTCTCGGCACATGCTGATCCGATTTGATTCAAACAAGTTGCATTCGATCCGTGTTGGTGCCCCATACTGCACTATTGAATTGTTTGAAGATCCGATAAGTAGGTCAAAAGTTATGTATAAAAAAGTGTCAGAGTTGATACTTTGAGTCACTTATCTATATGAAAACTATGTCCGGATCCATCATCCGACTTATCGTTGGTTTAGTAATCAAAAGACCTTTCCAATGAGTCCAAAACATTGAAGATCTGGCAACCCTGTCTCAAGTTATGACCACTTAAGTGATATTTATGAGCTTTTTTGAAGCCGGATCTCACTTAAATGTATGTAAACTATGTCCGGATCCACCATCCGACCCATCGTTAGTTAGGTAATCAAAAGACCTTTCCAACGAGTCCAAAACATTGAAGATTTGGCAACCCTGTCTCGAGATATGGCCACTTAAGTGATATTTATGTACTTTTTTGATGCCGGATCTCACTTAAATGCATGTAAACTATGTCCGGATCCATCATCCGACCCATCGTTGGTTAGGTAATCAAAAGACATTTCCAATGAGTCCAAAACATTGAAGATTTGGCAACCCTGTCTCGAGATATGACCACTTAAGTGATATTTATGTACTTTTTTGATGCCGGATCTCACTTAAGGGTACACAGCAACCAAGGAAGTTGTTGTCTTCTTATTCTAGAATTGTTAAACTTACGAACCCAATCCTGAAATATTTTGACTGTAAAAATTGACAAATTTTGCTATAAATCTTTATGAAAATAGTAAATTAGGGGATGAATAGAAAATTATAAAGATAGTTCCCGTAGTTTTGAAGATACCAAAAAGTCTGTAACAAAAATCTGAGTGCAAAAGCTCTGGTTGATGTGCACCGTTAAATGCATGTAAACTCTGTCCGGATCCATCATCTGACCCATCGTTGGTTAGGTACACCCAAAGGAAAAATATATCTCAAAATCTGCAACATTTGATTTGCTGCAGAAAATGACACATTTTATAACATTTTTTGCAGCAAGCCCGTAGATCATTTTTGCCCGCGTGTAAAAATTTCAGCGATCTACAATCGGTAATGTCGATGATTGTCGGTAACGGGCAAAAATGTCATACTCCTATATCGCAAAAAATGCATGAGGACAGATTTCATGCAGATTCTGATATACTTTCATGCCGCCATGCATCACAATCATGCGACTGCCAGTTGGGTGTAATCAAAAGACCTTTCCAACGAGTCCAAAACATTGAATAACTGGTAACCCTGTATCAAGTTATGACCCTTAAAAGATATTTATGTACTTTTCTTAAGCCGGATCTTATTTAAATGTATGTAAACTATGTCCGGATTCATCATCCGACCCATCGTTGGTTAGGTAATCAAAAGACCTTTGCAATGAGTCCAAAACATTGAAGATCTGGCAACCCTGTCTCAAGTTAAGACCACTTAAGAGATATTTATGTACTTTTCTTTATCCCACCGGCAATCGCGTAAGTGTACTTTGTACACAGTTTGTAATGGCTCTTGTAAAAAAGGCGAAAACACGCGACTTCCCGAAGGTTGCCTAAGCTATGTCCGGATCCATCATCCGACCCATCTTTGGTTAGGTAATGAGTCTTTCCAATGAGTCCATAACATGGAAGATCTGGCAACCCTGTCTCAAATTATGACTGCTTAAGTGATATTCGTGTATTTTTTTTTATTGAAAAATAGATGGAATTTGAGTCACAAACCCATCATATTATTAAATGTTGGTAAAAAGTGAGGAAGGCTCCAACAACATAGGTGGATTAAGTTAGTTTTTATACTAATATTACATAAAAAATATGTAAAAATGTGAACCTGATGAAAATTCACCAAAATATGATAAAAAATCATAAGTTCCTGATGCAATACAGTCCAGACTCAATACTCCGAAAGCCTTGGCGAAATTTCACCTTGGATAATCGAATAACGACGAAAAAAAAAATTTTTTTCGTTGTCTTATTTTTGATTCTTGAGCTTTAGGTCAAACCTCTAAACTACTCTGAGATGATTTAGAACAGTGGTTCTCAACCTTTATTGATCCATTCCCCCCTTGGCTGAATTTTAAGAAATTCATTCCCCCCCTATAAAATCTAACCAGTTGGTATCATTGCATAAATGTCATATCTTTGATTAAGTTTTTAACAACATTGATTTTTTTTCACTCGCAACAATTTAAATTTATAAAACGTATTTTCATTACCAGTTCATATTCAATGGAATGCAAAACCTCTTGAAAATTATTTGTTGAATATTTTTTTAAACTCACAGTTTTATTTTTTATCAATCACAGACAGAAATACTTTGTTTTGAAGAAAAAAGTAAAAAATAAGATGTCAATATTTAAAAAAAATATAGCAGACTCTATTATTTTTCAAAGTAATATAAATTTGCTCAAAAAGATGCATTAACTCCCAATAATTAATTTTAAAAATCTAATCAAAATAAACCTATTAATATAACTTAAAAACAAAAACCAAAAAAAAAAAATAGTCAGTAAAATTAAACAAAAAAAAAAAACAGGTAACGATCCAAACAATCAAAACACTCGAGAAAGTTATTACTTTTTTTTTTATTTTCAAAAGCAGTTTTTGAAAGAATATGTAGACCAGTATTTTTTTTTAATTAAGTACAGCTCATTTTTGAAAACTATAAAAGAAAAGTAAGTAAAGTAAATCTTTCCCAGTTCCTGAGGGGAACACCCGTGAAGAGTATCGGGGCCGGCATTTACAAAGCGGATTCAGTGGCAGTTTTTCACTCAACTAATGTTAACATGTTTAGGTTAAAGTTAACATTCCATAGGTCGCCTCCCTAAGGTGTCGTGATAAGGTCCAGTTTGTGACGATACACTACCTTCCCTTTACTAAGCAATCGAATCCTGAAGAGAAACGATCACCAGTTGTGTTGGTCCGAGCCGGGATTTGAACCCCGATCTACCGCTTACGAGGCGGAAGCATTACCATTAGGCTACGTGGCTCGGTCATTCTTTAGGAGTAGGGCTCTAAAATATATGATAGAATGTATTATTTGAATACAAATTCAAAGAAGTTTTACATTTTTTAGAAGGTTCATTCTACTTCGAGAGTAATTCGTTTCGAGACATGTTTGGACAAAAGTTGTGATACATTTTAGATGAATAAAAATAATGAATGTTTTAACTTTTTCAACAAAGTTGCATGTATTTTGAGTTTTTTTTAGCAATTGTTCTGTTTTTCTCCACTTTGATGACTCAAACTGTTCGTTTGTGTTGTTTGTTTGTTGGTTGGTGTAATAATAACAAAAAAAAAACCTCACTGGTACTGATTTAAACTATGTACAAAAACTAAATTTGGGTGTCCTTCATCACGGGTTGAAGAAGGTTCGGAAAGAGTATTTTACGTGATTGCTAATTTTTGTCTTCTAAAGTGTGTTTGTGGTTGTGTGGGGTGTTTGTGTGAATTGGGATGACTTAGTGGTGGACCAGCACGGGGTGGGCGACGACGGACTTGTGGACAACTGGGACTGGGTGGACGGAGTGCACCACCGGCGAGGACACGTAGGTCTTGTGGACGACCGGGGCAGCGACGACGGTCTTGGTGATGAGCGGGGCAGAGTGCACAACCGGGACGGTCTTGACGATCGGGGTGTGGTGGACGATCGGGGCGTGGTGGACGGCAACGACCGGGGCGTGGTGGGCCACGACGGCGTGCTTCACGACCGGGGCGTGGTGAACCACGTGGCTGTGTGAGGAGAGGAAGAGATCAGTTAGGACGTCGGTTGGGTTCCCGGTAGGATGGGTAACTTACGAGGACTGGTGGCTGACGGCCACAGGGGCGGCATGGACCACTGGGGTGTGGACAGCGTGGACAACCGGGGAGGAAGCCAGCACGACACCTGGGGCTGGGGCGGCGACGGCGGCGGCGAACAGGCAGGACACAACGAACTGTAACGAGGAGGAGTAGGAGGTCAGTAACGAAGTCACGATCACCATACACTTGTGTTTTTAATCCTTTGTAATGTCCTTGGTAATAGCACTTGGATATCACACTCTAGATCACTTTGTGTTACGCACCAGCTTGAACATTTTGACGGTTTGTTGTTGTTTTGTTTACTAAACAAAAGTGTTGACTTAGATGAGGTTGCTTACAGTGCACTACAATTGACTGACGATAATCGGTTGGGCCGGCTAGCTTTTATAGTGAAAATATCGCGTTGACGCGAACCGACTCGTGATCGCCAAGGAGTCAACGTCGCCGAAGTCGCCGTTCTCTCTCACTCTTGTAAGTTCTGCCGTACTATGCTCTCTCTGCACGCTGCTGCCAAGTTCAAGTGGAGGTCCTCGAGCAGAAAAAAAACGACACCCCGAAGTGACATATTAGGGTACAAACACACACACAGCGCAGCACAACTTCAACCCCAAGAACACGATCTCAGCGACGATCAGGTTTGAAACCGTAAATTTTGAGGCGCGCGCGCGTACGCCTGAGATCAGGTTTCCGGAGAGTCGTACTTCAACGAGCTTCCTAGACAGGCAGAGGGTGTGGAGGAGACCGCGCGCAGGTCAAACGCGCGCTGAACCTCGCGCCAAGATCAGAGCGACCTGTGCGGGGAGGAGGAGGAGAAGGAGAGTTTGGGGAGGTGTCCTCGCCGCGTTGAGAGACACTTGAGAGGGGTTCGCCAATGCGGAGGTAAACTCGATTTGATCGCGCTGAACAGCTGAAACGGAGATCGCGCCTTAGTAATTATGCTGCACGCGAACGAATCGGTTGTGAGGTGTCGATTAAGTTTGGGTTGTTGTAATTTGGTTTGCCGTTCGATCAGTTGCAATGTGATATTGATAGAGTTAGAGTTTTGGATCAATAAATAATTCAAAAATTAAATAATTTGTTTGTTTGTTTCATTTGAATGAAATTTCTTTACCATGAGTAAAATAATGCGTTTTAAATAAAATGTAAATACAGTTGTAGTTTTCCAGTAATTTTACGTTTCAAACATCTATGTTTGCTGGTGTTATTGGGGTTTTCATGAAAAGTCAACAGAAACTCGTGGTTTGTCCCGAATTCTGTTAAAGGAATGCAATTGCAATGATTTATGGTGTCACAGAAGATTGTACTTGATTAGTAACAATAATTTTGTCAAATGGAACAAAAGTGTCAAACGATCAGGTGGTGATGGTCGGTTAAAGACAAAAAAACAGTTTCAATATTTTAGAAGATTTTTTTTTAGAAGAGTTGACTACGAAAATTATTAACGCCAAATTCATTCAAACTAACTTTAAAACTTGCTTTTAAAATTATTTTGTCATGGCGTAGGGAATAGTGGCGAAACTTGATCCTCTGGGACAAATGAGGACAGCGTGAGTTAAAAAGATTACTGTGATGTTCTAGATCGTTTTGTGTAATTGACTCAAACTCTCTGTAGAATATGGATATTTTTTAATAATTGGGTTAAGTTTCACACGTTTTGCTGAAAAGCTACGCAAAAAAACAATTAAAATTCATGAAAATAATATTATTAATTATCTATGAATTGATTGATGCACCTAATCATTTTACTATTTTTACAATCAATTGTTTAAAAAATGTCTTTTGGCACCAAAATTATTTTTTTTCTACAAACATAATGTCCCAAATCCGATTTTTTAAACAATGCAATAACATCATAAGTGAACATTTCTGAAAAAAAAACATCGAAAAGTTCAGATAATTTACTAAAATATTATCTCATAAACATATAAGTTTGGACCTCTGGTTGCTAAGGATAAGAGAAAAACAAACAGGATAATTAAAGTTTTCAATGTTTCACCCAAGTCTCAGAGCCCCATTTTAAAATTCCAATATGTCAGCAACTTGTGATCTAGCTTTCAATGCTAAAAAATGAAAAAAAAAAAAAACTTTTGATAAAATACTTTTATCACCCAAACATAGTTTAATTTTTAATGCAAAAAGTTAATAGTTTTGTGAAAAAGTGCCGTTCTACACAAAATTGTCATAAGTAAATTTTGGGCGATTTTGACTAATGATCATTTTTAATTTTAGATTTACGTATTTTTTCGAAAATCTCATAAAATCTATTAATTTGTTTGGAAACTCATTAAAAACGACGCATAATTGCTCCAGTATTCTCTTTACGGAATCATTAGTTTTACAAAGCATTGTTTACTTGTTTACTTGTTGTCTGGTTCGATCAGGGACACAGTAAAAAAAAATCATGGTAATATTACATCTGGGAAGAGGCCGTACATCTTTAATGTCAGAAATGTGTAATATCTAAAAATGTGTAATTTTACAACTTTTCTGGTGCAATGTCACTTTTTCAGTCTAAATTGAGGTAAAATTTCATTATAAAAGAGGTAATATTCAACATTCCAAAATTAAACCATCAAAATTTACAATATTTTTACAGTGGACATATAGGGCAAATAGGAACTCCAGTCGAAACATTTCATAGCATTTTTTTAGTTGCACTTTTTTGAACATGGAACAAGATGATCAGAAATCACTCACAAAACAATAAAAAAAAAAAAAATTTGTTGATTTTTATGTGCACATTCACAAACACTGAAAATGTACAGTTAGTTCTAAGAACCCAGAGGAAATCCAGATCGAGTTTTTTTTATCTGTTTGTCTTTGAAGCGTACACAGAAAATATGATGGTAAAATTCATCAGGAAATGGTGACAAATGTGGTGTCAAAAAACATGTGTTGATTAATTATTCATCAGTTTCTGGTAAATTTTTATCAGGTTCACATTTTTAAACATTTTTTTAAAGTAATATTACTCAAAAAGAGATAATATTCAACCAACCAAAATTTCAACCTTCCAAAATATTTTTTTTCTGTCTTTAATTTCGAATTCAACATTAGTTTAGGCTAAATTAACCAAAAAAAATATCCCCTACAAAAAGTAAATCTACAGTTGTCAGTACTTTTCAAAATGACCAATCTATGTTTTTTGCCTTCGAGCCATAAATAATTTGCATAAATAATCACTTTTAGGAACGCTCTGAACTAGTGATTTATGTAAAATCACACCATTTTACGGCAAAAAATTTTTTCGAGATGAGCAAACATATTTACTCTTGATCGTGACTACGCGCAAAAATAGCTTATTTTCTGCGATATCCATAACCAGCACAACCCAGGTCTATCCAGTACCTCCGCCGAATCAGTAATTACATGGTACTTAAACACTCTAAAGTATCAAACATGAAAACACTATGATTTTGCAGGATTGTGATGTACTTCTTAGAGAACAGAGCAGAACAGAGCATTAAACGTAGGAAGCAAAGGTACGGTCAGGCATCCGCAAAAAAAAAGGGGTTCAAACCAGTCCGGACTCGGCGATGACATGTGTATTATTAAGGGGAGCCTCCACCGAAGCCCACATACTCTGGTCGGCCTATCGATCGAGTAGGGTTGATAAGTTGAAGACCTCTACCGCAAACCACAAGTACTGCTGACAATACGGGGGTTGTCGCTCTGGAAGCTGTGCGGTGTACCTTTTGTGTACAAGTGGGACAGAATGAAAACATCGTTGGCTCTCGTTCTTGTTCTCTATTGGATAAATTTACGGTGGTGGCTCGAACGTAAGTGCAGAAATTTGCGAAGGCGCTTAGGCCGTTAAAGTTTATGTTGCCCCCCCTTCAAAATTGGTCTGAAAAATCAGGGGGCAAAAAACATATTTTTCCAAAAAACTTCAAAATTTCTATGAAAATAGAAGTCTAATTAACAAAAAAACAATCTTAAATGCATTTTTCTGCATTGATAATCATATTTAGCATGTTTGCGCTTGTTTAAAAATGTTTTGATTTTTTTTTATTAAATTCCAAAAAATATATTTTTCGCAAAAAATAAAATTTTCGTCAATACTTAGATATTTTGGAAACTAATGATGGCAAAACAACTGGACAGGTGTATAATGCAAACACTTTTTTAATTAAAATGTTAAAACCATGGCTCGTAATTTCAATTTTTGCTTTTTTTTTTTTTTGCCCCCCCCCCCCCCCCTTTCCACTTTGGTCAGAGGCGAGAGACATAAACTTCAAAAAATATTTGCAACGGCCTTATTAATGTAAATAAATTTGCAAAAAAAAAAGTTAAGAAGAATCAAATTCTACATCTGAAGTTACTTCCTGTTGGGATGTCAATATTTGCAATAATTAGTGTTTTTTGCTTTACCTTTCATTCTATTTATGGCAAATTATCAAACATCCGAATGTATGTGAAAGCTAATTTTCAAGATAACTTTTGAACTACTCATCGGAACTCCAAACAATTCAATAGCGACGTATGGGACCCTTAAACCGAGTCGATTGCATTGGGTGAGTTTTCAAAAAGCCGTAAGAGCCACTGTGACCTCCGACACTAATATTCGTTTTTCTTCAAATTGTAATAAAATTTTATTTATTTTTAGTTTGGGGGACTTGAAAGACGTGGAGATGAACAATCTTAAGTATTTTTGAAATAGGTTTTTCGTAAGTAGGTCGAATACCGAGGCAAGAAGACTTTATTTACCATTGGCTCTTACGTCTTTTTAAAAACTAATCCGAGAAAAGTTAATTTTTTAGGCAATCTACGCCTTCTACGACTAATTTTATCAATGGCATCAGAGCAAACCTCAAAAAATCAGTTAAAATCAGGGATACCATATTAGAGAAAAAAAAATATTAAAAACATGCTTTTTTGTTTTCGAAAAAAATAGTTTTAGACGTATTGTACAACAATTACAGCCATTGGTGCCAATATGTAAAACCAACAGAAACCCAAAATATGACCAATAATCGATAATTCGTTGCTTTCACCAATTCTAAGGGCAGATTCAGATTCATCGGGCAAAATTATATGGAGAATCATGTAGCTGGAAAATTTTAGAATTTTGTAAGGGCGGTCCCATACACTTTTCTCTTAAAAATTAGAAAATTTCAAATGAAAATATTTTCAGTTTGAAGAAAAACTTCAACGTTTGTAGTATCCAAGAATTCTTTGTTCATGTGCAACCGAATGCATACAATTTAGCTTGTGTTTTTTTTAGATATTTATGTTTTAAAATTGCACGTTTCTTACTTTAAATTAGCTGTAACTATTTACCCTTAAAACAAAAATATTTTTTTTTCAAACCACGATCAAATGCGGTAAGATCACCAAGATGCTCTATTCTCCCATCAACCGGCGGTCCCACCTGGATATCAACTCTAAGCTGCTGCTCTACAAGACGGTGTTCAAGCCGGCGATGACGTACGGTTACCCGGCGTGGTACGACTGTGCCGCTTCCCACCGGAAGAAACTTCAAGTCAAGCAGAACCGGCTGTTGAAGATGATGCTAAATCTAGATCCTTTTTACCCGACTGACGACGTCCACAGGATGGCTAAGAAGGAGTTGATCAACGATTGGCTCCAGCGAGTGCTACCGAAGTTCTGGATGGGGTGTGCCACCTCAGTCAACCCCCTGCTGCAGCGGTTGTCCCCTTGAGCTGTGATATTAGAATAAGTAACGCCTCCTTTCCTCTAACTATCCCATATCTATTAGCTATTTCGAAGGTTATTTTTGCATTTTTTTCCTTCTCTGTCCAATTCGTTCTCCTTAGTAAGAGTAAACTCTTTCCCCATTAAGAACAAATCAGCTGTTGAAAGGTAACCCTGAATTGCTATGTTAAAAACTAACTTAATCCACCTACGTGGTTGATGCCTTCCTCACTTTTTACCAACAATGGGTAATATGAGTGGTTTGGACACATATTTCAGCTATTTTTTTTAGATCCAGAAAAATACGTACACACATATAACTTAAGTAATCATAACTCGAGACAAGGTTGCCAGATCAACAATGTTGTGAGCTCGTTAGAAAGGTTTTTCGATTACCTAACCAACGATGGGTCGGATGGTGGATCCGGACATAGTTTACATACGTTTAAGTGGGATCCGGCTTCAAAAAAGTGCATCAATATCACTTAGGTGGACATATCTCGAGACAGAGTTGCCAGATCTTCCATGTTTTGGACTCGTTTGAAAGGTTTTTTGATAACCTAACCAACGATGGGTCGGATGGTGGATCCGGACATAGTTTACATACATTTAAGTGAGATCCGGCTTCCAAAAAGTACATAAATATTACTTAAGTGGCCATATCTCGAGACAGGGTTGCCAGATCTTCAATGTTTTGGACTCGTTGGAAAGGTTTTTTGATAACCTAACCAACGATGGGTCGGATGGTGGATCCGGACATAGTTTACATACATTTAAGTGAGATCCGGCTTCCAAAAAGTACATAAATATTACTTAAGTGGCCATATCTCGAGACAGGGTTGCCAGATCTTCAATGTTTTGGACTCGTTGGAAAGGTTTTTTGATAACCTAACCAACGATGGGTCGGATGGTGGATCCGGACATAGTTTACATACATTTAAGTGAGATCCGGCTTCCAAAAAGTACATAAATATTACTTAAGTGGCCATATCTCGAGACAGGGTTGCCAGATCTTCAATGTTTTGGACTCGTTGGAAAGGTTTTTTGATAACCTAACCAACGATGGGTCGGATGGTGGATCCGGACATAGTTTACATACATTTAAGTAAGATCCGGCTTCCAAAAACTACATAAATATTACTTAAGTGGCTATATCTCGAGACAGGGTTGCCAGATCTTCAATGTTTTGAACTCGTTGGAAAGGTCTTTTGATTACCTAACCAACGATGGGTTGGATGATGGATCCGGACATAGTTTTCATGCATATAAGTGAGATCCGGATAAATGTGAAAACACATTTTTATATATAACTTTTGAACTATGGGACCCTAAACCAATTCGAATGCAACCGGTTTGATCAAAATCGGTCCAGCCAGTGCTGAGAAAACTTGGCAAGAATTTTAAACACATACATACATACACACATACACACACACACATACACACACAGACATTTGTTCAGTTTTCGATTCTGAGTCGATAGGTATACATGAATATAGGTCTACGAGCTGTTTTTCAAAAGTTCAATTTTCGAGCAGGATTATAGCCTTACCTCAGTGAGGAAGGCAAAAACGGACTTTTGAGGGTTTGCTATGATGATATTGATAAAATTAGTCTGGGAAGGTGAGTCGTGATCGTGAACCACCCTTATTTTTAACCAAGCCAAAAGTTGCTCCTATCCATTTGCAACAACTCTTCTGAAAACACCAAAGCTTCCAAAACTTCAATTTTTTTTTTGCGGGAAATCTAATTTCCACTTAATTTTGCGATCTTGTGCTTTGTCAGCACTAATATGTTACATGTTTGCATGTACGACCGAGCCACGTAGCCCTGTGGTAACGCTTCCGCCTCGTAAGCGGTAGATCGGGGTTCAAATCCCGGCTCGGACCAACACAACTGGTGATCTTTTCCCTTCTGGATTCGATTGCTTAGTAAAGGGAAGGTAGTGTATCGTCACAAGCTGGACCTTATAATGACACCTTAGGGAAGGCGACCTATGGAATGTTAACATTCACCTTAACATGTTAACATTAAGTTAAGATTTAGCCACTGAATCCGCTTTGTAAATGCGGCCCCGATACTCTTCATGGGTCATGGGAAAAATTTACTTACTTTGCTTGTTTGCTTAGTGGCCAATCTACAATCCCTTAACTTGAGAATAGTTAAGTTGGTTCGAATTGATTGCGGTTATCTAAAATCAACTAAAAAAACTTGTTGGCCTATTATATGTTGCTATGCAGATGTTTGATTACCTTTGATAAGGAAACGTCAACTTACCGAACCATACGTCAACCGAACCGCATATGGTCGTCTTGTCCCACTTTCCCCTAACTTATTTGCTTACTTCACCACATTAGAAGATCAGATTCCTTTCCATGGGTTCAAATTCCTACGCTACGTACAATGTTCTAGGTAAAGTTAAGTGGTAACTTCGGTCCAAATTTGGTCAAGCTACTTAGAGTGATCATAAGGTTTGCCAGTGTTGCCAGATCTTTAACATCTTTTTCTCTTCAAGTTAGGTCGAATGTTTTAAAAGATTTTATGTTTCCTAAAAGCAACTGTTCTTTAAAGCTCCAAATCGACATTCCCAAGGATCCTTCAGTACATTGACCACCTGGTATGGCATGGTCCCTCAGCATCACCGCATCAAACCGCACCATCATCTCCGTCCGAAGCGAGCTGTGAGCATTTAAAGTTCTGCTGCTGATCATATGAACCGCCAATTACGCTGGCTTCGCCGGGATCTTCTTCGGATGCTTTCGGGGGTTCGATTTCAGGCAGTTCTTGGTTATTGATTTGTGGTCTATGTAATTGGAGCAATTAGTGCATTACGTGTGCTCAGTTGTGCCGACTTTTGAGAAGGGGATTCCAATTGTTCTAATATAAATATCGACGGATGAGTTCCGAGCTGTATCAAAGTGTCTTTGCAGTAGTTCCAAGCAACAGCAACAGCAGCAGTTTCAATTGTTCCGGATTATCCCGTCAAAGAAAAACCTCGCAACTTCAAAATGTTCAAGCTGGTGTGTATTCCTGGAGTGTTCTTGTGTGATTCAGTTCCGATCTCTGGGCGCAAAGTGATAACTTACTGCTAGGATAGTGCAATAAATGTCCCATTTGGTGTACATTTCACGCCGTCAAGTGATAATTAACGAGTTGAGGTGTCGCGGCGGGACCTTGCTTGCTCCATCAGACTCAGTCGTCGTCGTCGTTGACGTATCAGGCCAGCCTCCGCGGAGTTCAAGTCAACGCGTCGTCGTCGTCTAGGCGAGGACCAGACGAACGAAACGATATTACGACTATTTTGTGTTTTAGTTGGAAGTGCTTTTCAAGTACACAGGTGGAAGTGAACTCGTTGGGGTCGCGGCAAACACTGGTTCTTGCTGGAAGATTCTGTTTGCTACGGCGAACAAGCTTTTCAAAAAATCACTTCAAAGTTCGTCAACCAGTGTAACTTATGTTTCGAATGTCCAAGCTAGAGGGAGTTGGGGCGGCATGGCTATAATTTATGCAGTTGACGAGTTGCAGTTTGGTGACTGGGTTAATTAGTGAAAACGCAGTGCTGCTGCTGCTGGTGCATAATTTACGGGACGTGGTGGCACTCTAAGTCACCATGGCGATGGGATGTCACGATTGGCAGCTTGATTTCGATTTGAATTTGGCTGGAAATTTGCGTGCGATTGTGCGACTCTATCCCGGTGGGAATTGGGTGAAATTCGGAATAATTTCATGCTGAGCGTTTAAGTTCTCGGTGTATCAATTCGTTCCTGGAATTTCGATACAATTGTGATGACTACATGAAATGAATCGTTGCTCATGTCAAGGTCAGAGTTTATAACATAAATCTTGTTTACTTTAACTTTAAATAACATTTCTAATGGTTTGTTTAATTGTATTCTACAAACTTAATTTAGTTTGAATTTTATGTTAATGCATTTTTGATGAGTAACCATTTGGCGTAAATTTTCCATATTTTTCTATCAATCGTTTTACATTTTACTCAAAATTTCCAGTGCGTCCTTTGAAGTGGAGTGCTTTGGTTAATAAGCAAGTTTTTTAACCTGTTAATGCCCTTATGTTTCTGTAAATTTGATTTTTTTCGTTTGGGGAGGCTCTTTGAGTAAGCCAAATGCTACAGAAAACCTTTATTTCTTTTTTGTGTATTTTCTAGGATTTTTGTTGTTGGCCGTTGCAAATATTTTCCAAAGTTTATGTCTCCCCCCACCTGGCTCAAAATTGGCTCAAAAAATCAAGAAGCAAAACAATACAACTTAAAAATTTCAATGGAATCAGACGTGCAATAAACTGAAAACAATTTAAAATACATTTCCATGCGTTGATAATCACTTTGATCATGATTGAAACAGTTAAAAATTAATTTAAAGTTTTGTAAAATTTCAATGCACAGGTCCGTATAAAAATCGCAAAAAAAATATTTCGGCTCGTTTTGGATTTTTCGAAGTCTAATGATTGTAAAACAACTGTACTGATGAATAATGCATTTTACAACACTTTTTTCATAGAATAATTTATACGATGGCAAGTAATCTATACTTTTATTTTTTTTAACATTATTTGTCAAAAGTCGATATCTTTAAATTTAGCAATTCAAACAAATTTGATTTCATGTATTAAGAGAAATTTAAGGTAGAAATCAAATTAATCTTAATCAAATTTATTTAAGATTGAAAAAACTTCTACATAAGATGTTGATTTTTTTTTGATACAGTGCATGACGTTTATAATTGCATTTTTGATCAAATAGGCTAATTTTAGGTGATTTGATTTTTTTTAAGTTTACTTATAAAAACTTATGATGTCCCAAATTTATTTATATTTTGATTTTTTTAAAGCAACATAACTGTCATAATGTTTAATGTATTTCGAGATACTTTTTGTTTCAACACTGTGAAAATTAGACGTGTTATTCGAAATTTGTTTTTTTAGCCTTCTCCTCTCTACTTTGGCCAGAGCAAGGGGACAGAAACTTTGAATCAAATTTGGACCAGCTTAACTTGATATTGTTATCTTTTCGGTAAAATTTCTACAATAGAAAACCATAAGAAAAATCAGTGTTGGTAAAACTGTATGTTTTCTGATGTCACTTTTCTCACAGAGTTGATCCAAATAATAAATATTTCAATCTTTGTAAAAAATCTGGTCATTTTTGAATATTTAAGTTTTTTGCTTACCCTGCCATTTTAAAACATTAAGAGCTTATAAATAAATTGATTATTTCGTTGAAAACTTGTGAAATCAAGTGTATAAATTGTTTAATGTAGGTAATCCTAGTTATTTAGAAATCTATTCATAATAGCATGATGCATGCTTGTATGTACTTTTTGATACTTTTTGTTACACAATTTTTTTTGGCGTAAAATTTAATGCTCAGTTTTACTGTTTTAAAGCTTGCAAAATTAAAATATTAAACATATTGTTCAACTGAGCCCAATTTTAGTACAATTCTAATATTTTAACTCTTTACTTATCCTTATTCATTTATCATTTATTTTGAATATAATTTATAGAGTCCAGAAGCGATCAACAGAAGTTTCGATTATCTGAAGGATTCGAAGAAACATCCGATAACCGAAATATGAAAAAATCGTTTTTTTAAATAAAATTTTAGTTCAGTGACCCCGTATAAGTCAAATTTAAATGGTTGATTTTCTGAAACAAAACAAAATGCAAGTTCACTTTTCCCATCACAGCATTTTCCAGATCATATTTGAGCTCAACGACTTAAAAATGGACAATTTTTTTTAATCAAGTCTGATCTGCATTTTTTTGCACAAACGTTTAATTTAAATGTGTAATTGCATATCATATTTTAAAGTAACAAAATAAAAAAAAAACTTGATGGATTAGTATGTTCAAATTATGGTTGACAGTTAATTATTAAAGTAAAAGAATTATAGTCACTGAAAAATATCTACACCTGCTTTGAAAAGCAAAATTATATTTTTCAAGTTTAAAAATGCAATGTTTGACAAATTATTTCGTACCATTACAGATTGTCCTTGCCTGCCTGGTGGCCGTCGCCGTTGCCGCTCCGGCACCCGCACCCGGACTGGTCGTTGCGTCCCCGATCGTCGTAAGCCACTCGTGAGTGCCCTATCCCTCATCCCAATCGCGAACCTGAGGTTCAA
Organism: Culex pipiens pallens; assembly: GCF_016801865.2. Taxonomy (NCBI): domain Eukaryota; kingdom Metazoa; phylum Arthropoda; class Insecta; order Diptera; family Culicidae; genus Culex; species Culex pipiens. The sequence continues at coordinate 118,220,131 of NC_068939.1, forward strand.
AATCTCACTTTTTTCTTCTTCTTCTCCTCCTACCAGCCATGCCCACGTGGTGCACACCCCGATCATCAAGTACAAGGCCGTTCCGATCATCAAGACCGTCCCGGTGTACAAGCACATCCCGGTGGTGCACTCGGTTCCCGTGATCAAGACCGTCGTGGCCAGCCCGGTCCTGTACCATTCTCACCACCACCATCACTAAACTATCCAGCTTTTGTGGATAATTTAGGGCGCTGGGAGTAATTTATTGATGTACCTTGAGTGAAAACTAACTTTTGTTTATTAAATTGTGTATTAAAATCTTGATTTTTAAACTCGAAACTACTGGTTTGATTTATTCTTATCGTGTACTCTGTTAGTTCAAATTTAAAGTGTCCTCCAACCTCTTGGTTGAAGACGTCGCAGTCATTTTCAATCTCTTTGATTTTAACTTAAAAATCCGAGAAAAAAGTCTTCACATCCTTCCCAAAGCACAGCTTCTTTGCATTTAATCGCATCGAGAGTCAACCCAATAAACCGTTTATAGTCGTGGTGTGATACTGTGCAACGCTTTTATCGCCGGCTGTGCAGAGCTTTTATGGAGCTTCTCAGCACTAGAATTGAATCTATCAAAGGCTACATAGTTGCCGGTTTAAGACCCCGAGTGTGGGGGGGGGGGGGATCCGCTTCATCGCGCGGAAGAACATAAACCCTCGAAGCGATTTACTAATCATCCTGCTGCTCGCAAGTGCTAACTCATGGGATCATCACGAAGTTGGTTCCATGGTTTGATTCAGCCTGACTTCCTCATTGAGCGAGATTCTAGACACTTATGAAATTGAAAACTAGCAACACTGATTACGAGCGTGACGTTTATCAAAGCTATGATTGTCAACCTTAGCTTGCTGACCTTGAAGTGTCAATCACTTCGAGCCCATCAACCAAAAGGTTAGCTGGCCGACCATCAAATTGTTTGATTCAGTGTTGCCAGTTGAGCTCGTACTCAACCAGAAAATCAATCTATGATTTCAACCTCGTCGCAAAAGGAACCGTCCATGTCTAGATGATGTCTGCGCCGTTTCCTCAATCAAATTTGGCACCCATCGTGCCGGGAAGCTGCGGATACGAATTGAAGAGATATGCAAAACAAAACAAAACAAAAAAACCAGCGAAAAAAAAACATCCACCCAAACAAAACACCAATCAAAGTCTCAACGCACGGTTCTCCGCTATTAAGTATAGACCCCCTCAATAATGGTGCAATTTGCTATGGAGGGGTTCCTCCACCACCATGACCCTACCAAACCGTGCAGACTTGTGGATTGAAACATCAAAGCGAGTTAGAGGCAGCTGGTTTTTTGTTGTTGTTCGTTTAGCGTTATGTTTATCGCCTCTGGTTGGATTATGGACCCGCAGTCGCCTCTTTGAACTGAGATGATGATGACCGTAACCTGGCGCGGGGAGTCAAGGATGAACTGCGTTGGTCTCTGGTTTGAGAGGATGGATGATGGCTTCCGTTTTGCAATGTGGTAGTATCGTGTCGTAGAACATTTCACAACTTGAAGATCTGAACATGATTATGGTATCGATATTTGATTTTGCAAAATACTTGGAGACCTCAAGAGACTTGATGTCTTCAAAAGATTTTAATTCATACAAAGACTCGAAGTGCTCCAAAGACTTGACAATCCCATAGAATTCATTCCAAGAATTAAAGTCCTCCAAAGATTAGGTCATCAAAAGACTCGAGGGGTCCAATAACTTTAAGTCCTCCAAAGACTTGAAGCCCTCCAAAGACTAGAAGTACTCCAAAAACTTGAAGTCCTCCAAAGACTTGAAGTTATCAAAAGAATTGAAGTCCTCCAAAGACTTGAAGTCATCAAAAGACTTGAAGGGGTCCAAAAACTTGAAGTCCTCCAAAGACTTGAAGTCCTCCAAAGACTTGAAGTCCTCCAAAGACGTGAAGTCCTCAAAAGACTTCGAGTCCTCCAAAGACTTGCAGTCATCCAAAGACTCGAAGTGATCCAAAATCTTGAAGTCATCAAAAGACTTAAAGTCATCCAAAGAATTTGAGTCCTCCCAAAACTGGAAGTCTTTCAACGATTCGAAGTTCTCTAAAGACCTGAAGTCCTTCAAAGACTTGAAATCCTCCAAAGATCCTAAGTTTTCTACAGACAGACCTTCTTCAAAGACTTGAAAATCCTATAGAATTGAGGTCCTCTGAAGACTTGAATCCTCCAAAGACTTGAAGTCATCCAAAGACTCATAGTCCTCCAAAGATTTAAATTCCTCCAAAGACTTGAAGTTTTCCAAAGGACCGGCGGTTGATTCAACTCTTCATTCAAAGACTAGAAGTCTTGCAAAGACTCGAAGTGCTCTAAAGTCTTGGAGCTTTTAGAGATCCGAAGTTCTCAAAAACCTTATTTTTCAAAACTTGAAGTCATCAAAGAATTGAAGCCTACCAAAGATCCAAAGTTCTCTAAAGATCTGAAGTCCTCCAAAGGGACTTCAACTCCAAAGATCTTGAGTTCTCTAAAGATCTGACTTTCTTCAAAGACTTGAAGTCATCCATAGACTTGAAAATCCTTTATAATTTAAAGATTTGAAATTCTCCAAAGACTTTAAGTCATCCAAAGACTTGAAGTCAGCCGAAGACTTGAAGTCATCCAAAGACTTGAAGTCATCCAAAGACTTGAAGTCATCCAAAGACTTGAAATCATCCAAACACTTGAAGTCATCCAAAGACTTGAAGTCCTCCAAATACTTGAAGTCCTCCAAAGACTCGATGTGGCCCAAAGACCTTTGGTCATCCAAAGACTTGAAGTCATCCAAAGACTTGAAGTCATCCAAAGACTTGAAGTCATCCAAAAACTTGAAGTCCCCCAAAGATCTTAAGTCCTCTAAAGATCTAACTTTCTTCAATGACTTGGAGTCATCCAAAGACTTGAAAATCCTATAGAATTGAAGTCCTCTGAAGACTCAAAGTCCTCCAAAGATTTGAAGTTCTCCAAAAAAATTAAGTCTTCGAAAGACTTGAAGTCCGTCAAAGACTTGAAGTCTACCAATGACTTAAAGTCCTCCAAAGACTTAAAGTCCTCCAAAGACTTAAAGTCCTCCAAAGACTTAAAGTCCTCCAAAGACTTGAAGTCATCCTAGGACTTGAAAATCCTATAGAACTCCTCTGAAGACTTGAAGTCTTCCAAAGACTTGAAGTTTTCCAAAGACTTAAATCCATCCAAAGAAACCTGAAGTCATCCAAAGACTTGAAATCGTCAAAAAACTTGAAGTCCTCTAAATACTTGAGGTTCAACAAAGAATTGAAGTCCTCCAAGGATTTGATTCCAGAAGATCCGTATTTCATGAAATTTACATATCTTGAAGTAAAACTTTATCTTCGCAGTCTTCAAAACTCAAAATCGATGTCAAATCTCTAATTTACCAGATATAAAAATCTGCGGGTCTTGAAGCATGCAGATCATTTACAACTAGTACTAGAAGACTTCAGACCATGAAGTCTTACTAGATCGTATGAAGATGCTGCCAGTTCCCAGCCACCATAATTTTAATGGTACGATTGACTTTTTCCTCCCTGCGAAGGTCGACTCTAAACCTTGAACTCCACTGTCTCCAGGTAAACCAACCATCCAACCAAAGGCAAAAGGGTATAAATCTGCCCGATCAAATTATTATGCAACAAATACATCACCTGAGACGCACGAGATCACCCTGCGGGCTGCACACCCTGACTCACGGCTCAAATGTCGTCGTCGGTCTCCTCCTCCTCCTTCTCTCGTCGAGGAAACGTGATCTCCAGCATGCTTGAAGTGCCCGGCGCACCAAAGTACGATGCAAAACACCTTGGACGCAATGCGTCCCAAGACCTGTTTATGTGCGATCGCTCATCACCGATACTTTAATTGGGAGCATCGCGTCTGGAGATGTCTGTACGGCAACAGCTGAAGTGAGTTTCGTTTCTTGCTTTCTGAACATCCCTAGATCGTGCCGCTCAAACATCATTGTGGGAGAGCATCGGCCAATCGATACTCGGGCCGCAAATCCCATATCTCATTAATTTAATGACACAATTAATCAGCGCAGCGCAGCGGCGGCGGCTTCCAACGATCTCAACGACGTCAACATCACCATACGCGCGCGCGGAGAGAGGATCGCATTACGTGCATCGCAGAGTGGTGATCTTGAAAACGAAGCCTAACTGGACCTTGAGTAGACCCCTCGGTTGAGATCCAAACTTGTTGTCGAGATCGCTGTACCTGTACCTGTACGATCTTCTGCCTCAAGTGTTGAGTTCTCTAGTGTGCTGATCCACGTATGGCCGGACCGGGGCGCGATCTTCCCCTTCCGCACTGGCCATATCGAGGGTTTGAGGGACTCGGTGGTGATGCGACTTGTGCATTCATGCTGTAAATTGGGGTTGGTCATGTGGGTTTCGCGAAGCTTCTCGAATGCGACCTGACCTGCGTTACACCGGCATAGGTATAGGCATACTGCGACAGGTTCGACTGATGTGTTGTTGCCGTAGGGTTGGATCGCGTTGATCCTTTGATGGAACTTGTACACGGTGATTACTGATGTTGCTTAACGTGTTTCCTAACAAGCGTCAAATTTGATTAGTCGAGTCGATTAAGTGTTGACTCATCGATTACACAGGGTATTGAGCTGAATCGCACTGGAACATTTCAACTGAAATCGTGTGTGTTTACATTAACAGTCTTTAACTGGTCATAGAATAATTCAAGACAGCTTCAAGACTTCAAGATCTGATAACATAAATATCTAAATACTTCAAGACATGAAGTCTTTAGAATTCGAAGACATCAAGATTTTGAAGCCTCACATTTTGGAGACTTCATGATCTGAAGACAACACAGTTTGAAATGGCAAGTACTGAAGACTTAACAATCTGCAGACTTCAAGACCATAAGAATTAAAGGTCTGTAGGATTTAAGATCTGGAAACTTCTAGATTTTGGCTTCAAGGTTTCAAGTTCTGGAGACTTCAAGACATTAAGATTTAATGGTTAGAAGTTTTTAACATTTGAAAGCTTCATAAAATTGAGATCTTCAGATCTTTCAGTCTTAAAACCTGGAAGTATTCAGGTCTTGAAGTCCACAGATTTTTAAATCTTCAAATTGTAAAGCCTTCAGATATTGAAGTTTTGAGATAAATTACTGTGTTGCATATCTTGATGTCTATAGGTACCGTAAACCGGGGTGACTTTGATAGGATTTCAATTTGTTTTTAGAATATTTTCCAACAGGTAAGGTTTTTCTCAAGATTATTATTTTTAAAACATGTACTGGGGTAGGCCACACAAAGTCCATGCACTATTTCGGAAAAAAAGTTTTTTCAATAATGTTTAGAAAAATAGTTACGTAAAAAATTCTTAGTTTTAATTCCGGGGTGACTTTGATAGTCATAGTTTTTCTTGTTAAAATCATACTTCAGAAGTTCAAACTTTATTTGTACTCTAAATGTACCATCATTAAAGTAGCTGATACAGTTTTTAGGAAAAAAAATCAATGTTTATATTTAGTTAACTAAGTTTATAAGCTTTTTAGCAAAATACATATAAATTTTAGGTAAAATTGTTAAAAAGTCGGAATTTTGCCTGAAATTTGTTAAAACTAGTTTTGTTTATAAAATTATCGATTTATATTGCAGTATAAACTGAATTCGAAGCATTTTACATTTTACATGAAATTTGTTCAACTGAAATTGCCTATAATTTTGGAGATTTTTTTTAAATTGTGTTTCAAAAACACATATTATTTATTATTTACAAACTTTTTTAACCTTCTCCTAGTGGAAAATTGTCCAAAGAATCCGAAAATGCATTCCGTTTTCCGATTAAAAATCATGTTCATTGAGAAAATCATGACGCTTTGAGAAGTTGAAAATAATGACTTTCATCAACATTTTCTTAACTATAGTTAACTAACTTTTTAAACTTGTCAAAATTTTATTAAAAGTTTTTCTTGAGGTACTTTGAACACTTCTCTACCACGGTCAGTATTATTCTAAACAATTCCATACGTATTTTAATTGTACTCTTTATTTTGCGGAAAAATCGCAAACCTATCAAAGTCACCCCGGCTATCAAAGTCACCCCGTTTTACGGTATTTAAGTCTTCAGATCAAGAATTCTTGAGACTATGAATCCTTCAGTTCTTGATTTATCCAGTTTTAGAAGGCCTCAGAACTTGAAGTCTTTAAATCTTGCAAGATCTGAAAATTTCAAGAACTTTAATGCTTGACCGTTTTTGATTTTATAGTTTAACGGGTCTTTTAAGTATAAACCTTTGAGTTTCAAGTAATATAGTTTTATGATTTTTATTGTCATGGGATCTTCAAGTTTCGGATTTTAGAAGTTTTACGATGTTTATACAAAGGTCAAACGTTTTTCATGCTATTGGATCTTCATAACTTAGATATCCACAGCTCTGTTGTCATACAACTGGATTTTCTAGTGTCCAAACTTCATGTCCTTATGCCTATTGGTGTCAAGTTCAGTAAATCTAAAAAAAGCTGGCATTTCAACGATTTCATAAATCACTTGCGGTTAAACTAGCCTGCTCAATCAGCTGTGATTAAAATGAAATAAAAAAAATAGTTCAACTGTCGGTGGTTCGCCTAACAAGATCAACTTACCAATTAGTCCGAACCACTTAGCAAAGACCAGTCTAGTGAGATTAAACTTCGAACCCGCAAATTTCAAGTCCACCGCCATCGATGACCGCGCGCGCTGTGTCTTGGTCAGTCCGACCTTGGGGCGAAATGTTGTTTACGTCTCGGAGCTAAAGCGTTGTAGGGGCAGGGCAAAAAAAGAACCCCGACGAGCTCGGTCAATTTGTTTCCACGGCAATAAAATGAGCGCGCGGTGTCGCACTTCCCCGTGACTGATTCCGCCGAACTGATTTCGTTAAAGGTACAAACAAGATTTTCGTCGTTACGCACTGCGCGGTGTCGGTTGGCATCCAGCCGACAAGTTGAGGCAATCAAAGAAACGCCTGGTTGATTAATTTGGTCCAAGCGCTAGCCAGAGGCGTAGCAGGTAATAACAATGGATTTTTCTGAAGTTTTTTTTTTCATTTAAGGCTGGTACAAATATTTTTAAAACTTTTTGTCTTCCCTTCCCCCCTTTTGAATCGGCCCGGAAAATCAGGGGGAATTTTTCTCAAAAAAATTCAAAATTTCAATGGAAATTCAAGTGCAATCAGCTGAAATAGGGCGTTAAATTTTCCCGGGTTTTTAATTTCCCGGGAAACGGGAAAAATATTTTTTTAAATCCCGGGAATCCCCGGAATTCAAATTAAATAAGTCTTTTATAAAACATATTTTTTATTTTTTTTATATGTCATGACTAGAAAAGCATAAAAATGTCTCAAATAACATTTAAACAAATGTCTAAAATAACATTTAGACAAATGTCTAAAATAACAAATAAAAAGAAAACAAATAAAATTATACCAGTTAAACTTTAGATAAGTTAAGACATTCATGTTTTATATAAAAAATATTCTACAAATTATCTTAAGGTCATTACCACCAACTAGGAAAAATCTGGACTACAGTCTTAATAGGTACACGGAATTTTAGAGCAATTAATTTGGAGATCGATATACTGATTGTTTATGCAAAAAATGACTAAAACAGATGTCTTAATTCGATACATTCGTCTTTATTTGCCAAAAATGTTTCATGAAAAATAATTTAAAATGATATTATTTTTAAAATTTAAAATCATAAATATACACATTTCCTTTATAAGTCAAATTAAGGGTTTACATACATGTAGGAAATCACAAAATTTTATATTACAGAATATTTTTTAAATCCATTCAAAAGATGATTATTAATCACTCCTGAAAGTTTCATGAAGACATTTCATGATTAAACTGAGTAAGAGACGATTTAAGCTCAACATTTTGCCATGTGCAAAGCGGGCTGTCAAACTTTGTTGGCGTTTTTTCTCTATACCCCGAGTTGATTTACGGGTGCCATGAAAATACAAAAATCAAAAACTAACGGTTTTATATATGAAAAACACCAAAATATTGTTATCTTTTTTTTTAAATAAACTTTCAGAAAATCAGGCTTTGTCATGCACACGGAATCGGTTTAACGAGTCTTCACTATTATATAATTATAAATTTTGAGCCGATTTGGTCGAGACAATGTTGAGATATCGTGGCACCAGTTTTTTGAAACTGCTTACTTGAAATAGCTTTATCTCGGCAATGAAATATCTTCAAATTTCTTTCAAATTTGGCAACCAAATATCTTCAAATTTGTTTTGTTAGTAGGTGAAATTGTATATTTTAATGCCATGAAAAAAGAATTAAAAAAAAGTTGAGGTGTGTGCTCATACTAACCTCTCACTTTTTTGCCGATATACATGTATGTAACCCCTTTATGCTGATACCTAGTTTGAATAGGTCATATAAACATATGAAAAAAAAAAGCTTATGGGACCTTTTCAAAACCCTGGATATATGCCTAATATTTTATTTTTTTATCGTTGTTCATCTATTTGCGGGAATTCCTGGGATGGATGGATGGGTTTATTCAAAAATCTTTTGATATAAAAAAAAATCGATTTACAGTACCGCAAAAAGTTTTTTTTGTCGTTATAATTTTTGTTTTCCTCAAATCTTACCATTTTTGAAAACTAATGATTGCAAAACAACTAAACTAGTGTAAAATGCATTTAAAAACATTTATTTTATTCAAATGTTGAGATTATGGCTTGTTATTTCATTTTTTTCATTTTTTTTGTACACCCATCAATCACAAGAAGGTGAGATAGCCGAGAGGGTTGGTGCGCGGACTCAGTAAGCTGGATATGACTCTCACTAGAATGATGATATTTTTGGGGTGTGCAAACCCATTTTTTTCTTCCGTTCATGCTTTTTGTGTACACGTTTTCTCATACAATATTTCCGTACACAGTTCAATAGGGCGAATCTGCGTTTGTAAACAAGCAGTCTATCCCTTTTGCTCAAGTTACAGTTCACGTAAAGTAAGAAAGGGATAGACTGTTTGTTTACAATCGCAGATTCGCCCTATTGAACTGTTACTACGGATTTCATGCTTTTGCTCGCAAAGGTGATGTGCATGCTTTTGCATGCGAGGTTACACAGATTTTTTTTTACTGTGCGTGTTTTTCGACTTTTTTTGTATTTAATTCAAATTTATCATTTTGCAAAAAACCAACCTATCAACCTATCAATTGCACACTTGATAAAGTGAATATCAGTATTTACATGTTATTATTTTCCACTGCCTTCCCAATCTGGAATTGTCTAAATTCAAGTCTCGGCATAGTAGTTGCTACACCCAAAGGAACAATATATATCCTAATCTGCATTATTTGATTTGCTGCAGATAATGTTACATATTATAACATTTTTTGCAGCAAGTCTGTAGATCATTTTTGCCCGTGTGTAAACATGTCAGCAATCTGCAGTTCTCACCAACACATATAATGCTGGCGCGTCCCCGAGCAACACTCCAGAGAGAAGAATATGTTGGTGCTCTGTCCCTCGCTATTTTCCAAAAATCGTCAAATTATTGCAAGATTCAACTACGCCCATGACGACCGTTGTTGTGGTATCCAGTGGCGACAACGATTCTCTTTTTTGCTCACCACTTAAGATGCTTCTAAGTAGCCTCGTTCAAGTTTAAGTCCAAGCTCGGGGCCGATGGCCGTGGCCAGGTCAGCACACAGGTTGCTGGCTGCATTTTTTTTGCGATCTTCACCTTCGCTTGAACTGCTTCTTGATGGCTGTTCAATCTTAAAAAAATGCTCCTGGAATTGCGTGTGCTGTTGTGATACGAATCGGAACGACAGGTCATCTGACCAACGGTCTGGCGATTAAGGTCGTCCGATAGTGATGGTTCGGTTGGTGAAGATGCTGGACTAGAGTTATTGCATCGTTTTTAACAATGAAAAAGATGTTGGATTTAGATTATTCGTCTTAAAAAAAAATCTTGACATTACTGACAACAAATTAAACGTTGCAACTTTGTATAACCTCAATAATTTGCACAGTCTCTTCGACATCATGTGACACATTCCACAGCAGAAGTGACCTGAATTCTCTTGTGCAACCATCAGCAAAACCCAGAGGCGTTATTGATGGTCACTGCATCTTGATCGATGTGACATTTGCGTGCGAGTAGGTCGTTTGGATTCCAGTGCCAAAGTTATGACACGATGCAATGACTTCTTTTTCGTTGTTTTTTCTTCTTACTTATGGCATGATTTAATTTGTAGAAGGTTGAGGTGATTTCAACGAAAAGGTGACAATTTCTAACCAGCCCAGAGTATTACAGAGTATTTTCAAACAAGTCTAGTCCATTCCAAGTCCAAGTCCAAGTCCAAGTCCAAGTCCAAGTCCAAGTCCAAGTCCAAGTCCAAGTCCAAGTCCAAGTCCAAGTCCAAGTCCAAGTCCAAGTCCAAGTCCAAGTCCAAGTCCAAGTCCAAGTCCAAGTCCAAGTCCAAGTCCAAGTCCAAGTCCAAGTCCAAGTCCAAGTCCAAGTCCAAGTCCAAGTCCAAGTCCAAGTCCAAGTCCAAGTCCAAGTCCAAGTCCAAGTCCAAGTCCAAGTCCAAGTCCAAGTCCAAGTCCAAGTCCAAGTCCAAGTCCAAGTCCAAGTCCAAGTCCAAGTCCAAGTCCAAGTCCAAGTCCAAGTCCAAGTCCAAGTCCAAGTCCAAGTCCAAGTCCAAGTCCAAGTCCACGTCGATATATTAAAATGGCAAACCACTTTTTTTTTCTCCAAAACCCCATTAAAACATCATTCTCTGACACTTTCCCGCTTCATTTTAGAATACCACGAATTTCTAGTGAAATTAGATTGAAGATAAAACTATCCCAAACAACATCCATCGGCATTCCATTGCAAGTTCATAACCGCACTCGTTGATGCTCTCTGCGCAATCAAATTCAACTTTCCATCTGACGGCAATTAAAAGTTTCTCTCCCGGAAAACTGCGCACAATATCTTTATCGCGAGTGTGCGTCACTTTTCCCCACAAGATGAACAGAAAATGCAATTTCTCAACTTGTTTGTTCCATCACGAAAAAAAAAAACTTGCGGAAATTGCAATATTCTAACAAAACAAACATCGGCACACGGCAATCAAACCGACGAGTGGTGCTTCCACTTAATCTGTTCGATGTTTTTGCGTTGTTTCCACGATGCTTTACGAGCAAACCATGCAGCACGATTGCAAAACTTTTCCAATACTCTTCAACCGTGTCCGTTGACAGGGCCAGCGCGATAATCGACAGGTTTGTTGTGGGGATGAAATAACCGCCTCTTCCTTTTATTTTGAATGTTTCCCACGAAATTCCAGCTCTACCGAGTTCCGACTTGTCCAAAAAACGATTCAAGCTCAGTCCAAAAGATGCATAAAGGAAGGTGCGAGGATTGATATTATCTTACTGTTGACGGTACTATGAATACTTTAGGAAATCCGTAACTGGAGAAAGAAAATTATGATCGATTTGATAGGTCGATGTTTTAGGTTATGTCATAAAAAATAAGAGAACAGAAAAATAAATATATTAAAGTGTTATCCAATAACACCTAATTTGTTAAGTGACGATAAATATATTGCAAACCCAGGCCCGTAGCCAGGTGGGTGGGCTTCGAGCTGAATTACCCCCCCCCCCCCAACTTTTGGAAGACATATGAGAGAGAGGGAAGAAGAAAAAAGAAGAAAAAAATCTTCTACCAGCTTCCCCCCCCCCTGTGTGTGTGTGTGTGTGTGTGTGTGTGTGTGTGTGTGTGTGTGTGTGTGTGTGTGTGTGGTTCAATCCAATACCCGCTGGCCGACAGCGAAATTATGGGAAAGTATAATTTGTATCAGTCTTGTCTGACCCCGCCCAAACATAGACCAAGAACCAGAAGTGTCCTCGACATATCTTTAGACTTCCAATCCCATAAGGCAAAAATTAGATTAGCGCGTATTTAATGGTTGTTAATAAGTAGGCACAATTTTACAGTTTTACTTCGGATAGATATAACCAAGTTTCTGGAATCCCAGTAGCCCTCTTTATCGGCTGCTTCTAAGCATCCGAACGTTGCCAGCTTCTTATAGTCGTACGGGTCCGGACGGCCAGCTGCGTGTCCCAAATCACGGACAGCTTGATCTTCCTTTTGCCGATCCGACACATATCCTGGCGAGTGTCTTCTGAAAAGTTTTCCTTGGCAGCTGCGGACACGATCCTGCGGTGTGTTATCTTCAACAGATGATCGAGTTTCACGCAATCCACCGAGAAGAGCTCACCGGAACTTATTTTGGTTCACTTTTTAATACGATACAGGCACACAAAATTTCACAAAGCGAACGCATTAATGTTCACCGATTTCACAAAACAAATCTCCGCATTGAAAAAATCATTTAATTCCACAAAACCAAATTTCCGTAATACAAAAATCACTACGATTATTAACAAAAAACAAAGCTGTGCAGTGAGTGGAGCATGTCGCACACTCTGTTATGAAAAGTTTTCTTCATGTAGCTTTAACACAACACAATTTATCGAACTTTTCCTCGAATTCTTCATTTCCAGGAACGAGTTGAGTTTCACCAAAATTTCACTATTTCGAATTAAAATGGCTTAGAACAACTTTCTTTTCGCTGAGGAACAAAAACTCAAAATAAAGAATCCACACAGCAGCCAAGCCACAAAAACATAGCAGAAACTGTCAGCCAGGAAATTATTCAAGAACGACGCAACGCTAGCCCATGCAGCAGCATTTGACGTTTGAAAATCAGGAACGAGTGAAAATGAAATCATGATGCTCGACAAGAAGAAAAACAAGATTAAGAAAAAGGCTCGCAAAATTAAAAATCCACGAAATTTCACTAAAAACGGAAAGTTTTCACTTAAACTCCATCGGTTTGTCTTAGCACTAACGCTATTCTTCAGTTTAAGTACAAACACGAAAGGGAGCGTTCTTTTATAACGTAACGCAGTTTAAGGGGGGGGGGGGTCGGAGGCCATGTTACGCACCGTACAATTTTTTTTTTTAAATTTGTGTAGAAATTTTGTTACGAGGTGGGGGGGAGGCGGTCTAAAAACCATATGATCAACTCTCTACGAAATCGGACAATTTGGACCATTTTTATTTTTTGTATTTTTTTATTTGGCTCAAACTTTGTGGTGGCCTTCCCTATGACCAAATAAGCTATTTTGTGTCATTGGTTCACCCATACAAGTCTCCATACAATTTTGGCAGCTGTCCATACAAAAATGGTATGTGAATATTCAAACAGCTGTATCTTTTGAGTGAATTTTCTGATCAATTTGGTGTCTTCGGCAAAGTTGTAGGTATTGTTGAGGACTATTGAGAAAAAATAGGTATACGGAAAAAAATGCAGATTTTTTAATCAACTTTTTTTTCACTAAAACTCAATTTCCCAAAATACATTTTTTTTTTGATTTTCGAGATTTTTTGATATGTTTAAGGGGACAAAAATCCGCAACTTTTAAGCCATAGAGAAACATGGTCAAAAAATCTGCCGGCGAGTTATGAATTTTTGAAAAAATAGTGATTTTTGGAAAAAATCTAAGTTTCATGCAAAAACAAATTTGACGTTATTTTTTAATGCAAAATTGAATTTGCAATCGAAAATTGAATTTGCAATCGAAAAATACTCTACAGAATTTTTGATAAAGGGCTCCGTTTTCAAGATATAGCCACCGAATGTTAGATTTTAGCGAAATATTTGCAGTTTTTCGATTTTTTAAAATAGTGACCATGAGTGACCATTTCTAAAAATATTTTTTTTTGGAAAGTTTAGAAAATTTGCTTTAGAATTGTCTAAGAGACATTGAAGATTGGACCTCGGGTTGCTGAGATAGAGCCGCTTTAAGAAAACAGAAACACGAAAATTGAAGTTTTCTAAAACTCACCAAAACAACCCACCATTTTCTAATGACGATATCTCAGCAACTAATGGTCTGATTTTCAATGTTTATACATGAAACATTCGTAAAATTTTCCGATCTTTTCGAAAAAAATATTAAAAAAAATTCAAATCAAGACTAGCATTTTAAAAGGGCCAAATATTGAATATTACGCCAATTTAAAATGCTAGTCTTGATTTAAAAATTTTCTAAATATTTTGTTCGAAAAGATTGAAAAATTTCACAAATGTTTAATGTATTAACATTGAAAATCGGACCATTAGTTGCTGAGATATCGTCATTAGAAAATGGTGGGTTGTTTTGGTGAGATTTAGAAAACTTCAATTTTCGTGATTTTTTTTCTTAAAGCGGCTCTATCTCAGCAACCCGATGTCCAATCTTCAATGTCTCTTAGACAATTTTATAGCAAATTTTCTGAACTTTTCAAAAAAATATTTTTGGAAATGGTCACTCATGGTCACTATTTTTAAAAATCGAAAAACTGCAAATATTTCGCTAAAATCAAACTTTCGGTGGCTATATCTTGAAAACGGAGCCCTTTATCAAAAATCTGTAAAGTACTTTTCGATTGCAAATTCAATTTTGCATTAAAAAATAATGTCAAATTTGGTTTTGCATAAAACTTCGATTTTTTTTCTAAAAATCACTATTTTTTCAAAAATTCATAACTCGGCGGCAGATTTTTTGACCATGTTTCTCTGTGGCTCAAAAGTTGCGGATTTTTGTCCCCTAAAACATATCAAAAAATCTCGAAAATCAAAAAAATACGTATTTTGGGAAATTGAGTTTTAGTAAAAAAAAGTTGATTAAAAAATCTGCAATTTTTTTTCCGTGTGCCTATTTTTTTCTCAATAGTCCTCAACAATACCTACAACTTTGCCGAAGACACCAAATTGATCAGAAAATTCACTCAAAAGTTACAGCTGTTTGAATATTTACATACCATTTTTGTATGGACAGCTGCCAAAATTGTATGGAGACTTGTATGGGTGAACCAATGACACAAAATAGCTTATTTGGTCATAGGGAAGGCCCCCACAAAGTTTGAGCCAAATCAAAAAATACAAATAAAATCCATTTCCGGTTTTGGTAGAGAATTGCACATATTTTTTGCGTTTCGTAATAGAAGAACGCTCCCAAAGGAATTAACCGTTGAAACATGCCACATGATGCCACAGACTCAACAGACCTCCTTCTACCAAAGTCTCGGTTAACATTTTTTTCAAAAAAGGCGCTTATAACCATTTTTTTAATTCAAATTCAAGCAATGCACGAGCATAACAAAACTTTCGAATGTTCATTTATGAATTTTCCGGAAAATGCACTTTTAAAAGCATACGATTGAGTTTTAGGGTTGAAAAACTTCAAAAACTGGTTTAAAAATGCTAAAATGTTCAAATTTGTTAAAAAAAAACTCACGGGGGCTTCTTACACACCAATTGCATTTGAAAACCATTGGGGTGTAGGTAGTCCCAAAAATTGCCATTTTCGTCATTTTTAGCAAAAACCCTAGCAAAAACCACATTTTTCAACTCCAAGCCATTTCAACCGATTTTAGTTATCTGGGACGCAAATGTGAGGTAATAAGTTGGTCTTTGACAAATCTAGCCTTACATTTGAAAAGGTCGAAAAAATCTGGACCAAATGCTTTTTTCGGATTCCTTCGACAATTTTACGTAAAATACTCAAAAATAGAAGGTGTTGAATAACAGGATTCCGATATATGATTTATGAACTACTATTTAGTTTTGTACTCTATCAAATCAGGCTTCCAATTTAACATTAAAGTATCTCGGACGCCAAGTTTATTTTTCCCAATTTCTTGTGAGAGGGTAAAGAATAAACTCAATAGAAAATCTCTCAGCGAAAATGCCGGAAATTGGTTATTTTCAGGATTCCCAGAATCTTTTTATGTTCGTTGAATATGTCCGATTGCCGACAATTCAAATTTTGCGGAAATCCTAATAAAATACAGCATCTGTGAAGTGCCGTCCCCTCACTAAAGATAGAGCGCTGTTCCGTGCAACAATGTTGATCTAATTCATATTTAATTTGAATTTCTTATAATAGCTGCGTCATAGAGAAGAGAGAGAGAGAGAGAAAAAAAAGCTAGTCGTAGTAAGGAATCAGGAAGTTAGTGTCAGATGTCTTTTACCCCGTTACGATATATATTTTATTTAACCCCTTGAAAATTGAACATTAAAATTATCGGTTCGCGATCAACGCTGAGGTCTCAGGGTAGAATAACGTTTTTCCGACATCTGTAATAACATGTTTGTTTTTGCAACGATGTTTATGGCATCCTTATAAGGGTTATTAGAAAGTCCAACGATTGTAGAAAAAAATAAAAAAGCTAAATTCCAAAATCACAATCCTTCACCCTACCAAGAACCGTATCAGCAATCTGTGCGACGGCGACGGCGGTTATGCTTAAATATTTACCGTTCCAATGCGGCCTTGAAAATCCGATGATTGGCCAGGTCAACCCAGGGTCACCAGTGGCCAGGGGGAAGCCGTTATTTCGGCGGTTGATCGATCCACCTACCAGTCCTCTCGCTATCTCGAGAACCGTTCACAATTCACAGCTGCTACCGTTGATAATTGCCCGGTCAAACCGGGCCGAATCGATTGATTGGGCAAACCGATGGCGATAACCGCAGGATTAATTACACTTGATGGCTGCACTAGCAGGTATTGGTGGTACTGCTAGCCGACCTGAGGTACCACTGGGGTGGGTCAGAATAACTTGGCTTGGCACGACAGTGCGGCGGAAGTGTAAATTATGCAATGGATTATCACAATTTCATCAGACGCCAGCGGCGGTGACGGATTAATTACTCTGAACGACCGAGATTTTGTCACTGACTTATTATGTGAAACATTTTGTAAAGGAGGCTTTAGGTTTTTTTGCAATTTAAAAAGAGTTTGGTTTAACTTTATGTTTTTAACTCAGTTCAGCTACTTCCAATAAAATAATTAAATGCTTTTACCCATTTTATTTACACTAAAGAACTTTTAGGTATTTGTCTACTGATTAAATAAGAACGTTTCTTTTTAGAAATAAATGGTAAGAATAATACTGAAAAACAGCATTTTCATGAAACTAACTCCAATTTCGTTTAATTAAATGCTGCTAGGCTACTACTCACCGAACAATACAGTATTCTTAAGAATTGATAAACTCACCTGAAATAAAAGAAAAGAATATTGATAAGTTAGTTATTAGCTACATGTTTCTGTACTTTTAAGGACTAAAAAGTTAGGCGTATTGAGATATGATGAGATAAACTTATACAATAGGGTGTAATAAATTTAACGATTTTCCAGCATTGCTTTTTTTTTTCTCAAAAACTTCCGATATACTTACAAGCCATACTTTTAACATTTCAATGAGAAAATGATTGTTTAATGCTACTACACCAATATATTTTTGCAATTTTAGCAAGTTTGTTTTTTTAATTTTTCTTGCTCTTGTTAGTGCCTTAGTAATAGAAATAATTGTTCCAAAATGGATTATGATGCAACACACAGCTGAAAGGAACTCCAAAACTCTGTTATGAAATGCAAAAGAACTGATTGTATCTTGATTATTCACCAATAAAACCGAATTGAAAAATTGAAACATCAATATATTTAAACTAAAGAAAACTAAACTATAAACTGAATTTTCCCAAATACTCTGCTCGCAAATAACTTTTTGAAAAAAAATTATATCCGATTTTCTACGCTAAATTTTAAAGGATTTTTAGTTGGTAGCAAGTCCCCTTTTACAAAAAAAAAAACAAAAAACAAAAAACAAAAAACAAAAAACAAAAAACAAAAAAACAAAAAACAAAAAACAAAAAACAAAAAACAAAAAACAAAAAACAAAAAACAAAAAACAAAAAACAAAAAACAAAAAACAAAAAACAAAAAACAAAAAACAAAAAACAAAAAACAAAA